>NC_067235.1:10471136-10776818 GCF_019924925.1 Ctenopharyngodon idella | reverse complement strand
TTCTGTTTATTATAAGCACACGCAGCAGTTATGTCGTCTGCCACTTTAAATGCTCAAACTCTTTAAAGTAGGACAGATTCTGATTGGCCGTCAATGTTTTTATCATTCATCAGCTGGAAAAAAATCATTGTGAAAGTGACTCCAACGATATTGTTTCTCTGTGCTGTATTGCTATAGCTGTGGTGTGGACTCTGGTATTCTTTTGCATTTAGAATGATTCTTAAAACTATATCTTTATCTTTATCATTATTGTTATCATCCTTGGTGTGAACAGGCCTTTACACATGAAAGGTTCTTGAAATGAAGAGGAGTATATTATAAGCTGCTAGTATAAGTAGGGTTGCAGAAGAAACCTGGGCCATCTCTGTGGACTTCCAGAAGAAAGCCCTCCTGTAGGTCTGGTTCACAAGCACATGGGACTGGTTTAGAGCGGAAGCGCTGGTTGCGGAAGTGGAGATGAAGGGTGAACGTAGAGCACACCTGACCAGGTAAAGGCTCTGGCTCCTGCAAATGTTCCAGGAAAGCCTTACCACCCAGAACTTGTAGGTAGAGGTATCTCCGTAGTGGACTGATGTTAGCTGGTGAAAGTTTTTAAAGGGTTAGTTCACTCAAAAATGACAATTTAATCATTTAAGCCTCCGTTTATTTCTTCAGTGGGACACAAAAGATGGTAGACACAAGGCTTACACTGTTCTTTTCCCTATTATAAAAGTGATATCAATAGACCTTAGTCAGAGTAGTGGCTTAATTTTTGGCTTGCTTGACGTTTATGAACTTTTTGAAGTGTCAAAGTTTTAGTGGAATAGACTTTCAATGGAGGGATGGAAATCTCTCAGTTTTACTACATTTGTGTTTTAAAGATGAACAAAAGTCTTATGGGTTTGGAATGACATGAAGGTGAGTAAATGATGACCCTTTAACAATCACTCACTTGTCTTCAGCTGTGTGATGTTCTTGTCCACAAAACGGGTCGCAGACTTGTTCACAGTATCAGGTTCAGCGTGAGAAACATCCTGGTGAGAAACCAACAAGTCATTTAAAGAGGTATAAAATATGTGTTTTGGTGAGGATGCATTGTTTTTGTAATCTCAATGTATGTAATACATGTTCAAAAATCTGAATATTCATACCACATTTGTAAAGTTGAGGTCTTTCATCACATCATCCACGATTCCCCTCTGCTGGAGCGCATGTATGAAGTCTTCCTCAGAGAGCGAGCGCTGTCCATGGTGCCCATCACCCCTTACTGTCTCCGCTAAAACATCACGGATCTTACCATGGATATCCATCTGAAAATGGGTTAGTTGAGAAATAATATTACTTTTTGTTTTTTTTTCTAAAATCAAGTTTCAGGTATATGTGTGTGTACAGGTTTGGCTATACTAGTGAGGGCCAAATGTCCTCACTTATATAATGGAATATTATGACAACCGACTAGTGAGGACGTTTCACTGGTCCTCACTATTTAAAAAGGCTTATTAATTGTCCAAAACATGTTTATATTTAAATCTAGTGTTTTGCACATGTTTCTGTGATGGGTAAGGTTTAGAGGTAGGGATTGGGATAGAAAATATCATTAACCTGATATAAAAGCAATGGAAGTCTATGCAATTAGTCCTCACTAATATATTGAAACAAACGTGTGTGTGCGTGTGTTTGTATGGTTTATGAGGACACAAATATGTATAATGACATGGGTATTACAATGTAAACATGGTTTATGAGGACACTTCCTGTGTCCCTGTAAACCAAATGGCTTTAAAAAACAAACAAAACAAAAAAAAAACATACTAAACTGTGTTTTTCTGAGATTCAAAAAATGGCACAAGTTTTCTGTGATGTGTAGGTTTAGGTTTAGGGGTGGGGTTGGGTTAGGTGATAAAAAAATATCATTAACCTGATATAAAATCAATGGAAGTCTATATTAGTCCTCACTAATATAGTGGAACAAACGTGTGTTTAAAGAAAAAATGCATAATTTTGAAACTTTTTTTTTTTTTTTTACAACATTGTAATCACATTTTATCCTCTTGCGGCGTAACAAATTAATTTTTAAAAGAACAGCCATTTCGTTTGTTTTAAATGAACTCCACTGTATGCGTAGTAGTTACACAAAAGTAGAAAATATAGAAATATAGCATGTGTGGTTGTCATGTCAACCACACAAATACACGAACATAAAAAAAAACGATGCAGCGGAAAACAAACCGTAATGTATTTCTTGTAGAACTACAAAATTGCTTTATTCGTATACAATTATGTAAAACAGGAATGTAATGGTTTTTGAATAATTTGCTCAGTCACATACGGCACGTAACATCATTTACGTCATGATTTGCAAGTAACAACAAAACAGATCATCACCTTACCTTGATTAAATGGTCATGAATTATTTGTTTTAACTCAGTTGCTTTTTCTGGTGGCAGGGACATGTTTTCGAGCGTGAAAATGACAAAAGAGTTTAAACTACAAGTTTATAACTAAGCATTTGAAATCAACGTCTGCATCAAATACTGGGATTCAAAATACTGTATGCATTATATTTATGTTGCTCTATTGCTGGATGTGATGTCAACGCCTCCTGCAACTGACATTTTAAATCCTGGCGGAAAAGCAAGCGGGAATCTGTCGTCACAGCGCCTGTGTATATTTGCAGTTGTGGTTTTAAAATACACTAAACGCTGTAAAACAAAAAACGAAGTATATTACGTTTAACGAACGATGGCGTTCGTGAGCTTTAATGTTTTACGAATTCTGAGATGCAAGGAAATACCAAATTCCTTTGTTTAATTCAGGCACAGCGTTGACGGACCTTCATACTTAGGAAATTACGTCATGAGAATTGGGCCCCTGGATCTTGTAGTTCTGAAAAGAATACTCAACATAAACCATACTTTCTTTAATAACTAACATGAAACCACCTTACATTTATTTTGGCATTGTACTTATTCAGTTATATTGTGGCGTGATACAGAACTTTGTCCATGAAATATTTAGTCTTCAAGACCTCTTTTCAAGGCCTCTGTTCAAGACCATTTTATGGAAAAGTGTACTTTTTGGCTTCACTGAATACTGTAGGATGACAGAGGATGAAAAGTGCTTTTTAAATTAATTTACTTATATTTTTGACAAAATTCCACATTCATAAATGCAAGTTTACTAATAAAAATACAACTTTATGATTTTGTTGACTTGTGTATCTAGGCTATTTGTACAAGAGACTCTTTGAATAAGAAAGCTATAGGACTCTCTAAAAGCTCTACAAAATATTTGATATTTTTATACCCAATTGTACAGTTACTCTGATTTTTATATTATTATTTTATATCTAGTTGCTTTTCTTTTTCATTTGACTTATTACTGTTAAACTAAATACAATTTTTAAAAATTCTCTCCCAGGTTACAGGACTACAAACTAAAGGTTTCAAAAGAAAGATTTCAACAAATTATACCCAAACTAGAACTTTTGAACTGCAATATTTGGAACAATTTCCTCTATCTTAAAAACCCTTGTTATTAGCTTCCTTGAGGTCATCCTTTAAGCAGAGCTTGGCTCCAACAAGACATGTTCCCGTACTTGTGACAAAAGTCTGCTGCGAGGAAAAAGGATCGGTCTTTCCCGGTTGGTCACTTGGCTAGATGGAATGAAATTACCACTCCACCATTAGCCACTTCTGGAAATATTGGATCAATTCCTGGAAACATGGCAGGAAGAGACATCTAATTTGACTCCCATTGATTCTGCTAAGTAATTGGCATTAAACCCACAATGAACAGTGTGAGGTAATGGGAACTGGAAACAAACTTTGATCCTTGGAGACAAAAATAAATCGCTACAGGCTTAGTTTAACATCCATCATCTAAAAATTAAACATAATAGGTCTGACTGACACTGCACTCATGTAGCCATCTGTAAACAGCATCATGTGAAATCTATCACAATCTGCATTTATTTGCACTCATACATCAGTCCCCCCACCCCACCCCACCCCACCCCACCCCACCCCACATGCATTGATCATATGAGAGATACCGTTTTATGGATGCAAATGAGCTTTTGAGACCAGAGAAGCATGCCTGAGACAAATAAACAGAAATATTTCTTCTTTAGTAAAGAGTTTACTATGTACATTTTGAAAGTGGAAACCAGACCACTTATTACATTTGGCTGAATCTACAGTCAGTTTATTACTAGAAGATCCTGAGATGTGCATGTACGGAAACTCACTGGGCTTTGACCTACTGAAACAAATGAGTCACCCTATGAATATCCATGCGGAAACTTGAAGACAGAAGCATTTAATAAACTGACTCAGTTGGACCGGTGGGGGTCTATTTTATGGAAGCTTGTTTCCGACAGGGAATAAAAAAAATAAATAAAAAGGTAACTGCAACTTTTTATCTCACAATTTTAACTTTTTTTCTCAGAGTTGTAATATAAACTCACTAGTGAGTTATAAAGTAAGTAGCAATTTTGAGAAATAAAGCCACAATTCAGAGTTTTTTCTCACAATTGTGAGATTACTGTATATCCCGCAATTCTGACTTTAGAACTTGCAATTGCAAGTTTATGTCTGGCAAATGACTTTTTTCCTTGCAATTGCAAAATCATATCTCACAATTCTAACCGTTTTCTCAGAATTGTGATATAAAAATAGTGAGTTATAGAGTCAGAATTGCGAGATTTAAAGTAGCAATTCTGAGAAATAAAGCCACAATTCAGACTTTTTTCCTCACAATTGACTTTATAACTGAAAATTCTGAAAAAGCCAGAACTGCGATAAATTATGAAATAGTTGCAATTCTGATAAAGATTAAATCCAACATACTGACCTTTTTTCTTAGAATTTTGACATAAACTCACAATACAGTGAGAATTGCGAGATTTAAAGTTGCAATTTAAAAAAAAAAAAAAAGTCAGAATTGTGCAATAAACTCACAATTACCTTTTTTCTTTTTTATTCCATGGCAGAAACAAGCTTCCATACCATTTAACATTGCTCCGCAGATAAACTGAGACAAAATACTGTACAGTGAAAGTTGCTAGGCCTCAAGAACTTACCATGATGGAATTACAATAGCAGTTACAATGTAACTACATCATTCGTTACACTGTAATAACCACGACACAAACATTCAATAAATCATGTAGAATGTCCCGGATTGAATGCTTGTAAACACGATCATTCTACATGTTGTCCCTTATCTAAAAACATCCAAGCACCTACTAATATGAGTACCATAATTTGGGTCCCTGGGCAAAATAAAAGAGGAATCTGTTGGATAAAATGGCATTACTGGGACAGAAAGGCCCAGCACATGCACAGTCCTAGTGCTACAGCGGCACCAGCACCGACATTTAGGAGAATTGGTCTCCAGAACTGCCAGTTCTCTTTCTTTTTCTCCGAATCGCTCAGTTTCAGCTTCATTTGCTGCACCTTCTGTGCCGTGCTGGCTATTCGCTCCTCACGGTTCCGCTTGCGTAGGCTGGAAGAAACAACACACACACATGGTTAATTACTTCATATTTTTTAATAAGTAAAAAAAAAAAAAGAGCAATGTTACTGTATGAGCTGGACTATATCATTTAATGCATGTCTTTTTTTTCAAATATATATTTTAATATATAAAAATAATATATATAATATAAATCTTTTGAAACAATGAAAGTCTTTACTGTCACTTTTGATCAATTTAATGCATCCTTGCTGAATAAAAGTATTAATTAAAAAAAAAATCTTACTGACCCCAAACTTTTGAGCAGTAATGTACAGTCAAACCAAAATTTATTCAGACACCTTAAACATTTCATTCATTAATACAGTTTATTCACTATAGTTTAAAAAAAATGGTAATAAAATATGACAAGATCTCAGAGTTAAACTGTGTCAGCAAAAATTAATCTTGATAATGTCAGATAACACTTAAGCAAAACATGGTCAGGTCAAAGTGTCTGAATAATTTTTGGTTCCAAATTTTTATCAATCTTACTGGTAGTCCACTGTATGAAGAATTTTTGGGTATAATATGTCACAGTTTACTTTATTTAGCTATCTTTACTTACATAAATGAACTATAGTGTCCTGCACCTACTAGTAAAAATATACCAAAAATATAAAAAATGTCTGAATAATTTTTTGTTTGACTGTATGTTATACATATAGGTACATATAGCTCTTAAGCAACTCTGTAATTTAGTCTAACACTGTTGTTACAATCACGTTTGATAGAACTAGACTAGAACATCTCGGCTATCAGTTTACTAGATAAAATGTTACTTTTTTTCCCCCTCCTTTCTCTTACCCTAATGTTTTTGACTCTGTAAGCCGCTCTTCCTTTGGTGACTCTATCCTGTCTCGTTCTCTTCCTGGATCTTGTGGTTCTGTACAAGAGTCAGACTGTCCGTTGTGTTTCTCTGAACTCCAGATGGGGCTTTGAGAAGATGAAACTAAATAAGCTTCTGGTTCCTGACATTCTTTAGGCTGCTTCTGCTTTCAGTAAAACAGGTTTAGAGTTAGAGATACAAACACATTGCATGAAATACTTCTGGAAAGCTGACATGTCCTGTGGTGTGACACGTTATATTCAATTTTCTAATTATAAGTCACACTGCAAGACCATTTGAAATGAACTAGTAATGCAAAAAAGGCAAAAGTTACTTCTTGTATAGAAGTTTGGGGTTTTTAATGTTTTTGAAAGAAGTCTCTTATGCTCACCAAGTATAGCAATACAGTAAAAACAGTTGCAAACTGCAAAATATTATTACAGTTGAAATAGCTGAATTTTCAGCATCATTACTCCAGTCTTCAGTGTCACATGATCCTTCAGAAATCATTCTATTATGCTGACTTGGTGCTCAAGAAACATTTCCTATTATTGTAAATGTTGAAAATAGTTGTGCTATTAATATTTCTGAGAACACTGATACAAATTTCAAAAGAACAGCATTTATTGGAAACAGAAATCTTTCCTTATAAATGTCATTACCACTCACTTTTGATCAATTTAATGCATCCTTGCTGAATGAAGATATGAATATAATTAAAATAAATAAATAAAAATAAAAACTTACTGCCCCCAAACTTTTGAATGGTAGTGTATTTTTTAGGAATATAATATAATATAATATAATAATGCAAACGATACAGTTCTGCTCATACTTTAAGTTTACATACACCTTGCAGAATATGCAAGATGTTAATAATATTAACAAAATAAGAGGGATCATAAAATATGCATGTTATTTTATTTAGTACTGTCCTGAATAAGCTGTTTCACATAACAGATTTTGACATATAGTCCACAAGACAAAATCATACCTGAATTTACACAAATGAACCATTTCAAAAGTTCACATACACCCTTGAATCTTAATACTGTGAATTGTTACCTGGATGATCAACGACTGTGTTTATGTTTTGTGATAGTTGTTTATGAGTCCCTTGTCTTTTAGAAAAATCCTCCAGGTTCCTCAAATTCTTTGATTTTCTAGCATCTTCTGCATATTCAAAACTTTTTCAACAGTGACTATATGATTTTGAGATCCATCTTTTCACGCTGAGGATAACTGAGGGACTCATTGACAACTATTAAGTCAAGGTGATGGCAACACGATGCATTAAGAGCCGTGGGTTGTAAATTTTCTTGTTTTCCCATTTAGCACTGCCCTTTAGAAGCTCCATGAGATGCTTTAGAAGCTTTACATGCTTCCCCGATGACAAAATAAGTACAATTTACCCCAATCAACCAATTCAAAAAGTTTACACTCACCGGCTCTTAATGCATATTCTGCAAGGCGTATGTAAACCTATGAGCAGAACTGTAAATAAAGAGTGTGTTATTTTTCAAGTGCAACACTGATTATTACTATACTACACTAAATCAAATATAATAATGAAAATCGCACCATGCTTGATATTTGTAGAGTAGACTCTCTCAGGATGCTCTTTGCGCCCTCTATGACTGCCATATATGAAAACCGAAGCTGATCTGGGGTTTGGATAAGACCCATTCGATACTCTCTCATATCTAACAAAACCTTCTGTATGTCCACAGACAAAGGGTCTTTCCTCGTGTCCATCTACAAATAAAAAAGGACATTGAAAAGTCAGTTCCACAGTACATGTTATATATTATACCAGATAACAGCTTGAGAAATTATTACAATGTAGTGAATGATGTGCTGTGAAACCTTAAGAATCATTAACTTTTTGTAACTGCAGTCTCACCAAGACAAGGCAGGTGTCAACCAATGAGAAGGTCCCAGACCGCCCTATTCCTGCACTGCAGTGGACCACCGCAGGTCCGTTCTCTGGCCCCAAAGAGCCAGACTCTCGAACCTTGAAAAGGAAGTTGAGGAATGATGCTGGAGACTCTGGTACACCAAAATCAGGCCACGTTGTGTAATGAAAATGGTAGATCTCTCTGGTTTCTCCTGTCTAAACAGATGGGACAAAATTGAAACAACATTTATTTTTCATGTCTGGTTTAGAGAAGCATTCAAAGATGTGATAATTTGACATTGCCATCACACCTTGTCATTTTGAAGTTCTAATAGTCTTATTGTGTAATTGGGTTCGACATCCTCATACACCAGAGTCACCATAAACCCAGTGTCACTGAAATCCATGTCTCGTTCCTCCTTTGATGGCCAGTACTGTGCACACTTTTCCTGTTCAGCGTGAACAAAAACTTTCATGTCAAAATTATTTACCACTGGTGGAAAGTTTTTTATTTAATTTTTTTTTATTAAGCCACATATGCTTATGTGTTGAATCCATTACTATTTATCAACATACTACCAGATTTCATGACAATTATTTAAAATAACAATGGGTAAGATTTACTCAACTGTTCAAAAGTTTGGGGTCAGCATTTATTTGGTCAAAAATACAATAAAAACAGTAATATTGTGAAATATTACTATTTAAAAGAACTGCTTTTTATTTTAATATATTTTAAAATGTAATTTATTCCTGTGATGTCTAAGCTGAATTTTCAGCATCATTACTTCAGTCTTCAGTGTCACATGATCCTTCAGAAATATTCTTAGGGGACGTTCACACGAAAATGATGTACTAAAAATGGAAAAGTTTTTCCTTTGCATTTTTCACATACAGATGACAATGTTGTCAAAACGATCCCTGTTCACATGGATCCACGAAAATGTGAAAAAACAATGTATTATGCTGCCAAGCCAGTAGTTGATGTCACTTTGTAAAGAAAAACTATGTGCTTATAGACTAAACACGTAATACGCATGTGCATGACATCATCATTTTCACAAATTCTTGTTTTTGTAGTTTACACGGTGACAATGGCATAATTTTCAAAAACTTGCACTTTGAAACCGTTTTCAAAAGTTTGCATTTTCAGGCCCCCACAATGCTGTTGTTGTGTAAATGAAAAGCCAAAACACATAAAAAGTTCTCAGTTTTTTGTTAAAAACAGCGGCGTGTAAACAGCCCCTTAAAATGCATCCTTAAAATCTAAATGAATTATAATAAGGAATTATTCACGGTATTTTGAAGTGCAATATTGTGCATGTTTATTATTGTGATACATCGTATTACCATTTATCAGCACATGTCTATAACAAAGCAAGGGAAATAACAAATGTCAGATGTGTTCACTCACCGAGCCTTTTTCTATAACTCTGTTAAGCATAATAATTGCTTTGGAACGTTGTTCCCAAATCATTAGCCAGAAGTGACCACAAGTGTTCCTCAGGGGACCCTGCAGAAACAGAAAAGTATCTGCAATTACATTACTGAATATGTAAACAAATTCAACAAGCTGGCCAATGCAAACGAAATGTAAACAATCTATGAGACATTCTTTGTTCTACAAAAGGCTGTAAAAGCTGTTAAAAAGGTAGGATTCATGATGCTAAACATTAGAAATTCAATATAAACAGGGGCAATGTGTAAATCAGACTTGTTCGTTAAAAACAACCGCATGTAAATGTGTATTTAGGTCACATGAGACATCAATGTAAGTTAACAAAATGCAAACAGTGGACTTACTTTTTCCATTACTGTCATACCTGTGTCAATATGTACCTTCTCTGGGCCTCCTCCATGGTAATTAGGCTCGCATTTATGTAGTCATTTTCTGAATTTTCTAATCTCACCCGACTGTGATCATCTTAACACAAAAATGCAGCTTATTAAGACAGAGTCGAAACAAACATGTTAGCATACATTTGTGTGAAATTCAACGTAAGCTTACAGGAAAAAGCTTTTATTTTAATGACTTTTTTTAATAATAAAAAAATAGAGATTATCCAAAAAATGATAATTCTGATATAATTTACTCACTCTCATGTAGGATTGCATAATTAATCGAATTTCTAATCTTGATTACAATTACGTGTGCCACAATTATGTAATCGTTCAAAGGTGCAATTACAAAAATAAATGTCCACTTACATTATTCTGCATGCTTAAAGGATTAGTCCACTTTCAAATTAAAATTTCCTGATAATTTACTCATCCCCATGTCATCCAAGATGTCCACGTCCTTCTTTCTTCAGTCAAAAAGAAATTAAGGTTTTTGAGGAAAACATTCCAGGATTATTCTCCTTATAGTGGACTTCAATAGACCCCAAACGGTTGAAGGTCAAAATTACAGTTTCAGTGCTGCTTCAAAGGGCTTTAAACGATACCAGACGAGGAATAAGGATCTTATCTAACGAAACGATTGGTCATTTTCTAAAAAAAAAAAATGTATATGCTTTATAAACACAAATGCTCGCCTTGCAAGTTCTTCCACCAGACCGCCTTCTGTATTCTTCAAAAAGCTTACGCTGTATGTCCTACACCTTCAAATTACGGAAAGAAGGCGGTGGCAGTTCCGTTTTTTCCGTAAGTTGACCCTAGATAAGACCCTTATTCCTCGTCTGGTATTGTTTAAAGCCCTTTGAAGCTGCACTAAAACTGTAATTTTGACCTTCAACCATTTGGGGTCTATTGAAGTCCACTATAAGGAGAAAAATCCTGGACTGTTTTCATCAAAAACCTTAATTTCTTCTCAACTGAAGAAAGAAGGACATGGACATCTTGGATGACATGGGGGTGAGTAAATTATCAGGAAATTTTAATTTGAAAGTGGACTAATTCTTTAAGATCTGTTTTTTTTTTTTTTTTTTTTTTTACAGGTTATCTTAAGGATTTTTTTTTTATTATTTTAATTTTAGTTTTAGTATAACATTATAAAACCATGCATATTTTTACTTTATTTATTTATTTATTTATTTAAAATAAGAAACCAAACCAATGTATACTTGACATTTGAGGCTTAATGCTGTGGAAAAGCAATAAAAGTTTTTCAGGAAGAGTGTTTTCAGCTTGTCTATTTTCATATAGAAATATGGCATGCAGTTGCTTCAAACAATGGTATAAAGCTATTCAAAACATCATTCAATGTAAATTGTGATAATCGTAAATAATAATCGCAATTACAATTTCACAGGAATAATCGACAATTAATGATTTTTGTCATAATCGTGCAGCCCTACTCTCATTTAATTCAAATCTATATGGCTGTCTTTCCTCCATGGAACATACACAAAAGGTCACCATTCACTTTCACCGCAATTTTTTTTTTTTTTTTTTTTTCATACAATTAAAGTTAATTATTCTGATTAACATCCCCTTTTGTAGTGCACATACAGTAACATGACGCTGAGTAAATGATATAAATTTTTGCTGAACTATCCATTTAAGGGCAAGGTTACAAAATTAGTGAAACATTGTTAAAATGGTTTACATGGAAGACACTTACAGGGACTGACGTCTCTATATCTATTCCTATTGTGATTTTCTGGGAACTTTGCCACTTTGCAGGCACACTCCTGGGACTGGTTACGGATTTCCTAGAAAGAGATTACAAAATAACAAACATCAGTGTGAAAACCCTTAAAGCCATCCCTAAAAAAATAAAAAATTATATATATATATATATATATATATATATATATAAATAATATTTAAAATTATTGTAACAAATGGCAAAAATATACTTAAAATATAAAAAAAGGAACATAAAACGATAAGAATATATCCAGTCAAATAAGGGGGGTTGGGCATGACTATCTGGCTGAGTTATAGAGAACTGACAGCTTCGGTTCTTCAGTTCTTGGGAAGTGCTCGTCAGTTCTCAGAAACATATCAGTGCATGGTTGTGTTTCAAAACCTCGTGAGCTCCCTAATCTGACAGCATTTTAGGCATTATAGACGCACGCGGGGGGTTTAGAATGTGGCAAAAAAATTAGATGGCATTTAGGGTGCTAGGACTGGGAACTCCTATGGTTCCTAAAAAACCTCACGAATCAGTGATGTCTTAAAATGCTGTCTAGGTAAACAGCTCACTAGGTGTTGAGACACAGCCCACGTGTTCACAGGAAGCACCAAGTGAGCTGCTCTAATGCACCGCACTGTGACATGACCACTCATGCACTTCACATTGCTGCCAGCCAAGTTATTTTGATATATGGCAAATCGCTGTATGGTTTACTGTAATAATACGCTAATTCATTTTGTTTGACAAGAATGAAATATATATGAACCAATTTAATTCAATATTCTAGTAAAACCATAAACACTTGCGTACAGGTTATCCGAGCTGAAATGATTCACAGAAGAAGATTATTTCAGATTTAGCAGCAGGCAGCAAGTTAATGTGGACCGTATTTCTCGGTATTACGCGCATGCGCGGTAACGCAAAGCTGAATTACCCAGTCGTTCTCACGGGCCGAGTACTTGTCTAGGACTATTAGATAAACATTTCAAATCTACCAGGGCAAAATACAGCTGGTGTCCCAAACGTTCATCTTAACAACGACTCATATTTAACCTAAATAAAATGTATCAAAATAAAACTATCACTTACATTATAGAGGTTTTGCCACTGTCCAGATGAATCGATGTTCTCAAACTCCTGGTCCATTTTTTCGGGGTTATTCAAACGGAAAATGGTTCAATCAAATGTCGTCTGAGATCGAACGATGGGTCTCTATTCCATTGTTAGAAATTGTCATGATCCCCTGAAAACGGCAAGAGGAACGGTGCAGTACGATGTTAACCCTCATCAAAGAGGATAAAATTACCAGCACTTTCAGCACCCCCATCGGCTACTTCCGTGTGCCAGTACTAGAGAGGAGAGCGAGAAACGGCGCCCTCTGTCTGCAAGAGTCGGCATGGCTACCTTGATTTCTTCAACGGCTCTGCTTCAAGATAATAGTGGTCTAGTGGAGATTCGTTCCAGTGACTCGAATCTTTTGAATCACTTGACTAAAATGATTCACTCACTCACTCTTCTGCAGTCAGTCGTGCTGAATTCGGAACCGCGTACTACCATTCTGCCATAGAAAGATATAATAAAAATAGTAAGATGTTCCGAATTCAGCATGTTTTTACTCAAGCAAGCGTCATGATATTTTACTAAAATTTCTCGTCTGCAAATCACGTTTCTGGTTTCTCTTCAAATTCCTACTAAGCAGATCATTTCTTTCCACCATCCTCATTCACTTTGAGTATGGTTTATCAAGCTACAGAAAAAAAGACAATATAGACTAAATAAATTGTTTCAGTAACATTTCTCGTATTTTTAAATTTACATTTTCCTGCCTCTTTCAAACTCAAAGAGACGGCTGAATTCTGAATAGCACTAATGATTCGAACATTTGTTCAATTTAAAGATTCGTTCAATAGCGATGCCGATTCGTTCACAAATGATACACTACTTCCAGGAAAAATCAATGAAAAGATCTCTACGTTTATTTAATATATAGTGATCATCTATTTTGTTGTATTTTGGTCCCGTAAAGAACATTTATAGAACATATTAAATTATATTGAGAAAGTAGTTTCAAAACGTTTATCTGCAATTGATTCACATTAGCGAAATTTCGCGGGCAAAAAAGTCTGCCAGTTAGTGTAGATGTATGCTACACAACAAAATCACGTTTAAACCAAAAATGTTTGCAGGCTTTAATGTCATTAATAAGGTGTGAACGTGGACGTAGTTTCTTTTCATGTGCTCCAAGAGCTAAACAGCTGCTTCTCATAAATGGCTAATAAGATAAAGCCTTTATCCCCTCACACCTTATCATGCATAATTCAGCACAATCCCCAGTCATACACGATTGGATAGACTGGCTGTCTGTTTGGTAGTGCTTGTTTGTAGAGACTGTGTCCAGCTCAAGGGGTTGCATTCACTTTTATGAGTTTTTCTACTTTTAAAACTCACTTAAACATGAGAGGAAATATTTTAATTGCCTCTGTGATTTTGATGTCTTTGTTTTGTTTGGGTAAGTCCATTTCCATTTAAGAAGCAGCCTAGTTTGTCTAGTCTATGCTATATGCTTTTGTTCAAACCAAAGGATTGCAACACCCATTTCCATACTACATTTTAAAAAGAATCATGCCAATGCTATATTAGTACTTGTGTATGTGCAATATGAGTGTGTTTGATAGCACTTGAAAATATAACAGCACAATTTGCTACCACATGTGCAAGCTACAAACCTTTTGTGCCATTATAACTAAGAAGAAATCTTTTTGCTTACAGGACAAACACTTGAGTGCTTTCGGTGTGATCTTGGATTCTGGAATCTGTGTTACACCACTAAGACAAATTGCAGTGATGATGAGTTGTGTTATGTGGGAATTGGTAAAGCAGGTAAATGTGGTGCTAATGTTTGGTTTTTGGAGTATCTTTGTTACTCTGGCTAACTTTCCCTTTGTTTTTTCAGCTTCTGTCCTGGATATAAAGGTGATGGGTTGTCTTCCCATGGAGTCATGCAACAAGACCACAGTTGTAGAGTTTCTTGCCAATAAGACCTTATACACCATGAAGACCATGTGTTGTGAGGAAGACTTCTGCAACTCCTGCCCTGCAGTTCAGTTGTCCCTCACTCCTCTCTTGTTTACCATACTTCTCATTGCCCAGATGATGGGTGCTTTCTGATGATTTTTTTTTTTTTTCTTTTTGGACTTCCAAATTCTAATTGTCATAAGGGATTGAAGGTTTTTCTTTCATGTTTACATTCTTCATGTACTGTAACCGTTTACTTGACTGTTTTGAATGATCTAAAACGGCTGCCTTCATGTCAGAGCACGGTTGGATACTTTTTTCTAGCTAGTTGTTTGTTCATCCAAAAAGAGTAAAGATTACTAATAAAATATTTAAAATGCGCATATTCTTAACGCACTGTTTTACTGTTAAATAAACACGTCAAACATTCATGGTTTCCTGTGTTTTTGTACGGTCATGATCACGTCCAATAGTGGGCGCTGTTTGACTAAATTGTAGGGCGGCCTTACTGCGCATGCTCAGATTTGCGCTGATCTTCACGTCATCCTCTTAAATATATCAACTGATCTTATTGTATAAAGATCTTAGAATGCATGCTTCCCATGTCAAACGTGATTGGACCGGTTGTGACCTTGCGTTTGAAAAAGTGGGGAAGTGCACTAATGCATGTTTACTTCCCGCGTGCCAGGAAGGATCAAGTAGATAATATAAAGCATGTTTGTCGCGCGCAGCATTGCAGCCGATCACAAAGATCTGATTCACGATGTTTCATATGATTTTCACGGGCGGAGAATGGCGACGTGCTCCAGCGACCAAAGCATTAAGGTAAATAATTTCTCAAACCATGGCCTGCTAAAGTTGGTTTGCAATGTAACAGATGTGGTTAACAAGCATGCAATGTAAATAAGACATGAATGTGACATGAAGTGTGCCATCTTTGGGTTTTGTTTTGTTTGTTTTTTCTCCAAGGTGTGGGACAAGGGTGATAATGGAGAGTGGAACTGCACAGCCAGCTGGAAAGTAGGTCTTCAAGAAAGTGGTTCTCAACCAAGGGTCCAGGGCGCATTAGGGGCCTCAGCCAACATCCAAGGGGGACAGAGGATGAAGTATTAAAAAATTAATTCACTTTAAAATGAAAATTAGCCCAAGATTTACCCACCCTCAAGCCAACCTAGGTGTATTTGACTTTCTTCTTTCTGATGAACACAATCGGAGTTATATTAATTAATATTCTGATGTGTCCAAGCTTTTTAATGGCAGTGAACAGGACCAACGAGTTTGAAACTCAAGAAAGTGCATCCATCATAAATATACTCCACACGGCTCTGGGAGGGGCGATTAATAAAGGCTTTCTGAAGTGAAGCGATGCGTTTAAGAAAAATATCCATATGTAACAAGTTATGTAAAATATCTAGCTTCCGCCAGGCCGCATTCAACTTACGAAGAAGCCTCTCGCAGTTCAAAACACTTAAGCATCGTCCTACGCCTTACGTATTCAACTTTTGAAAAAAACTTAACTGATGTGACGTTGGTCCCATTTACTGCCATTATAAAGCTTGGATGCATCAGAATATTTATTAATGACTCAAATTGTGTTCATTAGAAAGAAGAAAGTCATATACACCTGGGATGGCTTGAGGGTGAGTAAAGCTTGGGATAATTTTCATTTTAACGCGAACTAATCCTTTAAATTTGTAAATTACTCTAAATCAAAATTAAAAAGCTAAAAATTATGATTGGAATCATATTCCTCATACAGTTCCCCAATTAAAGAGGACCTATTATGCCCTTTTAGGTTTTCATGCTTGAATTTAAAAAATAAATAAATAAAAAACGCATTCTTTTTCACATATTTTACATTGTTGCAGTACCTCTCTTCCCAGTCTCAGTAACGCTCTGGGCTGCATTTCCCAAAAGCATCATAAGCCTTAGTAGATCATAGAACCATTGCCACCAATGGTCTCTACTCTCGCGCCCTTTTCCATAACCACGAGTTTCAACAAACTACTAACGCAACTCAGCTAGTTGCTTATGCTTTGGGCGGGAATTATTTAAATGAGAAATATTGTGATGTGTTTGTTTCCGGAAGAAAACTCGGAACTACAATCGAGGCATTTCAGCAAATTCTGAAAGTGTGCTTACAGATGTAAAAAGTAACTTGACTTTGTGCTATATAACTTTGCAGACCTTTTTCATGCTCAAATAGCAACATTACACACTAAAGTTGTAAAAGAAAAATTAAAAAATGTAAAAAAGCATAATGGGTCTTCTTTAAAGATGGCATGAAACGGAAGTTGCGACAGTCTTTTCTTCCCTACTGTGATTTGTGAAGTATATCCGAGTGAAACGGCTTCTTGAACAAGGAAAAACGTGGGGTGAGGACTTGATTTTGTCCATCGGGATTTGGGAATTGATTGGATGGTTGTGGTTTGCTGTTTGCCCTCACGCCAGTTAACATGTCATCAGAGAAGAGATGGGAGTGGGAGGGGAAGTTAGTTTGATTTTAATGTTATGAAAGCACATTAATTAAAAAATGTGCATGGATAAAGCATTTATGATAATTACTGCAGTATTCCATAAAATTAGAATTGTCCATTTTGATTCAATGGTGACCGTAATATATCAGCACTCACAGTTTCTGTTAATAATAAAAAGGTTAAGGAAAACAAGCAGCTTTGGCATAATTACAACTAAAATATATAAAATGGGGGTGTCCTTCAAATAGTGTTGGACACTGGGGGGGCCTTCGGGTCAAAAAGGTTGAGAGCCACTGCCATAAGATCATTCCAAATCATTATTAAACACGTGTTCTCATATTTAGATCAGGAATTGTAGACTTACAGTATTGGTTGTTATAGGGTTGCATTGGGTTTTGGTCTGTAATTTGACAGAAACTGTTGTTTTGTAGACTCACAGTGGCTCAGTTTGGCGAGTGACCTGGGCCCATCCAGAGTTTGGACAGGTGTTGGCATCCTGCTCCTTTGACCGTACTGCCATAGTATGGGAGGAGATTGTTGGAGAGTCCAATGACAAACAACGAGGGCAAAGCCACTGGGTAAATGAAATTCCATCTAGTATGGGCATTTGCCTTAAGTCAGTTGATTCTCTCAAGTTGTTTTTATAGAATATGTTGTATTTGATTGGGGTTAATACATAGTTGTAGAAGAAGGCTTTAAATTCTTAAATAAGAGTTGCACCATTTTCATGGCATACTACCATACTATTTGTACTCTTCTCTGTCTAAAATATAAATGAATTAGAAGTAATATCAGCTATTTTATATATATATATATATATATATCACATTTTTTTTTGACTCCATTTGATTGGACTGCCAGGGGTTAAAGGGATAGTTCACCCAAAAATGGAAATTCTGTCGTTTACTTTTTCAAATAAGTAACTCAAGTTACTTTTTCCCATTTATTGACTGACAGCTCCCCTGTCCCCATGTTGAGAGAAATAAAGTGCAGAGGTGTTGTGTGCACTGTGTGTAAATATGATGGTTATTGTAGTTATAGATTAAATGTGAACATACATTTACTCATCTCACTTGCACAAAAACATGTAGTATTCCTCAAAATGAATAAAAACAGTGAAAAAACAATAATTAACTATATTAAATTACACGAATATACTTTATGTATTTAATCTCACTTTATTAACCAATGTCTTTGCTGCTGACCTTCAATGATCTAATTCAACCATACTAAGTAAAAATAACTTTAGATTAGATTTGGAAATAAAAGGGTTAAACTTCCTTCTCCTGTATCCTATTCTTCTTTACTTCTACACGTTTGGTATTAAAAAAACAAACAAACAAGCAAGTCCAGCCCAGGTGAGAAAAAGTAACACAAAAGTAATGTAACGCATTACTTTTCATAAAAAGTAACTAAGTAATGCAATTAGTTACTTTTTTAGGGAGTAACGCGATATTGTAACGCATTACTTTTAAA
This sequence comes from Ctenopharyngodon idella, assembly GCF_019924925.1. Lineage (NCBI taxonomy): Eukaryota > Metazoa > Chordata > Actinopteri > Cypriniformes > Xenocyprididae > Ctenopharyngodon > Ctenopharyngodon idella. The sequence goes on along the minus strand of NC_067235.1, from coordinate 10,758,048 downwards.
AGTAACTTTCCCCAACACTGTTGGTTACAAACATTCCTCAAAACATCTTCCTTTGTGTTCAGCAGAACAAAGAAATTTATAGAGGTTTGGAACAACATGAGGGTGAGTAAATGATGACAGAATTTTTATTTTTGGGTGAACTATCCCTTTAAGACACATACTTCTTATGTTGTAATGCTTAGTATACTGCCAAATATAAGCACCACCTTATTTTTAACAAAGAGCCATTTGTAACTTGAATGTGCCAGGCTTCCAGTGTCCGTTATTTTAGTTGTACAAAAAACAGTCTGTTAGACTTCTCGATATTGCAATGTGGTATTTACAACCCCAATTCCAGAAGAGTTGGGGCATTTTGTAAAATGCAATAAAAACCACAATCTGTGATTTTGTTAATTCTCTTGAATCTTTTTTTAACTGACAAATGTACCAAGAAAATATTTCTGATGTTTCCGCTGAGCAACATATTTGTATTTTGTAAATATAAACAAATTATTATTTTGATGGCTGCAACACACTCCAAAAAAGTTGGGACAGAGGCTAAAAAAAAGTGATAAGATTATATAATATCCAAGTTAAACTGTTTTTTTTAAACAGTCCACAATTAGCAGATGACTTGATAATAGGTAAGGGTATCGTATTTGGGTGTAAAAAAGTATCTGTCTTTGCATGCAAAGATGGGTCATGGCTCACCACTTTGTGCCAAATGTCATGAAGGAATTGTTCAAAAATCACATTTCTCAATGCAAGATTGCAAAGAATTTGTCTTTCACCATCTACCATACATAATATTGTAAAAAGATTCAGGGAATCCAGAAAAATCTCAGACTGTGTAGGGCAAAGCAGGAAACCTCTGTTGAATGTGCGTGACCTTTGAGTCCTCAGATGGCACTGGATGAGAAACCATCATGCTACTTTGTTAAATATAGCTACATGTGCTCAGGAATACTTTTGGAAAACCTTTTTCACATAACACAGTCTGACGTTGCATCAAGAAATGCAACTGGAATCTGTTACACAAGGAAAAAGCTACACACCTGTACACATCTCAGATGTTCTAAAAGACAGTGGAAATGTGTGCTGTGGTCAGATGAGTCCATGTTTAAGCTTGTTTTTGGAAAAACAGACATCGAGTTCTCAGTCCCAAAGACGAAAGGGACCATCCACACTTTAATCAGCGACAGGTGCAAAAGAAAACATTTGTCATGGTATGGGGGTGCATCAGTGCAAATGGCATGAGTGACTTGCATTTGTGTGAAGGTAACATTGACATGGAGGCATATATTGGGATTGTAAAGAGACATAAACTGCCATCACGATGACATCTTTCCTGGGAAGCAAGACAATGCCAGGCCTCATTCAGCACCTGCTACATCAGAGTGGTTTCATCGACACTACACCGTACAGTGGATGTGCCTGACTGCCTGCCTGCAGTCCAGATCTGACTCGTATTGAAAATGTATGGCCCATCATGAAAAGGAGAATCAGACAATGACGACCTCGGATTGTTGCGCAGATGTCTTGTATCAGGTGAGATTGGGTAAAAAAAATCCACTTGCAAAATTGGAACAATTCTTAAATCCTTAATTCCCAAACTATTAAAAATTGTAATTAAAAGGAAAGGTGATGTGTCAATCTGTCCCAACTTTTTTGAAGTGTGTTGCAGCCATCAAAGTCAAAAATTTGTTTACACTTACAAAATACAATAATGTTGTTCAGTAAAAACATTGAAAATCTTTTCTTTGTACTTTTGTCAGTTAAATGAAGGTTAAAGGGTAAGTTCACCCAAAAAAAATAAAAATTATGTCATCTATTACTCACCCTCATGTCGTTCCACACCCGTAAGACCTTCGTTAATCTTCGGAACACAAATTAAGATACTTTTGTTGAAATCCAATGGCTCAGTGAGGCCTCCATAGCCAGCAATGACATTTCCTCTCTCAAGATCCTTTAATGTACTAAAAACATATTTAAATCAGTTCATGTGAGTACAGTGGTTCAATATTAATATTATAAAGCGACAATAATATTTTTGGTGTGCCAAAAAAAACAAAATAACGACTTATATAGTGATGGCCGATTTCAAAATACTGCTTCGGAGCATTATGAATCAGCGTGTCGAATCAGCGGTTCGAGGGCCAAAGTCACGTGATTACAGCAGTTTGGCGGTTTGACACGCGATCCGAATCATGATTCGACACAAAAGATTCATAACGGTCCAAAGCTTCATGAAGCAGTGTTTTGAAATCAGCCATCACTATGTAAGTCGTTATTTTGTTTTTTTGGCGCACCAAAAATATTCTCAATGCTTTATAATATTAATATTGAACCACTGTACTCACATGAACTGATTTAAATATGTTTTTAGTGCATTAATGGATCTTGAGAGAGGAAATGTCATTGCTGGCTATGGAGGCCTCACTGAGCCATCTGATTTCAACAAAAATATCTTAATTTGCGTTCCAAAGATTAACGAAGGTCTTACGGGTGTGGAACGTCATGAGGGCGAGTAATGAATGACAGAATTTTCATTTTTGGGTGAACTAACCCTTTAAAGAGAATCAACAAATCACAGTTTCTTAATTTTATTGCATTTTACAAAATGTCCCAACTTTTCTGGAATTGGGGTTGTATCATATAATTTTAATTTATTATTATAATCATAAACACACTGGTTTGTAGTGCAAATAGTTTTGCCATTTACTGCATTTTGTTCTGGTTATTTTAACCTATAACGGCTAATGAATCAGAAGTCTCACACATTCACAGGAAATAGTTTACTTCCATGTTGCAAAATAAGGTGTATTGCACAGAATCAGTTATTCTATTCCGAACATAGCCTGAATATAACTGTAGGACTCTGAAATACTCAGCAATTGTGTCTCCCCTGTACTCACATCAGATAAAGAGAACCACACTTGTGGACAGTCGGACATCTGTGACCGATGTGAAGTTTGCCCCGAAGCACATGGGCTTGATGCTGACCACATGTTCTGCAGACGGGGTAGTGCGAATCTACGAGGCCCCTGACGTGATGAACCTGAGCCAGTGGTCCCTGCAGCACGAGATCTCGTCCAAACTCTCCTGCTCCTGCATCTCGTGGAACCCTTCCAGGTGAGAACGCACCAATGATAGATAAACATAGCTATATGTGAATACACGTATGCTGCATGATGTACACCTACAATACACTGTTGTGGATTTCGTTGCAGAATTTACTTTGTATAGGGCCCTATAAAAAAAAAAAAAAAAAGTTTTATTTTTTCACAAATGTTAGTAATCAAAAAGCATGTCTAATTAATTTAACAACAGTTTATTAAAAGTTTAACAAAAAAAAAAAAAAATTAGGGCCGTAATTTTTTCTCAAATTGCAAATTCTCAAATTCTGAGACCTTCTGTAAGTAAGTTCCATTTTTATGACTGGATTATGTCCATGTTTTCTGCATCATCAAAATCATAGGGCCCTATTTATAGATGTAGGGTATAGTTCACACAAAAATGAAAATTCTGTCATCATTTACTCACCCTCAAGCTGTTCCAAACCTGTATGAATTTCTTTCTTCTGTTGAACACAAAAGAAGATATTTTGAAGAATGTCGGTAATCAAACAGTTGACGGTAGCCATTGACTTCCATAGTATTTTTTTCCCCACCATACTATGGAAGTCAATGGGGTCCACCAACTGTTTGGTTATCCATATTCTTCAAAATATCTTCTTTTGTGTTCAGCAGAAGAAAGAAATTCATACAGGTTTGGAACAGCTTGAGGGTGAGTAAATGACTTTCATTTTTGGGTTTATCCTTTAATGTATCCTGCATCTGTAAGTCTCAGATAATTTAGATAAAAATTTTGAAATACACTTTCACAAAAGGGTGAAAACTCTGTCTCCTCATTAGATCTGTGACTGCAAATAGCACAGATGTTTTACATGCTTGTCAACAGTAATATGAAACTTTTAGAAACTGTTAGAGAACATTTCCAAGATTCTTTTGGCTTTAAAGACATCTCAGGCCACTTTTGAGTCCTGGCAAATTGAATCAATAAAAGCACATGCTTGATTACTTAAGAAAATATTTTTTCTTTTGTCTTCACAGTTCTCGAGCTCACGCTCCTATGATTGCAGTGGGCAGTGATGACAGCAATGTGACGTATGGCGGCAAGGTTCAGATATACGAGTATAATGAAGTTACAAGGTTTGTCTTTAAATCACTTTATCCTTTTATATGCTAGTTCACACTTATCCAACAAAAACCGAGGAACAGCAACAGTTCAGATGTTTTGAAGACAAGTTCGATTTAGCTGTTGGATTTAGAAAGGTGGGAAACACAGCTGACTTAAGAAATACCAACACAAACCACAAAAATATATAATACATATAATATACACACACACACACATATATACACAGACACACACACACCCCCCCCATCCATCCATTTGTCCACAGGTTAAGTATTTTTAATATTTATTTATTTTTATTTTGTATTGTATTGTCTGATGAAGAACCATACGGCTCGAAACGTCACCTATTTGTGAGAACATGAAATAAAGATTTTTATACTTTTGGAGCTGGGGTGTGACAACCTTTTCTTTCTTTTTATGGTTGTAGGAAATATGCCAAAGCAGAGACACTGATGACAGTTACAGATGCGGTACATGATATTGCATTTGCTCCAAATCTGGGCCGGTCTTTCCATGTACTTGCTATTGCCACCAAAGATGTTCGCATCTTCAAACTGGTTCCACTTCGGTGAGAGAAATGAAGCCAAATGAGTATTACAGTAGAATGGGAAATATATATTGTGTAAGCCCTGTACATCAGAGCATCTGTATGATAATTCTAAAACTGCCTTTTTCCACCATCTCCAACATTAGCATACGATTGTCGCATTTCACCCCCTAGTGGTCGTAAAACAACTGTTACCCTCAGCTTTTTCACCATTGTAAAATAAATTATTTGAATGAATAAATTGAATGTATTTTGGATATATATTAGTTTGAAATATGTATCCAAACTAAACAAATGGCCCCTAATATATCTGAAAGGGAAACCGTAGGTTTTATAGGGATCTTTGTGGTTTGCTGTTGCTCTGATGTCATGTGAGTGACAGGTTGTCCCGCCCTCACACCAGTAAACGTTCAAATATATCAATGCATCTGAAGCCCAAATTGGATCCAAAATTTCCACATATGGTCAGAACTCCACACAGCTCCTGTACTACTCTTCACTGAAAATTAATGACTTTTGGCCTGTTGTTTCTTGGAGATAGTGGAAAGGCGACTTTAGACGTCTTTTTTTTTTTTTAAAGCATTGCAGTCCTGATATTAGGGTTCTTTAATGCGAGCTGCTTCTTCTTCTTCTTTTCTTTTTTTCCCCCAAAGTTTACCATTCAGAGTTGTTTGGTTACAAAGTATTCTAATTGGATGGCAATTGATAAACCACAATTTGCATGCCTCTTTTTAAATAACAGAAAGGACAGCTCCTCATCAGCGCCCACTAAATTTGAGGTGCAGGTGCTGGCCCAGTTTGACAGTCATAACTCTCAGGTGTGGCGCGTCAGCTGGAACATCACCAGTACAATTCTGGCCTCCTCTGGTGACGATGGCTGTGTGAGACTCTGGAAAGGTAAATGTTTGCAAGAATTTGTAATGGCAATCATCATATATACAACTACTAGAGTGATATTAAAGTCAGCATAAAACAGAACTTGTCTTCTCAATTGTGACGAATATCCTAGTGAAACGGCTTATTGAACAAGAAAAAATATAGGGCAGGACTTGATTTTGTCCATCAGGAATTGATTGGATTGTTGTGGTTTGCTATTGGTGGATCTCATGTGAGTGCAGGCAGGTTGTCCCGCCCTCGCACCAGTAAATGCGCCGTCAGAGAAGAGATATCTGCAAGAGGGAGGGGAAGTTAATTTGATTGAAGATTACAGGGGCACATGAATTAAAAAAGAAAAAAGATGTGTGCACAGATAAATCATTTATAATTACTGCAATATTGCAGAACAAATAAGAATTTTCTATTTTCATTTCATGGTGACTTTTAATTTTATTGTAATTTGACTTGTCTTTTCTCCAGCAAACTACATGGACAATTGGAAATGCACAGGTATTCTAAAGGGAGATGGCAGTCCAGTATATGGGTCATCTGGTCAGCCTGGTGCTCTGAGTGGCGTCCTGGGCTCTGCTGCTGCACAGAGTGCTCTAAACGGGGCCACTGGAAGATAGATTACATTCTACAGGACCACCCTGAGGAAATCTGGAGCCGAACTCTTATATGATACGGGACTTCACACTGAGACCAACTGATTGTGCTTGATGGACATGCAACAAGACTAGCACTTAACATGGGTCCATTATTCTGAACTGCCTTCAAGGAGTGATCTTTAAGTTTACTTTTCTTTCTATCTGTACTATTATGTTTTACTCTGAAAGCAGACTGAATGGCTTTCAAGATTATGTTGTAATGAGTCATATTTGAATGGATGCAAATGCCTTGTTCACAAAAGGGACTGTCTTTCTATATAGGACTATACATTTTATTTCTGTTGTCACATCAACATGATTAAGGAAAAAAATATGCTGCCATTATAACACTGCAAAAGTTTGGTCTAATTGACTTCACTCTGTGTTATTAAACCAGAATAATAAAGGTCATAGTTTATGCCGCTGGTATGTATGAAGTATGCACAAATCGTTGAGCTTATTTTTTTTAGAATCATACGTGTCTACGATAAATCTATACTGATAAATCTGTAGTGAACATGCAATGATTTTTTTTTTTTTTTTTTTATGGCCAAGACGCATACATGAATATAAAAATAAATAAAAGAGTAAATAAGAGTTAGGATAAAAATACACTTAAAAATGAATAAAGAAAATAATAAATGAAGGGATAAAGTAACATTGATTTAGGATTAAATTTAATAAAAACATGTATTTTGGAAGTCATTTGTTCCTTGGTTTTCTTATAATTACATTTATTAATGCATCACTAATATGTTTATTTTTAAAATCTAAATTAAAAAAGGGGAAAGTTGTATTAAATGCCATAGTTTTAAACTTCAACAGAAGAAAAAAAAAATTGTGAAATAGATTACACAGAGAAAAAAAAAAAAAACTGATCAGGTGATTGGCCCTTAAAATACTAAAATGTTCTTAGCATCAAAGTCTAATAATAGATCACGTTCAGTTTTTAAAATTACTGACATTAAAACGTTCTATATTTAAGTGATTCAAAGAAATATCTTCTACAACTAAGATGTGCAGATATCTTGTTCTGTACTGGAATTTTGTTTATGGCTTCATATGACCGTGTTTCTTTCCAGTCTTAATTTTTCAGGCTATTTAAATATACCGTTTGGTGAATTACAATGAACGAGTTTAGTAAGCAACTGTCAGTTGTAAAGCTTCAGCTCCTGGGTCCCACACAGCTGCTCAGTCTCAGCTGTTCTGTGTGGATCTGCTCTAGAGATTCGTTTCCCATTTCACGATCTCGATCGTGTTAGCTTATAAGGAACGTCTTTTTTAATTACGAAATATTTAATTTAAAAAATTAGGATTTTAATTCTTTGATTGTAAGATTGAAGTCCTCGTGCATTCAGAAATTACCTGCTGTACTATCAATTACTAAGTGTAAAGTATACATTTAGCAACGCTATTTAGAACCGATATGTATTAAAAATGTTTGGAACAAACAGCTTCTTCATTCAAAACACCAACAGGATGATTGACAGAAGATTACGCCACTCTTTGAATTCAGTCAGATAAGATTCTCCAATGAAAATCGCCGTTATGTCGAAGCCCCGCCCATGCAAAGAGAAACCTAGAGGCGGGATTCTACCGTAATGGCTTCACTTCATCTTTATACTTCGATAAACTCTTTTCAGAAAGCGGGGAAGCTGCTATAAAGGCAACGTTTCTTCTTATTATACGGATTATTAGTGCTGTGTTTGTATGAAGTAGTTGAATTAACTTCATTTAGAAGGCACAAGTGGCGCTTTTCTCCTCATGGTAAGTTCTCATCGAAACAGATTCCTCTCAGCTGTTGCAAATCTTTTTCATAGTTGTTGTTGTTTAGTTTTCCGCCAACAACGAAGAAAGTAAGCCTGAGCCCGAAAAAGCGTCGTTTCTGTTTAAGTGACATTTTAAGTGTCACTTTTTTGCCTTTGTTTAACTGTTTAAGTTACATGGTTGAAGTGTTTGTATCCTGGCCTTTACAGCTAACGTAGTATCCACTGCACGGCGTTTATTTGAAACAGACCTTTATCCTTATGTAGTTTTTATTCAGTCCACCCGCAAATAAGTTACTGTTATTCTGCGTTCAGAAACTTGCAGCAGAGTTTGATGTGCAGTTAAAGTTGTTGGTTATTGAACTGATAAAGCTAGTCTGATATGACTACAAACATCACATGAAAGAAGGCAAATCTGGAGTATATAGAAAGAGACAGTCAAGTTTACGATGTTGCTAAATATAATTTATATTTATTTGGTTTAATCTGTTAAAATGTGCTTTGGCATTGTCCAGTAATGATAAAGAACTAAATGCAGCAGAAGCTAGCTGCCATATCAGCAGATGTCAGCTCTATCTGTGTAACAATATGAGTTACTAAACACGTGATTTGACACTGTGTAAGAGAAATAACAGCCTTGTCTTTAGTTGATGGCAGTCTACATATCCAGTAAACAAACATTCACAGTATGACTATCATTTACCACTGGTTCCCTATAGGAACTCACAAGTTCACCCTGCATGCCTGAAATATGCACTTTTTTTTTTTTTTTTTTGTTGCAGTCACTCCTCATGTGCTGAAGCCCTGTGTCAATGAGTCACACAGACATGGAGAACTTCCAAAACATTGAGGATGAGCCATTTCCCAGCTTCCTTTCAAACGCCTCGCTGGGCAGTAGTGGCCGCACCACTCTCGGCAACGTGACACTGGGCTCTACACTCGGGATGCCCATGGCAGCCTCTACTGTGGCTAAAATTAGACCTCCAGTAGACAACAGGTGGGAGACTACTGCATGTAATCTCATGAATATTGTGACTGTGTGTCTGTCCTAACTTGGTGAGAATGTTGACTTCCTTAGTTTCCTGTTTGTGTTAAAAAGGGGTCCATCTGAAGTGGTCCAAAAATTGTAAACTTGGTTGCTAGATCATTTTTTAAATTTTTTTTTGAGTGATTACTTGCATTGGTAATGTAAAACCATCAGTTTTTTTATTTTACTTGGTTTAACCACAGCAGCCATCTTTGTGTAATGGCCCCCATCAATCAAACTGAAATCAAAATCACAATATGTCTTTGTGCGCTTATCATATTGTAGGAGACTACGATTTAAATGAAGTCTGTATGAAACAGAAGATGCAATAGTCTTTTCTTTCTCATTGTGACGTTTATCCACTCAAATCCAAAATTGCTATATAAAAAAAAATAAAATAGGGCAGGTCTTGACTTTTTCCATCGGGAATTGATTGGATGGTTGTGGTTTGCTATTGCTGTCACCGAGTGAGTGACAGGTTGTCCCGCCCTTGCACCAGTAAACACATCATCAGAGAAGTTATTCTGATTAAAGATTATACATGAATATTTTTTTTTTTTTTTTTTTTTTAATTATGATGTGCATGGATAAATTGTTTATAATAAGTACTGCAACCAACACGAGCCGTACGTAGTGCAGCAGGAATCGGAGTTCACTGATCACGTGGCAAGATGACTGACAAGACCATGGCAGAGGATTCGTTGCACATAGAGCCTAAGCGTCTGACAAATGTCTTGTATTGTAAATTGCGTGCTCAGCACCGCTGCTCCCTATTCACAGAGTGGAAAGGAGTTCACTTAGGAGGTCAAAAGTTGTAGAAGCTCATAAATCATGTACATGCTGTATGAAATCATACAGGAGAGAAGCCAGTCAGTTGAGTTTGTGGCAAAACTTTTTACACTGCTTGAGTATTGTCTTTTACTGCATATAATTCATACTCAAAGTAGAACTGAAATGACATTCATTACAAGATCATTAGTTAAAACATTTTAAAATCACCTGCAGACTATTTTTTTAGTCATGTATTTCGTCATTGAGGATTTTTTAAAAATACTGTGTAAAAAAAATCTTGACTCGTTCTTGTGAACTCAATCTTGTCTATGGTAGCTTGTTTCCGCCACTGGATAAAAAAAAAAAGAAAAAAAGATAATTGTGACTTTATCTTACTATTCTGACTTTTTTTCTCACAATTGTGAGTTTACATTTTGCAATTCTGACTTTATTGCATGCAGTTCTGACTTTCTCACAATTCTGACTTATAAATTCGCATTTTGGGAAAAAAAAGTTTATATGAGACACATGGAAACTTGTTTCTGCCACTGAATAAAAAATTGAATTAAAACTCGGTCTTTTTTTTCTCGCAGTTGCAAGTTTACATCTCGCAATTCTGACTTTTTTTTTTTTTCTCAGAAACTTGCAATTGCGAGAGATAGTCAGAGTTGCAAGATATAAACATGCAATTGTGAGAGAAAAAGTTGCAGTTACCTTTTTTTTTTTTTTTTTTTTTTTCCCTTCAATTTTTTTTTTATTCAGTGGCGGAAACAAGTTTCCATATGTGTCTCATCTCCTCTCTTGAGCTAATGGTCTTGTCACATCCCTATGCAAGACCAGCTTTCAAGTCTGATAAATGCTACAGCTCAGTGCCCTTAACATGCACTAAATCCTTTAAAGGCCTGTTCACACCAAGAACGATAACTATATCAGTGTCCACACCAACGCACAATATGGTTCTGTTTATTTTAAGTGCGTGCCGCAGTTTTGTCATCTGCCGCTTTAAATGCTTGAGCTCTTTAAAGCAGGTTGGATTTTGATTAACTTTATCATTCATCAGCTGAAAGTGATTCCAATGATATCGTTTCTCTGTGCCATTATCGTTATAACTGTAGTGTGAACTTTGCTATACTTTTATGTTTAGAACGATTTTTAGAACTACATCTTTATCATCCTAAATACTGCTTCGCGGTGGTTTTTGATGGCAAGTGTATCCCATCATTCATCATGTTCCGCCCCGAAATTGCAAAATATTGAGGAAAAACATTACAGTGCAAGTATGCATACATATTTTGTAAAACATTTGCTACTTCTACTTCTTCATAATTAATTTGTCATCTGTTACATTAGCTCTACTGAACAGTAGCAAGTGCAAAAGAATTAAAAAATGTGTAAATAAAGCTCTGTAAAATGTGCATTTTTTAGAACACTGTTGTAAGTGTGTCCCATTGGGTAACTAAAAGTTTTATGCCTACTTGAACTAGAGTTGTCAAAAGTACAGACTTCGGTAACTAGTCGGTACTGAAATTTTAAAAATGTGACTCTTTGAGCGCTGTTGAGTGGATTCGTAAACATCTCTGATTGGCCATTGTGTTCACGGCTCGTCGGATATGTCTGTGATTGGCTTTAATGATCAACGCTGTAAATAGTCATCAATAACGCTCTTCACCAAACGCTTACACAGATACACACGGGTGCATTTGAAAGAAGGCGTCTATCGTGGACCAGTCCGCTGATAGACTGCTGCTTTCAAAACACTTTCAAATTCAAGCACTTCCGTGTACTTTCAAACGCACCCGTGCGTTGGTCATTGTAGCCAATCACAGACATATCCGATGAGCGTGTCAGCACAATGGCCAATCAGAGGTGTTTACCAATCCGCTCCACAGCACTCAAAGTGTCACATTTTTAAAACTTCAGTACTGATAGGTACCGAAGTCGGTACTTTTGGAAACTCTGACTTGAACACTAGGGCCAAATACAGGAAATATGCCAAGTAGACAAGTGCAAGTGAGGGTATTGGAACAGGCCCTTAATCTCTGCATGCACTGTGAGTTTAGGAATGCAATGTGTGCCAGTTACGCTTTATCACATTTGTTTATTTCCAAAATACATTTGTGGACAGATGATTATAGCATTTCATTAGATTTGTATTGAGACATGTTTGTAAACCTGTTGTCACAGAAACGTAAAGGTCTTTGTGCAGTTTTCCGCCCATGGTGAGTGGGTGGGTCAAAATACTGTTTAGTTTTATGGTCTGGACTCATTTAGGTTTAGGGCACACTTTTTTCATATTGCTGCTAAACTTATAAATCATCTTTGTGTTTATTAGCAGTATTGTCATTTGAGTTATGTTGTCCCTTTCAGAGTTACTGATGTCCAAGCATCATATTTAGAGGATGGACAATTTTCACTCATGCATTCCCAGGGGTCAGATGGAGGCAGGGAAAAATTTGTTCTGAGCCTCAAAGAAGATTTGTAAGTGTTCAGTAATTGTTATATTTTTTTTTTTTTTTTTTTTTTTTTTTTTCATTTGTTTACAAATCGGTGTGACCATCAGTTATTTATATTTGGCAGTTTTAAGATTATTGGCATTGACTGAAATGGTGTGTCTAAAGAATTGACAGCATTGCTAGTTTCCCTCTGTGTCTAAAAACAATTTTATCAACTTATAAACTTCTTTTTTTTTATTTATTTATTTATTTATTTTTTTTTATATACATGTTTTTAATGTTGTGTAAAATGCTTTTTCATTTTACAACGGTCTCATTTGTCTTCATTAAGTTGTATTATGTAGGACTGTATATATCAATATTGTATCCACTGTTAGCCAGTTATGAAACATTGAAGACAATGTCTCTCTCTCTCTCTCTCTCTCTTTTTTTTTTTTTTTTTTTTTTTTTTTTTTTTTTTTTTTATAGAGACAATATGGATGACTTTATTGCTGTGAGTCGGTTCTCTGACCTACTGGTGAATGTTAATTTAGATGAAACAGAATCTGCTTCTGTTTCCAAAACATCAGGAAGGTTGGCTCCAACTCTTGTGTCAGGTTCTGTTCCTCTTCGGACTACAGGTAATCTCCTGTTTTCTTTTTAGTTTTAGTTAATAACTTGTCTTAAATTTAATGGCAGGGCTAATAATATCTAATTGATGCATGATTGACAAATAATTTGCAAAATAGTGGGGTTTAAGCTAAGAAAAGTATTTTGAATTTTTTTTTTCTTCTTTCATTAGACCTCTCAACTGGTCTACTCTCATTCTCTCATATTGGAGACAAAGAAACAGTGGCAGCTCAGGTACCTTATTTTTTGTTTTCATTGACACTTCCGTTTATCCTTTTGAGTAGTCTTTTGCTACCAAAAACCAGATATATAAAATAATAATAACTATGAATAACATGCATAAAATGCATGTAACAGTGTTTTTCCTGGGTCAAAAATGGTCTTTGGTTGCGGACGAACACAGCCATCCACACGGAGTATAAAGTACCTTAACCATGTGAAGTGCGAGACAAGTACTGATGAAAAAATCCAAAATAAGTGCAAAGAAACTGTTTGTATTAACATCCTATTTATTCATGAAATAAAAAATAATCACTGTCAGGACAGATCATAAAACAAAGTGCTTAGAACTATTTTATATTTAAAAATCTTTAAATTTATATGTAAAAAGTCACTGAGTGACTGATTTGAAAAGTTAGTAATAAAATGAACTACAAAGTAACACATTACATAGAAAAAGTGGCAGGTCTGTTATTTTGCATTTACACTCCAAGACTTAATTCACAGATCATTTGACGTGGTATTAGATTTTATTCCGTTTGCTATGGTTATCATCGGATTCAATTGAGCGGTGTTGAACAGATTCTGACTTACTTCAATGCATCAGATTGGCCATTGCATTCATGAGCTCAGCAGATATGTCTGTGATTGGCTACAAAGCTCAACGCTGCAAAAACATGTTGTAAATAGAAACCTTTGAGACCCTTCAAGTAGCGCTTACGCAAACACTCACAGGAGTGATTTAAAGTGTTTTAAAGCAGCTGTCCATCAGTGGGTACCGGTACTGCAGAACAACAGGTATTGTCACATTAAATAACCAAATCTTTCTTTCTTTTTTTATCGGGACACAAATTAATTTTGGCAGCTGTATCCTGTATCATCCTGTGTAAATATCAGTTGTCACTCTATACTCTAACAATATGTCTTCGTAACATGATATTTAAATGCTTAGTTTTTCGATCAAAGCTTTTTTTTTTTTTTTATTGTGGGCCCAAAACATATAATGCAACGCAATATAATGATGATTGACAGATGTACAAATAAACGTTTCCTTAGAAGCCTGATGCATCATATTTGATACTCATTTTAACATGATTTTACTAAGTGATGGATAATCAAGTAAACCTAAGTTGCTTCAGTCTAGCAAGTGTTTATCTTGAAACATACATTTAACAATATAAAATTTTTACTTGTTTACTTTATAAAAATCAGTAAAGATTTCACAGCATAAAGACACGTACTACAACCTGAAGGGGAAAGTTTTTAGAATTATACTAATAGCAATTATGCTAAAAATTATGAACTATCTATCAGGCGACAGAAGGCATGTAGTAGATTGTGCACAACAGATTTTTCAGCAGAGTTTTGATTATGTTGTTAATTTAGAGGCATTTGCGTATCAATATGATGCAGTAGGGTTAAGCTCTCTTCTGTTCTTCTTAGACCACAGTGCTTCCAGTGATGGAGGAAGAGGAGGGCTCTGCCAGTGAAGGGGCAGACAGTGAAAGGTGCAGTGGCAGCATCGCCAGCTTCCTGGCCAATGAGAAACTGATGTCTCTGGACAGCATGGACAGTGATATCACTGGTTGGTTAAGAAATTAAGTTATGTTTTAAAGAGCTCTAAAGGACCAATATAAACAAGGCAAGAATTGATTAGTTACTTTTTTTTTTTTTTTTTGTCCTCTAGATGATGATATTGATGTGAACCAACTCCATGATGAGGAACTGGAGCTGTACTTCAACAAGTTGATGCCACCTGCAATGCAGAGAGGCCATGTGGAAGGACAAGAAATCCCTGTTGTGAGTTCTCTTTTACTGGTTGTTTACAAAAGCTTACCGTTTTTTTTTTTTGTTTGTTTGTTTTTTTCTTCTTAATCACACAATCTGTTCCTGTTGTAGGAGTTGCCGTCCAGTTCATCTCAACCCACCTCTACTGAACCAGAAAGGAACAGACACAGCTTCAATGATGACTATGACCAAGTATGGGCTAATGGTCTTAAAATTAAATCAAAATTGACTTCATTTACTTCCTTGATACATGCTTCTGGTATGGTTGCCAATGTTTGACATATGCATATTCCAAAGAAAAAAAATGTTAGTCTTTCTTTTATCAATATGTATTCAATTTCTCTGTCTTTTGAAACTGTTCAGCTAATGTTTGCTCTTGCTGTGTCACACCACAGAGGGAATTTCACATGCCTGATGTACGTCTGGCAGCAACAGGTATGGATTCTTGTCCTGCAAGTGATGAAGAAGATACAGAGGATGAGCTAGAGGCTTTACAGAACCGGAGCAGAGCAAGATTCCTCCTACCCAGTACCTCCAGACAACCGGTTTGTCTTAGACTCCTTTCTGCTCGCAATATCTATGCTTTTTATTTTGGCCAGATTCAGACATTTCAAAATTAAATTTGTAATGCAGTAATTCAGTATAAAATATTTCTATATGATTAGGTTGGGGAGAGCCATCGACCTCATTTTCGACCAGGGTTGGAAGGAGGGAGCTCTGATGATGAATTACAGACTGCAGGGAGGAACACTGACACCAGGACAGGCATTGAGCACCGCTGCTCAGCAGAAGGACAGGTCATCAACTCGCCTATTACTGGTAAAGGGCTATTTATTAAATTAAAAATGCTAAGTTTATCAAATAATATTGCAGAAAGTTCATCTCTGTGTTTCTCTGTGGGGTCAGGTGATGGAGGAGGAGGAGATGGGAGTAGTGGGAGTGATGAGGAGGGAAATGATGGAGGTGTATCTACCAATCCTTTGCCTCCCACCACCGTCCAAAGTACCTATGATGTGCTGCGTGGCCTGGGCATCGTGGGTGGGAGCGGAGAGACCGGAGATGATGATCAGCTTCAGTCTTTGCTAAGCAGATCGGGCATGATTATGCATGGCCAGGTAAAGTTAGTGGCGTGTAAGCAATAATAATGATCAATGTAAAATTGTATGTTTGTAAACAACAGGAAAATGCCACTTCATTTTCAGGAAGTTACTTTGGAACTGTGTCTTTCTAAGCTTCCCATTTTTAAGTTGCACTAAGCTAACAAAACATGGCTAACTACATTAAAACCATACATATCTGCGTCCCTTAAAAAGTTTTAAAGAAAACACAATGAATTGTTTTTTTGTTTTTGTTTTCATTTGTTTTTATTATTGCCAGGGTTTTTCCTGGATCAAAATTGGTCTTCGGTAGTGGCAGACGAACATGGCCATCTACACACAGTACAAAGTACCCTACCCGTGTGAACTCCGAGCCCAATACTGAAAATAAATCCAAAATAAATTCAAAGTAACAGTTTGTAATATTAACTTAAACTATTTATTCATGAAATAAAAAATACACTCCAACACTTAATGCACATATTGTTTGACATGCAGTATCAGATTTTGTTTTGTCCATAGCTGTGGTTATCACTGTCAGTCGGATTCAGTCTTGCATTTAAATGTGGTTGTCAATCCAGAAACTTTGCAATGTGCAGTTGGCAGCATGAAAAATATGTTATATATATACAGAAAGCGATCCAAGATCATTGCCATTATTAACACTAAAGCTGTCAATTCAGTTCAACGCGAGGTACATAAAGCTGCACTCTTGTGAAAACGTACGTTATAATCAATAAAGCTGTCTACGCTGTGTAGTGAATCTCTTATTGACATTGTGTTTATTCTTTGTTGGTTATAATGAAAGGATTCGTTCTGCAAGCATGCAGAACTCACACTGAACAAAAACTCTGCCGTTTTGAGCAGTGTTGAGCGGATTCTGATTGGCTGTTGCGTTTACATGCTCAACAGATATTTCTGTTATTGGCTACTAAGCACAATTCCGCAAAAACACGTTGTAAATAGAAACCTTTGATGCCGTTCACAGAGCTCTTACACAAACGCTCACGGAAGCGATTTAAAACCATTTTAAAGCAGCCGGCTATCAGTGGGTACCAGTACTACAGAACGACAGATATCATCACACTAAATTATCAAATAAATTGATAATTTAATGATTAAATTTTGGTGGCCGCCAAAATATTTTCAATGCAGGAAAAATTGTTTTATTTATTTATTTTTTTGTATATCCTAGCGTAATTATACGAATCATAGCACAATTACAGATTGTATTTTAGTTTTATATGGATCTTTTCAGATGGGTGACCGTGTTGGTCCAGTTGGCACAGGGGAGGCTGGTCATACTGCTGTGGCATCTGGACCTGCCAGTCGATGCCCAGTCAATTGGAGCATGAGTCTGGACCGAAAGGAGGCTCTTGTAAGTCTTTGTCCTTTTCCGTTTGCTGGATCAAAAATGGTTGATGATATCCTTAACACTTTTCTTCTTAACAGGATGCAATGGATAACCCAGCAGAAGTTCACCTGGACTCTATATACTTGAGGGCAGGTGCTGGTCACAACCCTCAGGACATTTCTGCCTCAGTCAGCCCCATCCTTCAGGGCACCCAGAGCAGTTTCCACCTCTCTCAGATTCTTCAGGAATCGCATAATAAAACAGAGCAAGGGGTCGACATGGGCCACACTGTGGATCTCGGTACCCTGGGCCTACGTGGTGGCCCTTGTGGGGATTCTCAAGGTCTCAACAAGGAGCAGAGCTCCAACAGTAAAGATGATCAACCTGGAGAGTCTCTGGATGCTAGGTACCTTTCCCAGAGCTTTAATGAGAATCATGAGGAACATAATGATATTTGGAGTCACAAACCAGATAATGTGGAGCATGAGTTACAGCAAGGTATTTTGCTTTTTCTTCCATTTCTAATACAATGATGTTAGTGGTTTCTCTGACATTTGGATTATATAAAGTATTCAAAATATTTTTTTTTTCTTTAAGAAACCACATTCATGATCTAGAAATTAAATGTTCAATATTTCTCAGGCGCAAATGCCACTCATAGCGTGGTCTACCAGAATGAAGAGGGAAAGTGGGTCACTGATTTGGCCTATTACTCTTCCTTTGAGAAGGAAATGGAGGCCAATATGCCTGAGGAAGTTGCTGTGCAGTTCCAGTCTGAAGATTTTCTTGCTGGAAGTAAGTGAAATGCAGTGATGTTCTCATCCTTAAAGGTGAAGTATGTAATTGCAAAAATAAAGCATATTTTCAAACAAACTTGCAAATGCGCCTTTCGCATGTCACGCCTCCCCTAACTCACAAACACAGCTCTTACAGGTGCATGTGAAGGAATGTCTCAAGTAAAAGTAGGCTACTTACAATAAAAGGTGCAACATATTACGATTAGGATTATTACTTTTAGCCGTGTTGCTATGTGCCATGAGTGAACAATTGAGTAGGCTAACACTGTCTAGAGTGAATGCAAGCGTCTCAGTTATAATAAACCCATCCTATGGTCGCACTTTTTGACATGACACGCCACAGCTGTTTTAGGCTGTCTACACATCAAAGTAAACATTATAAACTGATACATACGTCTTTCTGAACGGGTGCATGATATGTAGTGTATGATATCTGTCCTTTAAGGATGAGACTATTGAAGTGTCCATTGTGGTGCATTGCAATGACCCGTTCGCTTTGACGTGTTCATGACCTGTTTAATCTTTGAAGGTCTAAGGGTATATTTACACGACAGCGATGTACTAAAAACAGATGACAATATTGTAAAAATTGTCACTGTTCAAGCCTATCTGCAAAAACAACTAAATGATGCTTTTTGAATTTTAATTGGCTGGCAAGTCATTTTAACCACCTGGCAGTTATTCAGTTTCTCCTGTTATGTTCCACTTGTGAAAGATAGTCATACATTTTTGGAACAACATAATTTGTAAATTGAGACATTTTTATAATTTTTGGGTGAGTTAATAATTTAAATGAATTGTCATTGATTTCACGGCATAAAATGTTGTCCTCCCAAAGGCCAGGCCATGGACAAGATAATTGAGGATCAGGAGGAGTTTGAAAAGGAGCACCGGTTTATGCAGGTATGAATGGTTCTCTTTAGGTTTTTGAGTTCAGCCAAACTGGAACTAAAGTCCATTTTACACAACGGTCCTATAGATGTGATTAAGGAACCAAAAAATGTGTTTGTTTTTTTTGTGTTCTGGTAGGAAGAGCAGATTCAAGCTGTAAATATGAGTGAAGTGCTGGGAGACACCTCTTGGAAAGCTCAAACAAGTAGCAACATCCTTATGAGGGCCTCCCAGGTCTCCTCTGAACTCGAAGCTGGGAACCAAAGTTATCTGCGCATTTCACTGGGAGAGTTTTTTCAGAGGCGCTCTGAAGCTCTGGGGTGTCTTGGCAGTAGTGAAGAGGACAATGTTAAGAGGGTGAGGACTCCATCTCTCTCCCAAACACCTACTTGGGCAGGTGTCTTCTAAGACAACATTCTAACTGAAATGTAACCTCAAAGTTAAGTCATTTGGGAATACTCTGTATGCCATGCAAAGTGTGCTATCAATTCGATCACAATTGCAAAACCCTTTCTGTAGATTACACAGTATGGAGCCAGCAATGCAAAAATCCTGGGCTCGCTTCTCAGGGTATGCATGAACTCGATAATGTATATCTTTAATGCAGTGTAAGTCGGTTGCGAATTTAGAATTTGGCCAGATATTTTGCTAACAATCTTTGTGTCAGGAGTTTGCTTGAGATGCTGTAGAGCAGAGTTGACCAATCCTGCTACTGGAAGGCCTATGTTCCTGAAGAGTTTAGCTCCCACCTTCTTGTGTCTGAAATTGCATAGTCCCCTACTATATAGTATTTGAAAATAGTCAGAATTCATAGTATTCATAAAACAATAGGCAGAAAGTACTGGCAACTTCTGGCAAGAGACTGAAGTGTACATACAAATGGACATTTTACAATGGACATCTCATGAGGCCATGGGAGAGGATTTGTGAATGGCAATGAAGCACCGTGATGAATGTTGTATAGGGCTGCAAGACTGATTGAAAATAAACTGAAATCGCGATTTGGCAAAGGCTGCAAATTATTATTATTATTATTATTATTATTATTATTATTTTATGCACAGCTTGTCAGTGAAGCACAGCTCTGTGAACAGTAGGAAATGCTGCTCCTTCTGAAAGTCAGAGGGCACTCCTGCAAAAGTACGATATAACGCACGTCATTCCAGGAAATCCCTGTGGGCATCACACTATTGCTGTAGCTGAATAAACATGACTAAACGTGACTAATAAACACATGCTACGACAATATATGGTTTATCTGAGTTCTTCAAGCCTTCTCGGTTGTTTTCATGATAATAAAATATATTTATAATGCAGTGCTAATCTACATAGCCTTTATCACTGTATAGAATACTGTGAAATAATATTGTGGGCCTTATTCTGTGTAAGAAGCCTCATGAAATGTGTTTCGAGTAAAAACATTAAATGTTGTCTTTTGTTGGACATGAGTTTCATAAATGCTCATGTTTGGAAAGCTGTTTGATGCATGTTGATTTTTTTCAAATGCACGTTATAAGTGACTCAAACTCCCAGTGCTTTCAGATGGAGCAGCATTTACTACTGATCACAGAGCTGTGCTTAACTGACAAGCTGCGCATAAAAAAAAAAAAAAATGCAGCCTTTGCGATTTCATAATCACACTAAGCCAAATGGTTTAATCGCAATTTTCGATTTCGATTAATTGTGCAGCCCTAATGTATGTCTATTACATTTATACTAAATGCATTCATACTTTTCATACTATATATAACATACTTTTTTTTTTTTTTTTTTTTTTTTTTTTTAGCAGTCACAAAATAATTACATATTCAAAAGAAATACTTACTCAGAGTATGTGATTTCAGATGCAGCCTAGAAGTTTCTAATAAGACACTGATTGGCTAATTCAGGTGTTTAATTGGGGCCAGAGCAAAACTCTGCTGGAAGGCGGCCCTCTAGGATCAGGATTGGATGCCCCTGCCGTAGAGTCTTCAGAACCAAGCTTACCTGACAGTTATTCAACCATTTGATGATAATTTTTTTTTTTTTTTTTTTTTTTTTTTTTCAGCCATCTTTTGGATACTTCATTACTTCTCCTGAGAAGAGGGAACCTTTTGCATTACTCCGGCCCTCAGATTTGTTCTCCAGAGGAAGCTCCATCCACACTGAGACAGTTCAGCAAAGTGATGCTGATGAGACTCTTAATCCAGGTGCATACAACATACTTTGCTCACATTAGTTGTTTAATATTTTATTTATTTTTGATTCTAAGTAATTTGATATCTTTTATGTGAACTACAGAGGATCTAGATAAGACTCTTGAGCCCAACACAGCTGAAGCTGCACATGAGAATAATGTGCAACCACAAACAAATGAGGGGCATGTTTCCCAGGTATTCATAACCATTTAGCCTTGGACTACTGCCAGACATGTCTAGTCTTTTAAAAATAGGCAAAAATGTTAACTTTTTTTTTTTTTTCCCCTTCTGTTTGATTTTTGGATTAGATATCTGCACAATATGAAGATAAGGAGGCATCTGGCCATAGTTCAGAATCTCCCAACTCCAGCAGCAACCTTATGCTCAGCATCAGTACAATTGCTTCTGCAATTGCTGATGCCTCCATCAGCTCAGATCCAGCCCAGCTTGCTGCCATGATCATGGAGCTATCCAAACGGAGCCGCTCTAAAAGCCGCCAGCAAGTAGCAGAAGAGTCGAATATCAGTCCTTTAGCAGCCTTAAATCAGAATGGTCTATTGGAGGAACTGCAGAAGACCACATCAGTGGGAGACCTTAGTACTCCCGACATGGAGAAATACCTGAAAAGGGCTGAGGTCTCAAGTAGCGACAGTGATGGATCTACTTCACAGTCCTGCTTGGACATCCTCACTTTGGCTGATAGTTCAGCCAGTTCTAACAAGCAGACTCAACAGCAGTTGGTGCCTCTGGAAAATGGAACCACTCAAAGAAATGAAGAGCATTCAGTTATGAAAGAGCAAGCTGAAAACAAAACATGTCAGGTTCTGGCAGGTAAAGCATCCAAACAAACGGGGGATACTTATGTTGCATCACTAAATCCAAGGTCAGATGCCAAACGAAGTGCAATTCCTCGACCTAAGTCAAGCAGTTTACCAACTGCCACTGCCACTGCGCATCCTGCCAAAAGATCTTTAGGCTCTGGCCAGTCAACATCTTCCACATCCTTTAAATCAAAACCTGCCGATTTAAAATCTGGCCTTGAGAAAAACAAAAATGACTATCGTGCAACACCATCCACCAATAAAAGTCTCTCTGAAACCAGGATCAAAATGGGAACAGCTCGACCACAAGTAGCAAGCAGTTCCACCACAAGTAACCGCCAATCTCTGAAAGGTGATGGGTCCATGTCAACTCCTGCTTTTGGCCCAAAGACCTCACCTGGCCTTCGAAGTGGTGGCCGCTCAGAGCTATCGTCATTGAAGACCTCCCCACACAAACCCAAGGCAACAGGAGGCCGGACAGACAAACCTGTTATTAACCAGGCACGATCACCCAGAAGCCCTAAAGCCGCTCAGTCTGTTTCAAAAGAGAAAATTGCAGCTGTTGATCGTCAGGATTCACTGCCAACAACACAGGAAAAATTTGGTATTTCTTTTATTTTATTTTTAACATGTTAAACCTGTCATAGTGCTGGTTTTATAGTTGGCATGAAGTGAAAATTAACCCTATCTATTTTCTAAATGCATGCTATTGATCATATTGTAAACAATTCATCCTTTCATCTTCTGGTGAAACAGCAGACTTCTCTCTGGTGACAACTGCCAGACTTCTCCAATCATTTTAGGTCACATTAATCCCACCCATTTCTTAGTTGACTGCAAGCTTGCATTCAGGTCTGCCTCTATCCAATCAGCAACTGATGAATAGAACTCATCAGAATAACATATAATGAATAGAAGTTACCAACCTACAATTTATTTATTAAATCTTTTTTTTTTTTTTCTTACATTCGAATCATGATCTGGAAGAAAAGATCTGTTGCTACTTGCATTTCATTGTGACTTTTAATATAGAGCTGTAATTTATTTTATTATTTTTTTTTTTTAATAAACAATTTAATTGTTGAATTGCCCATAGGTCTCACTTCAGACAGTTTTGTAATATCTTTGCAAAGTTATCTGCCACAATAATGTCTTGTCTTTGAATTAACATTTGCAGAGTAAAGACCAAAAATGAGTTTGAGATGCTGATTGCTAAATGTGATTAATGGCATATCATAATTTGATAGTTTTGTTGACAGTCGTAGTTACAATATTTTTATTTATTTTTTTCCTCCTGTTGTTTACTGCATTAATTTAATCTCTTGTCTCTGCTAATATTTGCATGAATATCATACAAGCTTCAGAAAATTAAGGACATCAACTTTATTTACTTTTTTTTTTATTTTTTTTTTTATTAAAGGCTCACCCGAGAGCGGCGCCCCTGGTGTTGTGGAGGTCACCCATTGTAATTTCAGACCGTCCACCTCCCCTCTTACCCACTCCAGTCCAAGCCAGGCCTCCATTCCAAGTGGATATGGGTAAAAAAAAAAAAAAAAAAAAATCTGAATACTTGCTTCATATCTGTGGGTACATTTGTGGTGTAAACCACATTCAGATTTCTCAGTGTATTATTTTTATGGTTGTTTAGTAATCAGCCATAATAGTTATTCTATAATGTGCTGAACCACAAATATTGTTAAAACAAATGGATAAATAATTACATGATTTGACACTTCCATGTGTTTTGGGAATAGGGAGATGTCTCCATGTTCACCCGGTAGTGGGAAGGCTGCTGGAGATCCTAGTTCCCCACAGTCTCCTTGTTCAAGCCCAACTCTCAGCAGGCTGACTTACCTTTCCATTAATGAGAACACTTGCATGCCCACCCCTGATCACCACAAGGTGA
Organism: Ctenopharyngodon idella; assembly: GCF_019924925.1. NCBI lineage: Eukaryota > Metazoa > Chordata > Actinopteri > Cypriniformes > Xenocyprididae > Ctenopharyngodon > Ctenopharyngodon idella. The sequence goes on along the minus strand of NC_067235.1, from coordinate 10,734,123 downwards.
GTTGTTGTTGTTGTTGTTGTTGTTGTTGTTGTTGTTGTCGTCGTCGTCGTCGTCGTCGTCGTCTCCTCCCCAAAATCTGCTGTTACTGGTTAGGTTCACAGAGTAATTTTTGAGGAAAATTCAAGTATGCTACCTTGCTCTCTAGATATTGGCATTGGCCTTTGGAAGCCCATATTGGTTGACCATTATTTGACATTGATCATGATGCCACTGATTTGCTTTATGGTTTAAATGTATAGAAGAATCTCTTTCTTTGCTTCTTCAGAAAAACACCTCAATGGCTTTAAGCACCACTATAATCAGAGCCAGCCCAACTCCTCCAGTGGAGCCATTTGATAATGGAAATGTTTTGAGTTCTTCAAAGAGTCCTGAACCTCTTTGCCACTCTGAAGTTCCAGGCCTCAATCAAAAGACCTCAGAACTGGGCTCACGTAGCCAAAGTGAGAGTGACTTCCATAAAGAAAAAAATGGACACCCTAAGGGCAACCGCCAGTCTGAGCCTAGGCCGAGGTTGTACACTCAAGGGGATTCTGGGTACTCAAGCAAACTAAACATTCAGCATCCACCTGGAACAGCCACAGAACCAGCGCACCAATTGTTGCCTCATGTCTTGGGGTCTGGGTCTTGTTTTGGTGTTGCGGATGACTTGACATATGGGCCAGTTCCGAGCTACAGCTCTCAGGGTGCCCTGTCAAACCTTCCCAGCCACCTTACAGGATGTTCCCTCTTCAGTTCCCAAATGGCACAGCAGTATCTGAGCTCAGAGGGTCCTCTACATGCTCCTTCCTATCAGATTGGAGGGCCATCTGGTTTGTATGGAGTATCAGCTGCAATGTCTGCTGCAAACCCATCTATCGGACATATGCATGTCCCTGGATCTACAAGTCTTCAGTCTGGTTACCTTAACTCTGGTCAACAACATCCTCCTCATTATCCAGTCAGCAAGACCTATGGACAGCCAAGTGTTGGGTCATGGGCCGCACGAGATATGGGAGACCTTAGAAGTGAGTGGAAATGTTCATGTATTTGAAAGACATCAGTGTTATGAAGGAGGTTCCTAAAAAGAAACTTTTTTTTTTTTTTTCTTTTCACTTGCGCTTTAGCTCAAGTGATGGTTCCAAATGAGCTGAAGTTTCCCAGTTCTTGCTGTGTGGGAATTGCCTCTCAGACGTCCCTCAACATCTTCAACCCTTCTGAGCGCTGGCAGCAAGTTTCCATCTCCATCACAAGCTTATCCATTGATGGAGAGAAGGTAAGAAAATCTGTCAAATGTAGTCTAGATCAGTGGTTCTCAACAAAGAGGCCAGGGCCCACTTCGGGGCCCCAGTGGGGCATTAAGATGATGTGAAGATAGTGATGCAACTGAAAATATTTTTTATTACAGCCACCATTTAAATGTTTGTTTCAGCAACAAATTATTATATAATTTAAATAGTTGCCTTATGTTCAATATACATTTTTATATATGTAACTTTAATTTCGGGTTCTGCAAGAAATTCACTTTGGTGCGTCACTATGTAAAATTATTCAAGGTAGGACAAAGCAAGCATTATAAGCTTAAAACAAAAAAATAAGACATTTCTCATTTTGTTTGAAAACCTATGAAAATGAGAAAAATATTAACTGAATGGTCATTTTTATAATGAATATACGTTTTTCTTCCTATTCAGTTGACATTTTATACAAGTGTATGTTCTAGATAGAGGCTAAGCTCAATGTTTAATGTTTACTTTTATCCTTAACTCTATCCAGTAAATCATGAATGACTGGAAAAGTCTTGTAAATTTATTAATTTAAATAAATGGGGACATTGAAGAACATCCGTCTCCTAAAACTTCTGAAGTCCTGCTATTTAATTTATAAAAACTAGAACTGTAAAACAGTGTTGGGCCTTCAGATATTTGGTGTGGATAATGGTGGTCTTGCATTTAGAAAAGTTGAGAACCAGTGGTCTAGATTTAGTAAAATCTGGCCAACTTACTGGTCAAAAAGTGTTTATCTATTTATCTTATTCATTGTCAGTATTTGTATGCAGTATTAAAATTGTTTCATTGCATCACAGGTGGAGTCTCTCCCATTCCAGTGGCTCATAGTAAAGAATAAGACAATAATTGGACCCAAATGTACAGAAGAACAGAAGGTTTTGTTCATAGCTCCAAGGGCTGGACTGTATCAGTGTACTCTCAGTGTGGCATCCTGGCCTGCATCTGCAGAAACAGAGGTGGTGGCTCACGCCGAAGTCTTTGCCAAGAAAGTGGTGCTGATCGCTGTGGCTGAGAACCCTTCAATAGAGGTTAAAAGAGTTTCCTTTGCCCTTGTTGCAAGTTCCAAAACACTAAAACTGCATATAATTTAAAGTGTTGTTGTTGTTTTTTTTTTTTTTTTTTTTTTGTATTAGGATTAATGTGGCAGTTGTAAGGCCAATTCACACGCACCAACAGACAGCAACAGACACTTTGTTGGGTTTTGTCTAATCAGTGTGTTACCCCTGTCGGAGCCTGTTGCCATATGTTGGACCTTGTTTTCGCTGATTGAACATGCTGAATCAGAATTTGAATGTCTGAGAAGCGATGTGAATTGGTGCAGTGTGAATTGGCCATTTAAAATGTGCAAAAATAAAGATTTAGTTTTTCTTTTATTTTAATAAATAGGTGGACGTTGGAAAGACAGGCTGTCTGGACTTCGGGGATCTGGCAGGGGGGAGTACTAAGGCCCTGCCACTCAAACTGGTCAACAGGACTCATGCCACTGTGCCTATTCGACTGGTTATCAGCGCGGTCAGTGAGATCTGTCAGCATTTGGTTTTGAAAAATGTATTATACATTGGTTGTGTATGATGTAATCCTAATGAGACTTTTGACTGATAAAGCTCAGACTTCATTCAGTGGCATGTTAAACAGTTTCAAGGTTTTGTCTCGTAGAATGCATCAGCTTGGCATTGTTTCGGCTTCTCTAAGAGCCCGGTTGCCATGAGCACAGACGGTTCCCTTCATTCTGGCTCAACCCTGACTTCACTTTCTACTTCATCAGTCATAAACCATGTGCTGCATGCCAGTTATTCAGAGGTGAATATCTCTCTAAATAGTTGTGTTCTGAACTGATGGCAGATTTGAGTGTTTAAATGCATGTCTTTTTCCAGAATCAAGAAAGCTTCTTGGTGTGGATTCATTTCAGTGCCCCTCAGAAGTACAATTCAAGTTCAGGTATGTCTGTATGTAAACGTTGAGAAATGTTTATGCTGTATTAGTGTTATTTTAGTAACACTGAGATGCTACTGTAGGTTTTTTTTTTTTTTTTTCATTATGCCTTGGCAACTAGCTGGAATAAAACAAGTTTAAGGTTTTGTTTAATATTATATTTCAAGTAACTAGTAAATAATTTTTTTTTTTTTTTTTTTTTTTTTTTTGAATGGTCTATAATAACCCTGCCCTATATCCAGTAAAATAGAGCACACACTGAACGTGAGCTGCTGCCTCTCTTTTTTTTTTTTTTTTTTTTTTTTTTTTTTTTTGGATTCAGGTGAGTTGGGGCCAGCCGATGAATACAGTGCACGGGTGGATATTGAGGTGGACAGTCCAGGCCCCAGTCATGTGATCCAGAGTGTAGCCCTGAGGGCAAGGTCAGGCACTCCCAGAGTGCATGCTCCCAAAGACCTACAGGTAACGGAGGAAACATTATGTCTCTACAAGCTACAAGACATGCCTGGCTTTTTTTGTGTTATGAAATGGGTTCAGTTTGCTTGCTTGCTTGCTATCACTTATTCACTACATAAATATCTGTACAGACGGTGTGTCTTCAGGCTCCTTTGGGGCAGACTGCAAAGCAGACTCTTCCATTAAAGAATGCGGGCAACATTGATGTTCTGCTCAGACTAAAGGTACCTGATATGAGCTTTACTTTATAATACACTTAGAAGTTTCTCATATATTGACAACATACTCTAGAATAAATACCCTAGAATGTGTCTCAAAAGCTTTGTTTTTCATTCTAGTTTCCTTGACTTTCTGGCTGTTTTTCAGAGTGCTAATGGTGACGGCTGTTTCACTGTGAGGCCAGAGGAACTGGCTCTGAAAGCTGGAGAGGAGCAAGGCGTAGTGGTCTCTTTCACTGCCCAGGACACACAAAAGCGCAAGGAAAGGCATGTTCATTCATATAAATTTAGTTTTTGTATGTTAATGCGTTTTGTCCTCATCTGAGGTTTTTATTTTTTATTTCTTATTTTAAATGGTACACAGTTCAATTTGTCAAAAATATAGTTTGACACTTGGGGGCGAAATGTAGTTTTAAAATATATTTGCTACTTCATATTCAAGTAATTTATTATTTTTTTTCTCAGCATGTTGTCGATTCTGGTTCTACCCAGTGGACCTCAGTATGAGGTGATGTTGAAAGGAGAGATGGTCCAGGGAGTTTCTGGGAAAGTGGCATCCCTACCTGCTGTATTATCACAGGCTGAAGTCCCACCCATCCTCTCCAACAAACAGTTCATGGCATGGGGAGGAGTTACTTTGGGCAGAGCAGTGTGAGTACACATAGCCATAGAAAATACTTCAAATTACTCAAGGTTTGGTTTGCGTCACTGTTTTAGAGTCACGGTTTCGGTATGGTTTGTATGTGACAAGGACTACTGTCAAATAAAAAAAAAAAAGAAAATAACAACAAATAATGAAACTACAAGCAACAACACAAATAAATACAATAGAGCAAACAATATTGTTTAGAAATAGTTATAAATAATTATTTATACAAATAAAATAAACAGCTTTTCAAGTTTTTCAGGTAGGTCTAACAGTAGTTTTCAGGTACAGAAACTGAATAAAGTAATCAAATGAAAAATAACTTCACTGTACAAATTAAATTCAGTCAAGAGCAGTGAAGGGTTTTTTTTTTGTTTGTTTGTTTTAAACACAGACAGCAGCAGGCGTTATTAGGTTGCTGTCACTTTAAGACAGCCTAATGCACAGATCCAATATACTGATAGTGTACACATGTTGTCTTTCTCGATTGTTCGGCAACTGTGATGCCAGCAATAGATTTACATGCCAACAGTTGATTGGACAGCTACTCTCACGTGAAATGCATGCGGATTGTATTTATTGACAGAAACTTACATTAGCAGAACTCTGTTTTATGCATGGTTTTGTTTTGTTTTTGTTTTTTTTCTTCTTCACCAAACCATATTATAGATGCGTCTTCAGATTTAAGATTAACCACGCCGCAAATGCCTGCCAAACCTAGGGTGGAGAACAGTACTGTTTGGGTTTTTCACCAAGAATCGTTACACCCCTAATAGAAAGTCATAGAAACTTCTATAAACATGTAAACATACAAGTGAAATGTATGTGGATGATGCTTTTGTGTTTGTAGGCAACAGAAACTGGTGCTAAGGAACAATTCACCCACTACATCACAGCAACTCAGACTTCTCATCAGGGGTCAAGACCAAGATTGTTTCCAGGTAAGCTAACTCAGCGAGAAATTTAGTTGTATTTAATTTAGTTCATTCTTCATTCAGCTGCCAAATGTGAGTAAAAACACGGGCGTTGGTGGATATACGAAACAGCTGGTCGATAATTTGCTGCTACATATTTTAGAGTAAAGCTGCATAAGCTGCTTGCATGTAAATTACAAGTGTCTTGGAGCAGCTTGGTTTGCAGTAAATACTCCCCTGCATGATCTCCTCTGTGCAGATAGTTTGGTTCACTCATAACGTGCATTCAAAAATGCAACACACAGCAACATTTTTCCCATATATGAATTGAGCATGTGGACGAGCGTGTCGAGCGCACATCCCATTTTCACTGACATCGCTGAAAAGTTTGTAGTTCGGTCGGACATGTCAATAGCAGAGAAAGTAAAATGATGTACCCATTACTAACATTACTTGACGTTAAGGAGAGAGAGCACTTCTGATGCATGCCCTTGATTGCTGATCGCTCACTAAGCACACGCGTGTCAGCTGGATTAAAACTAAATTGTACATGTAGCCCAAGTGAAAACATGAACTGTTATGTGATTTCTATCATGTGATTCTCTACATTATTACAGGAAAACGGCATGTGATTACTGTGCTGCTTCACCGAAGCGGCTCTTAATGTGCGTTGTAGATGAAATACGATAGAGCAAGAGAATGAACAGAACAGTAACAAACTCGTACAGTACTTTTTAACTGGCATAATTTAGCATGAATTTTAATTTAGCATGGAAACATCTATTTGCTAAATGAATTAAGCCAAGATGTAAATGTAATGGGACTATATGCACAAATATTTAAGTATTTTGAGAGCATAGGGAGACCATCTCGATTACATCATTCACAGTGCTTGATGGGAGTGGCTGTTCCCTGCAAGCTATTTTGGTGCGATTCGATTGTCACGACTCTGATTGGTGGAATTTTTTTTTTTTTTTTTTTTTTTTTTTGTACAGCATCATGGGTAATTTCAGGTTTTTCACCACAAATTATGCTGTTAGAAAATTATTTTAAAAAGAAGTTGAAATAACACATGGCTTCAACAAAAGCACTTACCATCGATTCACTTCTGAACTCACAATAGGTCTGTCTTTAAATGTTTATAAGTAATTGTTAAAAACTAATTTCCCTATTGAGAAAATAATGGAGTTTTTACTTTCAGAACCCAACTGTTGTGCTCTGTTGGCCTAGGATAAGCAGCCAACCAGCTCCTTGGTTTTGTAGAACCGGTGGCAGTATATTCACGTCTATCATTTATCTTTTCTGTCCTTTGTCTTTTTCTGTCTCAACCCTCCAGCTGCAGAGTTCATTCGGCCCAGATGAGCGACTGACACGTAACAGAGAGCTGTCAATCAAACCTAAAGAGGATGTGACTGTTCATCTGCTCTTTGCTCCCACTCGCGTTGCCTCCATGCTGGCCAAACTGGAGATTAAGCAGTCTGCTGCACGTGCCTCCCAGCCTGGGGTCAAATTCACTGTGAGTTTATTTATAACCTCTGATAAACAGTAATATTGTGCTACAAATAGGTGGTTACACTTTATCATGGTGTTCTCAGATCCCTTTGTCGGGATATGGCGGCACAAGTAACGTGATCCTGGAGGAGTTGAGGAAACGTTCAGATGGCTATGTGGCCACGCTGGGTGGAGTTCAGGCTGGCCGTGTCAGTAAACTCTGCGTGTGCGTGCGGAACACGGGCTCACGTGCTGCCTTCGTAAAAGCAGTACCCTACAGCAATCTTCAGAATCGAGCTGTCATGGACTCGACCATTATTAGCTTGTCCCCTTCACAGTTCGTCCTGAAAGAGAGAACGCAGGAGGTGAGCCAAGTGCACATTTTTTTGTGGTGTGGTGGTTTTTAGTTTTTGTTAATTTTAGCAAAGATTTCTTTCATATAACATTTAAAGATGAAATCTTTAATATTTTGCTTTTGGACTGATATCCATGTTTACACCTGTATTTGCTTGGAAGATTTATCAGTGCTGCTTTTACAGGTGATCACAATAGCGATGAAGGCTTCACGCAGAGAGCAGGCTCTCTGTCAGTCCGGTGCTGCTCTCCTTGCCACTGTCTGCCTGTTCTGTGGGGACGAGGTCTCTCGACAACAGTTCAGGAAGTCAGTGATTTTTCTCATTTGACTGGCAGAATTCTCAGCTTAAACAAGAATTTTAGTCTTAGAACAGAGTTGTTTTTTTTTTGTTTGTTTTTTTATTGAAATTGTACAGAGCCCCTAAAGGGACCTTTGCAAAAAAAAAAATATATATACAGAGTTTCACGTGCGCACAAGAAACGTATTGCGTGCGCACGCCATAAGTTTCTCGTGCGTACGTGATACGTTACAATTTCCGGTTTGTGTATATGAAAACCTATTTCATTTGTGCTTCACTGCCTATAGAGTAAGCAAGAGTATGCATGCACATGAATCAATAAAGATCTATTTACTCAAAATTATGAAGAAAATGTGAGTATGGATGTGCATGAATCAATAAAGATCTATTTGCTCAAAATTTTGCAGAAAGAGATTTTCTTCATTCAGTTCTAACAGCACTCATTGCGAGCAGAGCCATAGATGTAAAGGACTTTAAGGGAGTCACATGTTTAAAAAGAATTAAAACAAATAATTAGCTGGATTCATCCTAGATGAACTGGTCTAAGAAAGCCAAATTTTGAGCAAATACAGCTTTATTAATTCATGCGCATCCATACTGTAGCTTTCTTCATAGGAAGTTACGCACTAATGAAACAGGTTATAGTATACACAAACCGGAAATTGTAACACGAGTGCATGCGATACGTTTCACGTGCGCACGCGGAAGTCTGTATATTTTTTATTTTTGCAAAGGTCCCTTTAGGGGCTCTGTAAAAATGTAATATGCAGAATTTATTTGATTTGAAAATTAACTAGTTGTTGTTATTATATAACTAGTAAACATTAACTAATTATACACTACCGTTTAAAAGTTTGGACTTTTTTTTTTTTTTTCTTATGCTCACCAAGACTGCATTTATTTGCTAAAAAAAAAATTACAGTAAAACTTAACTTAAATGAATAAATGCTGTAGAAGTATTGTTCATTCTTAATTCATGTTAACTAAAGTAGTTAACAAGGTTTCATTAACTAACATTAGTTAAGTGTTACCAATGTTTTTAAATAGAAAACAGCTCTTTTAAATTGTTGTAATAATTCACAATATTACTGTTTTTACTGTATTTTTGATTAAATAAATGCAGCCTTGGTGAGCAAAAACATTTTGGGGGAAAAAAAGGTCATTATTCCGTTGTTATTTTTTAAATTTTCGGTAGTGTATATTATCATATATAATATACACAAGATGTGATATTAATATCACATCACAATATACCAATTATGGAAAACTACTAAAAAATAAAATAATGAAAGATGACTTGTGTAATTTATGTACTTCTGCAATGGAAAAAAAAAAATTGAAAACTAACCAAATAATGTGTATTTTCTTAGAGGCTTTGAATTGATCATAGCAGTTTGCCTCAGATTCAAAACACATTGTTATATCACATTTATTTTTCAAGTGTTGCATGTAGCTATCCATAGTGCACTGGAGATCTTTTTGGAAATTAAATATAATTGCTAGTATATGATTCACGCTTACCTGCTGAGGATGTTTATATTTTAATCTGTTTTTAAGGTTATTACAAATCAAACCAGAAGCAGGGAATAAAGTACTGTCTGAGAACAGCCTATTGAAGAGTATCCCCTTTGATGAAATGTTCCTTGGAGAGGAGCAGGTTCAGGAGGGTAAGTTGACAAGGATTGGCTCAAATTTAATTACTTTTACTCATTAACTGACCCTGGTTGTGATTTTTGTCTTTATGATTGGTTAATTTTCAGCCTATGATCTGCCTCAGAGGCCAAATGAAGCTCAAATTTTCTATGGCAACATGAGCAAAGTGATGTTGTCACTGTTTGGCACTATGGAAATGTCAGACTCTGGAGAGAGTGACCATATGGAGTCCATCAGACCTTCACAACGGCACGCTTCTGAATCAGACAGGTAATCATCTTCAATGAATAACATAGTGAACATAAATGAATGTTTTCAGACTTTACGCTGCTGATGAAGTTAATGTGTAGTTCTCCACGCAGCGGTTTGGGGTCATCGGGCCGTTACATCAGTAATGTTTCTCTGGACGTGCTGCCAGTCAAAGGTCCTCCATTGAGCCCATCAGAACCTGTGCTGACACAAACAGAGCTGAACCTGAAGAACGCCTGGAGCATCAAGCCTGAACAGCTGGTTCTCACTGCACCCACTATCAGTAAGACTCATTTGAGTTTAAGAATGTGATATTGAAAATGACCTCAAGTGGTTTGTGTTGTTATAACATTAGTATTTGTTTGAAGCAAATGCACTTAGCATTGTGGGATCAAATGCTTCCCCCTCCAAATGTTATTTTCTGTTGGCTTATTTGCAGACAGTGCGGCTGACACCAGGCATGTGCAAATACTGAACCGCTCAAACAGAGAGCTGAGCTTTGAGCTGTCCTGGCCTGCCCACTGCCTTACCATCACCCCACAGCACGGAGTCATTGAACCTCAGTACGAGACTTGCATATAAACAAACAAACACCAGGAAAATCAATGAAACACAATCACCTTAACGTTTTGTTCTCATATTTCATTTAAAACACACAGCTGATATAAATATTTTGCATTTCAACAAATTTAAATCTATAGCCATTTTGTTTTTGTTTTTTTTAGGAGCCATTTGCAAATCCTCATCAGTCCCAATCCATCTCTGGCATCCAAATCCTCCATGCTGCCCTGGAGTGGGCAGATCTATGTGCAATGTGATAATCAACAGAAGGTACTAGTTTCCTTCAAAACAAAATGGTGGGAATTTACATGCTTTCAAGGATTGCCTCTAGTTTTTATAGTTTAAGGGTTGTCACTAGTTTATATATCAACATGACATGCTTTTGATTTATCACAAAAAATAATTTTAAAGTAATGTGCTTAAGTCTTGTTCAGGCTGCTACATTCCTATGTAGTTTGAAATCCTATTCAAATCACATTTCTGGAATTCTGTTTGTCAAGACCGCTCTGATCAGATTTTGTGTAGGTTTTCTGCATGTTATTTTGTCACATCATGTAAAACGTAAACATTTTAGATGTTGTAGGAAATGTTAAAAATTGTTGCAGAAACAAGGTTGTTGCAAAGTGCAGATCGAGTAGAAAATTTCAGTATACTGCTAGTCAGCCTGGTCTACCCACCTCTTTGAATATTGAGACTAGGGTTGTCAAAAGTGATGATCCACGCTTCAAAAACATGTTGTAAATAGATATTTTTGACACTCTTCACTGAGCGCTTGCAGATACACACAGGAGCCTTTCAAAGCAGTAGGCTTGCGAACAAGAGTCGCAGCACAGACCAGCAGCAGCAGTCAGATTTAATTTATAACGAGAGTGATGAGCTTACTGACAAGACGATGACGGAAGATTTGGATTCAAAGCGAAATGTAAAAGTGCCTATTTGGCAACATTTTGGATTTAAACCCAGTGCTAATAGGGAACCTGCAAATGATTGGTTGTTTTTCTAGTTGTTGTTTAAGAATAATAAACCCACCATTGGCGCCCCATATTGGCGCTAATACGAAAGCGAAAGTAAAATGCGCACGGCTGCACAGGCATTCATAAAGCTGCATGTCTACTGGTGCGGAGCAGTTTCAGTTCATTCCTATGGAAGCTCAACTTCCATATGAATTAATTGAAAATTCTCGCTCTGCTCTGCACTATTATGAATGCCCATGCTCATTTTACTTTCACTTTTGAATTTAAAAGCAAGGTGCAGACAGTATATTTGCAGAGGTATTACCGGTGTTTACACGTCGATTAACCGGTGGGAAAATTTCCTCACAATCACATCCCTAGAAAACAGCCGTCTATCAGTGGATCCCTAATATATCCCGTGATAGAAATCTACTTTCAAACGCTCCTGTGTGTATCTGTGTAAGCGCTCAGTGAAGAGCGAAGCGCTCAGTGAAGAGCAAAGACGTCTATTTAAAACATGTTTTAAAGCGTTGATCTTTGTAGCCAGTCACAGACATATCTGTTGACCGCGTGAACACAATGGTCAATCAGAGTTGTTTAAGAATCCGCTAGGGGGAAATGCTGGTATCGTCACTTTTTTTTTTTTTTTTTTTTTTTTTTTAATTTCAGTACCACTTGGTACTGAAGTTGGTACGTTTGACAACCCTAATTGAGACCACGGGGGACACCAATCAGATCTGAATAGTTGCGATACACAATGTGGACAGTCAATCCTTTAGATCAGATTACAATCAGACAAATAATCGTATTTAAACTGACAGTATGAACATAGCCTTGCAAATGGAGCAAAGCATTCCAGTAAGTTTAATAACAGAAATGTGCTCACTTTTTTTTTTTTTTTTTTTTTATAAATTAGCTTAGCTTGGTGTTGCTCTTTCCATACCGTCTGTTCTTATCTTTTTCTCTTAAGTCCATTAAAGTCCAGATCAGGCAGGATCTGGCCATGGATGTCTCTGCCACTAGCTGTGCCATGGACCGCTCTTTATGCCCACTACCCCCTCAGGCTGAGACCCCTACTGTACCAGGACAGAAACCTCAGAGCAGCAGCGCCCAACCTCAGGTTGAGATCAAGAACCGAACCTTGGTCTTCCCACCCACTGCCTCTGGAGAGTCATCAGGTAACTTTAGAACCCGCCATCTGAACTGTATCATTATGGTAATGAGACATTAGAACTTTCAATATAATTCTGAAATCTTGGCCTATTAAAATTGTGTAAGGAAAACTTTTTTTTTTTTTTTTTTTTTTTTTTTTTTTCCTTTCTGCAGAATGTTCTCTGGATGTGGAGAATCATGGAGAGGAGGTGAGGTGGTACCTCTCTTCATTTGCACCTCCATACGTGAAGGTGTGTGTGATTGTTGGCACTTACATAAGAATTTTGGAACCTTTTCATTCCTGAGGGATTTTTGGATTTTGACTGTGCTGTTGTCTCTTGGTTCAGGGTGTCGATAGCAGTGGAGATGTTTATCGTGCCACATACTCTGCCTTCAGATGTGAGAAGGTATCTGGGACTTTAGGGATTCAAGAGAGGATGAAGGTATGGCTGTGTGTGTCCAAACATCATCATGTCTCTGACAGATCTAACGCGTTTTAACCTGATTTAACCCGTTTATTGGTGGTTTTTGGTTTGGGTTATATTGGTGGTTTTTGGTTTGGGTTTTGTTGGTGGTGTGTTTGTTTGACTTTTTTTGTTTTGCTTTGTTAAAAGGTTCCAATCACTTTCCTCCCACGTGACCGAGGAGATTATGCCCAATTTTGGGATTTGGAATGCCACCCAGCAGCCAAACCTCAGCACAAGAGCCGTGTTCGCTTTCAGCTGTGCGGCACTGTAAGTCTCTTGAATGCAGTGTTCTGTAGTGTTGTGTTTTTTTTTTTTTTTTTTTTTTTTTTTTGTCTTTTATAACCAGACGAAACTAATGCAACTCCCATTAAATTTGCCTGCTAACCACATGGGCTGTTAGCTGAAAGTGCTGTTTCAGTCATGCATTAATCAAAGCGAGACTGAAAGAGTAAAGCATGAGCAGTATGCTAACTGGGAATGGTAGTCCTTCACAGTTGAGTGTATTAATTTGTGTGTGCAGGGCATAAGAGCAGGAGAAGGATCGAGTGTTAAAGAAAATTGCTCCTTGGTGAAAACAGAAGCCACTGTGAAGAACAGGAAGAGACTGGAGTCTGCAGGCTCAAAGACAGGGTAAAAGAGTCTTTTTCACACTGAAGTACTACTGATCGTCTGTCTTATTAACATGCAGAATTCAGCACTACAGTCTACAACTAATCTAAATCTGATCTATAGAGGAAGATTGAACTTTCTCCTCTAAAACATTACATAGACATTTTGCTGTTTATCTTTAATTCATTCAGATCTTCAACTGAGACCCAAAAGAGGGGAGTTTATGCACCCCAAAGTCTGTACACATTTCCTGCCACACGTGTGGGCTTCACCAGCACGCTGAAGGTTAACTTCAGAAACAACTCCTCCAACACACATGAGGTGAGAACACAGTGCTGCACTAATGACCTTCAAAGTCACATGACATTTGTAAAGCAGCAACAACTAATCAATACAGACATTTCACAGTTGTTTAAAGTTCTGTTTCTATGGGAAAAATACATTAAGAATTCACAGAGCCATTATTTACATATAAAATACATTCAAGTCTAACAACTTAAGTCATATTGCATGTTGATGTGTGCAGTGTTATTACTGCTGCACCTAAATGTCTGGCATGAGACTTATTTTGAGCTTTTCTAATTAACTTGCAGCTAAAATTCATAAGTCCTAAAGAGCCTTTCCACATCAAGCATTCAAATTATTCTCTAAGGTGAGTTAAATTCTCTCTTGCTTGTTCTTTAGTAGTAGTAAGTCTTACTGTTTGCTCAAGCCAATTTAAGAAATAATAGCAAGTAGAGAGATTTTATTGAAGCATTCCATGTCACTTCCTGCTGCCAATGCCTGATGTGAAGGCTCTGAGTCTGAGCTCAACCACAGGTTGGCCAGGTGTTATTTTTGTTTTGTGGTTTGTAGCACTATATGCACATGTGTGTGTTTGTGTGTGTGTGTGTGTACTAAATGTGTGTGGTGTTATAAATCATTTAACTTAAGTTTAAACTCCAAAACTTGTTTAAATATTTATGAAGTTATGCATTCTATATCAGTTGGCTAGATTTTTTTATTTTTGGCAGTTTTTGTATTAATGTGAAAGTCACGTTCTTAATACCATTTTCTGTAACATCACAAGCTAGTTCAGTGTGCATGTTTTCAAGCATTTGAATCTTTTTCCATGTGCCTTTCTAGATCACAACACTACATCAACCTCCCTGTGCAGTTCGTGCCGGCCGCTGCAGGCCAGTTTTCCGGCATGCTACTCGTACAGACGGACACAGACGCTAAACTCGCCATAGAGCTCAGTGGAGAAGCCTTGCCATAAAGACCTGCTCAACATACCCGCTCACCGCCAGCAGAGGCCACTGTAAGACGAAGCTAATAATGAAGAGACCTACTTGAACATTTTTTTTTCTTCTAAACGCTTTGCAAAAGAATGTCAAGCTTTGTGTTTTTCCCCCACCCTTTGTTTTTACAGTTGTCAACTATCATCATTATACTTGCATTCTTTTAGATACAAGCACCATGCAATATGGATATTATATATCCAGCATCACAACTCAACACTTGTCATTATTTTTGTGTTTGCCACAGTTTATCACCTTTGTATCACTGATGTAATGTCTGAATCAGTTTTCCTGCCATTTTCTACCTTGTTGGAAGGATTTGTTTTATTTTTGTGTAACTGTTAACATGAGCTCACCTGTTGATAGAAGTGTTCACATAATGAGGCTGGACAAATATTTTGAAGAAAGATCTGCATCACCATTAGTTAAAGATTGCACATGCTCTGTACAGCACAAAAACCATTTTATGTATTTTTTTTGTTGTCTGTGTGCGTGTCGTAGGTATTTATTTTAAATCAGTTCTTGATAAATAAAAAAATTAATTTTATTTACTGGTGAATTGTCTTCCACTAATGTGTATCCTACTTTTACTATAATTTATGCCGTTATTTGCTTATACCTTATAATGAAAAGGTTGTTGAGCTTGTTTATGGTTAAGTTAAAGGCACACTACACTAACATTTTGTTCAAAATTTAAATGAGCTGATATTATCAATGCTTCTTCTAAAACATCTTCTTGGCTTACCCTGAATCACTATGGTAAGCCCATTATAAGTGTTTATATTTTAGACTTAGCAGGGTGTTTTTCGCAGAAAATTGTGTATATGTCACTCGCCCGTGCGTGTCTTGTCATATCCATAAATAGAGAAAAGCTGCTCTGGCTACTTTGACACGTGTATGGTGTAGGAGTGACAGGTTAGTTGTCACAACAAGCAAGAAAGGTTGACACAGAGCAGCTAAATCTCAAACCTCTGGGCAATCGTACATTTAAAAAAAAAAAAAAAAAAAAAAAAAAAACAGAACAGAAGAGTGTCTGCTAACAAAAAAAAGAACGCGACAATCAACATTGGGCTTGGCTTTTCGAAGATGCCGAGAACTGAGGGATTTGAAATGCAGGGATGGTATTACTCAACAGGTAAGTACAGTATTTTATTGAACAGATAAATTGTCATATGTAGCTCTCTAACAAGAGTTCATTGTAAAGCATTATCTATTGTGCAGGGTCATTTTATTATGTTTGTTGATTAGCTACAACTTTTGAAGTAATGTCTTCAAGGGTTAGTTCACCCAAAAATGAAATTTCTGTCATTAATTACTCACGGGTTTGGAATGACATGAGGGTGAGACCTTCATTCATCTTCGGAACACAAATTAAGATATTTTGATGAAATCTGAGAGGTTTTTTTATCCCCGATAAAAAGCAACGTAATTACTGTCATTTAAGGTCCAGAAAGGTATAAAAGACATCATTAAAATAGTCAACGTGACTACAGTGGTTCAACCTTAATGTTATGAAGCGACGAGAATACTTTTTGTGCACAAAAACAAAACAAAAATAACGACTTTATTCAACAATTTCTTCTCTACCCTGTCAGTCTCCTATGCAGTTAACGCAATGGGTGCTTCTCAATTCTTATTTGTGCATCCATCCTCCTTTCCTCACTTCCTTTCCTCACGTCTTAGCTCCACCCCTTCAGGATGCAAAGGAAGGACGCAAGGAAAAGACTCAAGGACGGAGGAATTGAATCAAGTGAAATAATATATTCTCACTCCCTTTAGCATCACTTCAAAGCGTCATCAGCACTCGAGGGATCCATATGTTGTTAAAGTTTGGTTATTTAAAAAAATGATAATAAATATGAATAAAGCAAGATGCCCTGTTGAAATATATGAGATGTAAAGTTTATTTAAACTGCAAAAGTAAAGCATACATTTAAATTATTGTGACAGAAATGAAGGGGAAGGAGAATTTATACGTGCGTCGGGTTTTTCGACGAGAAAACACCCGTGTATCCTCACTCATGACTCCTCGGGAAGCCTCCTCACTCCTTGTTCCTCGCCTCCTCGTGGTGCAATTAGGGAATTGAGATGTCCTTCAAGTCAAGATGGCTGATATCGATAGGTTTCCGGGTCATAGGATGGAGGACGGAGGAGCGAGGAAACGAGGAGGGATATTGAGAAGCACCCAATGAATGCAGTGCAGGCTTCTGTATTTACGTCCGAATGCAGGTGATGTGCCGAATTTCGACCCCCTGCCAGATTATTACCCCCCTAGTATTGGTAGGTTTAGGAGTAGGTGTGGAGAGGGGAGGGGTTAGTATTAGGGGTGGGGTTAAGATTAGGCAATCAGTTAGCGACTTCAATGAAGGGGGTAATAATCTGGCAGGGGGTCGAAATTCGGCACAATCACCTATTCAGTATTGGTCGACGCTTTTCACATGAGCCCCACGACTGATGCTGACACAGGAGCCGGCCAATAATGAGCCGGCGTTCGGACGTAAACATGGAAGCCTTGCACTGCGTCAACTATGTAGGAGACTGACAGGGTAGAGAAGAAATTGTTAAATAAAGTCGTTAATTTTGTTTTGTTGTCACGCAGTCAGCGTGAGATCCTTCCTATCTAAACTGATACAGGGAAAGCTGCAGGTCGGAGTAATGAAAGGTGAATTGCTACAACAGAAACTAACCTTTAACCCTACCCCACACCCTGACAGACAGCTTTCGTGACCACTTTCTCCACGCCCCCTACCTTTCGGCATGCCCATTACTCCGACGTGCAGATACCCATACTTGGGCTAAAGTTGTCTCTTGGGCTCAGCTCAGATAATGAGTTTTATGAGCATTAGGATAACCAGCCAAAACTATGATCTTCACAAAATGCATGCAGTTTTGTTTATATAGTGTACCATTAACATTTTTAAAAGTTGGTTTTGTTTATAACCCATTGTTTTTTGCATTAATTCAAAACAAGTATTAGATTTTAGAATTTTATTTATTAGAACTGCAGTTTTTCATTTAAGTAAAAGAGGGTTTAAAATGCCTATATCCATAGATATAAAAATCTAGGGCCTGAATTTATGTGCAACAGTTGTTAACATTCGATTATACACAATCTCTAGTTTACACAGGCCATAATTTTGTGCAACTCTTGCTTCCTTCAAAATCTTTAAGTTTTCATATAAACAATTACTTGAATATGACCAGATGTCTGGAATACATAATAGGTTTAATAGACTGTACATCCTTATTTTCAACAAAAAGACTGTTACCAAACAGGTAATGAAGCAGAAGGAATTAAGTTTTAGATAGCTCAGTAGTTACAAGGTTGTATTTTCAGTATGAAGACAGTTTTAGTCCATGATGGGATTTAATCCATCTATATCCTGAGTGTTGAACATCTCAGGTGTGCTGTGTGAAGAGGAGGATGATAAGGAACAGCGGGAGGACCAGCAGCCATCTGTGTAGTGTAACGCTTGCAGCTCCGCTGTAGTTGCACAGGTAACTGTTACAGCATGTCACCTGGAATCCATTTCCATTACTGTCCACAGAGGCAACTGCAGCAGCACTTGTGCAGAGTTTTGAAGGGGAGCATGTCTTCGTAATGCCAGTAACACCTCCTAAAAAGACAAAATTTAAAGTTTATCTAGTTTTCCCTCTGCCATGTTGAGGGGGAGAGTGGGGACAGTTGCAACATGCATTTCCTTGAGTTTTTTTTTTTTTTAAAAAACAAAAGAAAACCAACATTTTAATACAACATACCCACATCTGTCAGCTACCCACCTACTGCTGCAACATGTGAACATATGATAATGTATGTACAATTTATACTTGAATAGACAAAGTCAAATGACCCCATAACAGGGGACGGTTGCAAAAGTCCACAGGGGCAGTTCCAATATTCATTAAAATGTAATAAAATCATTCTTTAACATCATTTTCAAATTTATTTTACTTGTGCAAAGACAGGATCTTCAAGTTAAATTGTTAAATCTAAGTTAAATTGGCTCTATAAAGACAAAGACTAGTAAAAGAAAAGAAAAAACATTTTTAAACAACCAGGTTTTGGTAAATTATTACATCTGTATAACTACAATATATATATATATATATATATATATATATATATATATATATAAAATCAGAATCAACACACTGAAATTTAATAATACTTATGTGAAATTCTGTAAAACCTGACTGAAAAGATCAAATGTATGCCTAGTTCAAACTAGGCATACATTTGATACAGAGCTTTTACTTAAAAACTGTTTACTTAAAAATGGGAGATACCTGACTATTAAAGGGGGTTCTTTATTAATACATAAAATTATAATTTTGTTATGCTATGACAAGGTTTTACATCAATGTTGTGATAAGGGACAGTTGCAACAGCATACACTGACAGCCATGATAAAACATGTTAGCTTGACATAATAGCCTTGACACGTG
Source organism: Ctenopharyngodon idella (assembly GCF_019924925.1). Taxonomy (NCBI): domain Eukaryota; kingdom Metazoa; phylum Chordata; class Actinopteri; order Cypriniformes; family Xenocyprididae; genus Ctenopharyngodon; species Ctenopharyngodon idella. Next base: position 10,715,178 of record NC_067235.1, on the reverse strand, counting down.
CTAGCTATGCCTTTTAGAAGCTAAGAAAACACTGATTAAAATTATATGACTTTACAATGCTTCACACAAACAGTTTAGACAGTATGACAGAAAATTTTAATCATAAAAAAAAACTTTTTGAAAATAAAATGTTTAAAATGTTCCTGATTGGAAAAATAAGCCATGTTACAACTGCCCCATGTTTCAACCATCCCCACTTTCTCCCTAGTTCCCTTTCGATACTTCACTCATACTGTGTATGGGGAAAAACTCTTTTTTTTCCTCGATACTGAAGCCTTTTTCAATAACGCAGTGTAACTGCACGGCCATTGGTTCAAAATGGGAAATGACGGTGCGGCGGAGCTGCGCGAGCCTATGGCGATGCAGCGTGCCAAAGCCCGCCAGAATGGGCGGGGCGTCTGGCTATATAAGCGAGCATTTCGGCATAAGATTTCAGATCTATCTCCTTCAGCGACGACATGCTTCTCTTCGCTGGACAACGAGACTGAACGCTCTCGCCTGCTCGCCGCGGATCAAGCTCGCTTCTCGCCGTTGATGGGGTAACGCAGCGGACCAGCTGAGACTCGCCGACCGCCTGCAGTGCCGGCGCCCTTGCAGGCTGCCCGCTCTCGAGCCGCCCGCTTCGCCGCTTCCCCTGCCACCGTCCGACGAGCGACTTAAAGAGCTATTTGCCGGCACCGCCCCGCAAGCATCCTCCATGGAAGATGGATGCTCTCACATGAGTAGCTTACCAATATACAGTCCTCCTCGGGCTGTCCCTAGCTCCGCACACTTTTATGAAGTGTATGGACGTGGCTCTTTCCTCTCTGAGGCAGATGGGAATCCGTGTTTTGAATTACCTCGATGACTGGCTCATATTGGCCCAGTCTCAGGACAAGCTAGCATACCACAGATGCGTGCTCCTCAGCCACTTGGAGTGCCTGGGACTCTGGGTAAATTTCACCAAGAGCTCACTGTTCCCCAGCCAATGTATAATGTTCCTGGGAGCTGTTTTCGACACAGCCTAAATGAGGGCGACAGTCTTGCCAGAGTGCACTCTGGCCATTCAGCAGCTCGTGGCTTCTATCGGGACCAGAGCCCGTTTCCTCTGAAGCATTTCCAGAGGATGCTAGGGCTGATGGCTTTCGCCTCACCAGTTCTACAGCTTAGTCCCCTACGAATGCGGCCTCTGCAGCACTGGCTATACCTTCGGGTCCCACCTCACGCTTGGCGGAACGGCCGCTTCCATGTCAGGGTGAATCAGGCCTGTTTAACAGCTCTGAACCCCTGGAAGGACCCTCAGTGGTTCAGCCGTGGGTTTCCCTAGGGGTGGTATCCAGAAGGATGGTGGTCTCGACAGATGCGTCCAACATGGGTTGGGGCGCTCTGTGCGAGGGCAGACCAGCCTTTGGCTTATGGTCAAGCGAGGAGAGCCAGTTGCACATCAACTGCTTAGAGATGCTAGCAGTTTGTCGGGCCCTCTAAACCTTCCTATTGGTGGTCTTTTGTCCAGATGCCTCTATGCGCTGGCAAAACAGCTCTTGCAATAGGCGCTGCCCAACCTGCGATCGCTGAGAGCATCGCACGTACCAGGCAAAATGAACCTGGGAGCAGATATACTGTCTCGGAGCAATGTTCCCTCAGACGAGTGGACGCTCCACCCCCGGACGGTTCTCAGAATCTGGGAGATCTTCGGGAAGGCAGAGGTCAACCTCTTCGCCTCTGAAGACAACTCTCACTGCCCAGTCTTTTCAAAGGACAGGGATGTGCTGGCCCACGACTGGCCCAGCCTCCTCCTCTATGCTTTTTCCCTGGTCACTCTGATTCCTCAGGTCATCAGACGAATCATGGAAGACAAACACAAAAGTTCGCCTGGTGGCCCCACTCTGGAGGAACCAGCATCGGTCCTCAGAGCATTCAAAGGCCTTCCCACCACTGCGGTCAGCTGACCTTCGACTCCTATCACTTAAGTCCGCTCTGCTATTGGCTCTAGCATCGGTAAAAGTGTGCAGGCGATCTGCAGGCCCTTTCCGTGAGCCCTGCGTGCCTCGAATTTGGGCTTAATGACTCGAAGGTCGTCCTGAAACCCAGGCATGGCTAATTTCCTGAGGTGCTCTGTTCAGAGCACAGGTAATTACCCTCTCGGCACTACCTCCCTCAGGGGATGAGCGTGAGCTTACATAGAGCGATCCGCACCTTTTCGGCAGTCGGATCAGCTCTTCATGTGCTTAGGCAGCCGCATCAAGGGGCTTCCGGTCACAAATCAAAGACTCTCGCATTGGATTGTGGACGCTATCACTCTTTGTTACTCCTCTATGGGCCTGGATTGCCCCATAGGAGTACGAGCCCACTCCACTAGAGGTATGGCCTCCTCGTGGGCCTGGTCTAGTGGTGTCTTCATTTAAGACATCTGTGAGGCAGCCGGCTGGTCCTCGCCGTCCACGTTTGTCAGGTTCTATGACTTGGACGTTCCGGCGTTGCACGCTCGGGTCCTTTCAGCGTGATTTGACGGCCTCTACGTAGCCCGTCGGTCGTGCCGTTATCTCATGGGAGCCAGCTCCCTCTTAGCATGTGTAACCATGAGGGTACGGCAGCTTTTGCCTCCCTACTTATCCCCTGGGCCCCTCCGGGGCCCAAGATAGGTTCAGTCGTTCCCTCCCATGGCACAGCGTGATTATATTCATTCCCCATACGCAGTATGAGTGAAGTATCGAAAGGTTATGTACGTTACCTACTCGGTTACGTACGTAACCTCGGTTCCCTGAGATACGGAATGAGTACTGCGTTTGCTGCCGTGACATGGAGCTGTACGACTCAGTGTCGTCGCTTCAGTCGATTGACCTGAAATCCTATGGCGAAATGCTCGCTTATATAGCCAGACGCCCCGCCGATTCTGGCGGGCTTTGGCACGTTGCATTGCCATAGGCTCGCGCAGCTCTGCTGCGCCGTCATTGGTTCAAAAAGTTTCCCAGTTTGAACCAATGGCCATGCAGTTACACTGCGTTATTGAAAAAGGCTTCAGTATCGAGGAAAAAAGTTTTTACCCATACACAGTACTCATTCCGTATCTCAGGGAACCGAGGTTATGTAATTATGTAAAATGTAATCTTTATTAACCCTATAAAGCTTACTGTATCATATTTGGTACACAAATGTCTCTTTACACAAATGACCTCTTATTATTAACGTGATCAAAACTTTACTGAAAAACCTCTTGTACACAGTTTACTACATTCTGTCATCTGATTAATAGTTCATACTTTTTTTTAGCAAGTAAAAGGCCTTTTAGTATAATTCTAAAACTTTCCAACTTCAGATTGTCTTTTTTCTATGAAATCTTTACTGATTTTTATAAATTAAATGAGAATAATATATATACATATATATATATATATATTTATTACATTTATATTATTTCAAGACGTATTGGTCTGAATCACTTAGGTTCACTTGGTTATCCATAACTCCTTTGTTTAGAAACGCAGCAATATTACGGATGTGTTAAGTATCACTGTAGTAATATTTGTCTATATTTTGCCACTTAATCTAATACGTTCATTAACATTAGCACTGAGTGATAATATTTCAAAGTGCTTTCCGTCATTTTGACAGATAACATTTACGTGCTTTAAAAACCTTCCAGGAAAAACAGCTAAAAGGGATAAGAATTAAAAAGGGGAGAAACAGAAAAAGAAGAAAGAAAGAAAAAGAAAAAGAAAAGAATGAGGAAAAGAATGCAGTGACTGAAAAGAGCTCTTGCCGTAGATATTCTTGTGATATCACATATTAAAATACCAAGCGTTACGTTAAGTCTCTGACTTCTGAAAATAAAACATGAAGGAAAGTCCCCCCAAACAGAAGTGCCTCCATTTGACGTGGTGGAATTATTTTGTTGTTGTTGTTTCTCTTTTCACGGTAGGCTTGTCAGGAAAAGGTAGATAGAGTGACAACAACAGATATTTAAATGTATTTTATGCAAATAGTCTGCTATACTGTTATAAAGATCTTATTGATTACATTACAAGATATCAGAATTTCATCTTACTGTTTTTGCCATATAAATATCAGCAACCTGCATTTAGTACGAAACTAAGGTGAGCAGATTTCTGATTTTGATTAAAAATATTAATTTTAATGATAAGTTTCATTGTTGGATGTTTAATAGATATTATTATTATTATTATTAGCTGGCTAATTTGACTTTTTTCAATAAAGACAAAGTTATAGCTTCGTTATAGGCTAATTCTGTAGAGGGAGGCACAAATCAAAGTAAAACACAAGTTTAAAAACCCTTTTTGTTTTCATATTTACTCCAGCGCCACCTGGATTCTCTGTAAGAATTCTGTTTTGTAGCTAATACTCTAAAGAAAGAAATCTATAGGATGATCAGCTGATAACTGATGTTTGGAAATAGCTGTTTTTCTGTGGCAGTTCTATTCCTTTTAATAAACTCATTATCATCAGATCACTTTGCTTCCGCATTTTTACATTTCACCATATTGAGAGCTGCTTTAATGTCAAGGGCATTTGCTCACCTAATGTGCCTACAGTGGTCATGCAGGTGTCCAGAGGAGCCTGGCAGTCCTGAAGGTTTTTGTTACATTCTTGATTTGATGTTGCGGAGGCACACACGTAACACTTAAGCGCATTTACTGCAAAAGAGCAAAATAGACTGCCTCTTAAAGAAATACATGAATTTACAGTATATAATCAATATTCAATTGAATTATCATTTTATTTTATTATGCAGTCTAACAGACAATTAATTCAACATTATGGAAATTTACAATAGAAAACACTGTATTCTAATACTATTTCACCCTTGATACTGTTAGTGCTGGAAAATAATGTTTACACAATACACATTACAGCTTGGCTAAATATTAACAGTCACTTACATGGAAAGGGTTAGAACCCAAGCAGAAAGTAACCCATGTTGATATAGCACTGTTGAAAAGTCTGGGGTCACTAAGATATTTTTTGAAAAACATTAATACTTTTACTCAGTAAGGACGTGTTAAATTGATCAAAAGTGACAATAAAGACATTTATAATGCTACAAAAGATTTTTATTTCAAATATACTGTTCTTTTGAACATTCTATTAATCAAAAAATCCTGAAAAAAGTGTTTCCACAAAAATAGCAACACAACTGTTATTGAACAATGTCATAACATTATTACAGTTGTAATAACATTATTATTTTTATTGTAATACTGTACAGACTATCTGTTTTTTTTTTTTTTGTCAAATAAATGCAGCCTTAGTGAACATATAAGACATGTCCTTACAAAATCCTAGACTCCAAACTTTTGAACAGTAGCATATTATTTTTTAATTATTTTTATCCACCTTACGCCAACGCCCCATGACACTTTGCGCGAATTATGGGTGTAACTTCCATTAAGCTGTCAGCCAGTCAGTGAAAGACTCGCTCTATGAACGCAATAATACGTTTTGGGTACAATGAGATGACATTATTCTACTCACCCTTCAACCAACGAACATTAAAAGGATTTTTAAAAGTGTAAAAGCATCAACAAGGTACTTTCAACGGGCCATGAAAAAGCGCGATTCTTTCTGAAAATAAAACATGAAAGAAAAATTGATAGCTCATTCAGTCAAACTGACGAATAATAAGCTTTATTTGTAGGGCAACCTTATGATTTGAAACAATTCGTTTCAGTCTTTTTAAATTTAAGTTCCCCAGACCCATAATGCGAAACGCAGTAGGCTAGTCAGGAATAAGGTGGATACAATACAGTAATTCTTAGCACTGTTTAGAAATAGCAACTGAATTTTCTTCCAACCACAAAATGTTAACCATTAAAGCATGTTGACAATCCAAAATGCAATTCAAGCAAGTAAAAGAGAAGCCATACCTGAGTGTACAGTTAGAAGTAAAAAGAGCAGGCTAGAAAGAGTCCCCATGCTGCTGAAGCACTGACTGCAAATGTAGGAGACGGTCACTGGGTGTTTCTGATGGAGACTGAAACTCACTGTCTCCTCAAAGATCCACCCACCAGACATTCTTTCACTTGTCCTTTTGAAAGAAGTCACTGATGCAAATTTTACAAACAGAGCATTTTGTATGTAGCTTTGTCGTGGATGATGTCATATCCTTCTTGTGCCTTTACGCCTGAGACGTAGTGTAAGAAAATTCAGACTTATCTCGACTGACGTGAAAAATTCAAGTGAAAAATTCAGTGGCACTTTTATTAATTTCATTGAATTAATAATCATATATGGCTTGGTAAAAATTTCACACATTTACACTCTAGCTTGAGTCTGTATATACTGGTTGTCATCATCATTCCTATTATGTCTCCTCCCTAAAGTCCAACAGGTCTGACTGCTTCCACTAATGGGTGAAACTATCACAACAAAGATAAAATCTTTTTTTTTTTTTTTTTTTAGGCATGTGACGGTATCAAATTTTCATGTTGCGATTAATTGCTGAAGCTTTTATCACGGTATACGGTATTACCACGATATTGACATAAGTTTAAAAAAAAAATGTCGTCATAGTATAACAGGTTTAAGAACTCTTTATGTAATAACAAAAAAAAAAAAACTTGGAATGTTTAAATACAATAATACAATACAGTAACATAAAGTAAAATTTTCAAACATTAAAATGCAAAAGAATTAGGCTATAAAGAACAACAGGTAACACTTTACCATAAGGTCTCATTATTTAATCCATTTAATGCATTAACTAAGATTGAGCAATAGCTACATTTGTTACAGAAAGTATTATTTTTTTGTTAATGTTAGTTAAGAAATAAAACTGATCATTGTTAGTTTTATCTCAGGTCCATTAAATAAGTTCTTTTGATTTTAGTAATGTTATTAAACAGTAACTAAGAAATTAACATTAACTAAGAATAATTAATGCTTTATAAGTATTTTTCATTGTCAGTTTGGTAATAATTAATTAACATGTTAACTAATGAAGCCGTATGTCTCAAACTTTACTGAACAATAACAAATAATCAGAACATTTCTAATCATAAGGGCATGTTGTAGTCCAAATTAAAATATAAAAATGTTTAAGTTTGAAAATAAAAAGCCTATTAAGTCTTTAATTATTAAGTATTTGATGCTGTGATGAACAACATTGAGATTACAAAAACATGAATGGCTGTTTAGAAGCATTTTTAAAACTTCACTAGCGCAGTTGCTTTGTTTGCGGAGTTTCCGGGGTAACCGCTGCATTCTGCTGTTCCATCAGCGCCCTCTGCTGTCAGAGAGTGAACGCGCACTTTCATTCAGCGCGTCTCCTTCACTCGTTCCGCCATGTCCTTCTCATGCACGTTGGGCTTGTTTACATCTGAGCGCGAGTTCTTTTGACGCAGGATACAGTGGTGTTGTGCATTTTATACGGTTGATGGGAAAATATTGTTAAATGCATTATAAAATTTTTAATAATTGGTAATAAATTATTATTTACGGTAGTTTTAAGTGCCCACGATAACAATATCGTGCATATTCATTATCGCGATATATCGCATTACCGAATATCGGCACAAGTCTAGTTTGTTTGGAGGTTTTGTTGAAAGGCAGCAAGACGAAAAAGCCAGAAGAAAATAATTCTGTAGCCAAACTTTAATAAAACATTCTTTAAAAGTCAAATGAAACCTATACAGTCAAATAGATGTGTAGTTGACTTTTTTCATGTAAAATTATACTTTCATAATAAACAAGACCAAATTACGCACATGACAAAATGATACTCTTTAAACATTTGCAATAAATACTGTACTGAAGCTTGCTATTTTAGAAAAAGAGTCTGTAACCTTTTTAACAGTTTCATTTCCTGTTTAAGTGCACAGCATATCCAAAAAGGAACTTGTCTGTGGACACAAATGCAAAACAAAGACAAAATGCAAAGCTGCTAACTCAAAATGTGTTTCATAATATGAAGAATGTAAGTTTCTGTTCAAAACAATTAGTGGGTGTTATTTTGGATGTTTAAAAACAGTAGTGTAGATTCAGCAATCACAGGTTTTACCACTGCAGTCATTCTTTCAAAGGACGTAAAAGCCCAGGTGGCTGTTGCTGTAGTTTCTTTTAGAGCTTACATCACTTTTTAATTGTTGGATGGATCGGCCTGAGTGAATATTACACACTGATTTGGTCTAAAGCAGGTGTGCTCTGCTATTCTCATCAACTCTGGCTTGTTCAAGTAGGTGTAGCTCTGTGGGATTTTGCAGCAGACAGCAAGAGGCAGGAACATTACAAGAATACACAGAACTTTCGACGACTGTAATGCCCTTCTTTAGTGTTCTTAGCATTTCTCCTGTATTGCATGCATGGAGAGCGCAAGCTGTCAGAGAACGTTGCGGACACTTAGTCTTCATGTGGCTTTCCTTTGGGTTTCTTCCTGTTTGGTGCCCCGTAATCACGTGACCTGGACTTGCTCACTGGGTAAATCCTGAGGACAGTGAAATTAACGTTTCCATTACATTCCTGTTACATTCCAATGGTTAATAATTGTACCCTCAATAAAGACTGAGAAACTACTTCATAACTGTGGTTTATCAAGCTAAAAGCTACTGATAATTTAAACTATAACCAAAAATCTCTATTTTAATATATTTCAAAATGTAATTTATTCCAAAGCTGAATTTTCAGCAGCCATTACTCCAGTCTTCAATGTCACATGATCCTTTAGAAATCAATCTAATATGCTGATTTGGTGTTCAAGATATATCTTGGTTACTGTTGTAACCTCTGTTCCCTGATGGAGGGAATGAGATGTGGTGTCGAAGACTGACACTAGGGGGTGTACTTGGGAGCCCCAGTCACTTCTGATACTTCCAACCTGGTCTCATGGAAAGACGTACCTGTGGGAACGTTTTCGCAAAAATACGTACCAATGCGTACATATCACTGCAGTTTCCAACAGAAATGAACACTAGAGGCAGTAAAACAGCAAGCGCAGCTAAATCGTTTTTATACACAGTTACGATTACAGGGTCAGATTATGGATTAATAAAGACATGTTTTCATGTCTCCTTGCACAATATTATGTTATGACTTCAAAACGCATTTTACCAAGGTGCTCGATTTGTAAACGAATATATTTTGGACTTTGCATTGCTTAACCAGCTCCATATATTTTGCTTTTCTGACATAACAATCTTGCTTGGTAGCTCAGGCCGAGGAAGCCTTGGGTACGAATCCGGGGAAAAACGAGTCACGGTAAAAGAGCTCAAAGATAAGAGATCAAAACAAGCTAGAACGGCACGATTACGGATGCGTTTAGGTCACATTTACTTTTGTTAACACTATCGGGTAGGCTTAGGTGTAGTGTTGGTGGTACGTTATTTTAAAATGTAATGGAGCATTACACTTTTAGCACCACTCACCGGACAAATTTCAAATCAGAACTGTGGTGATTCGTATAAAAACCAGCGTCATAAAAACGTACCATTTTCACGTTTATCTGTGTGAACACGCTTTTAGCGCCACTCAGAAACTGCAGTGATATGTATGTATTGGTACGCATTTTGCGACTTGCGAAAACATTCCCACAGGTACGTTTTTCTAATGAGACCAGGTTAGATACTTGAGAATTGACGAGTGGAATTTGCACGCGCCACTCCCCTAGACATATGGGTATAAAAGGAGGCAGCGGAGCTTTGGTGGCAGCTGCAGGTGGACACCCTCGGCAATGAGCAGAAGACGAGTGTGACCTGTGTTTAATCACTTTGGTCTGCTTCTCTACTGCTGAAAACTGCTGCGAAAAATCCTCGACAGTGTTGCAGAAGAGGCCTTGCGAGATGGGGGCATTGAGAAAGCGCGCTTTGTCGACTTCCCTCATCTCAGCAAGGTTCAGCCAGAGATGGCATGAACAACTAATGTGGACATCGGCTGGCTGAGAGCCCTCACCGTGACTTTAGTCAGTCACCGAGCGCAGTTAATCCCTGCTCAGAGCTACCCTTGTGCAGCTCTTTTAGAGCTTTAGCCTGATGGACCTGCAGGATGGCCATGGCATGCAGGGAGGAGGTGGTACTATTATCCTAGGTACCCCAACGGAAGGGTCCCAGAAAAGTGGTACAGGACGGTTCGGTATTTATCGGCAGCTGTACGGCTACATATGCACTGTTTGTACCATGCACGCTCCTCCGACTGACCTGAGAAACGTTTTCTGTGCGAATATTTCAGCAGTTATTATGTGTGTCCCGTATTTCTGTCGACTGAACCAGCGATACCAATAATTTGTGAATTAATCATTCTTTTGGCTCGATTCTTTCTTTTCCATGAATTGGCCAAACGCGCTTGCATAACGATCTGAAACTATTTGGATTCGTTCGGACCACTCTGTCACTGAATCATCTGAAGTTGTTGCTCGGTCAGTAACAACAAATACAGAACAAATAGCGCTGTTTTCAGGTATTTTACTAGTTTACTTTGAAGACTTTTAAATCCCAAAATCACCACCCTTACAAACATTTACTATGAATGAACTGTAGTAATGTACCATGGTTTGTGGAAATGTGGAATACTATGTTATAGCCATTTATATTGCAATATATTTATTAGGTGGGTAAGGGAATACATAATTCATTTCTTTGTGAAGGTATGTATAGTTTTTACCTGTGTTTAGGTGTTTTATAACATATCATAATATATCATTTGACAGTGGTAGTGAATAGCCATGTATGGTTTTACCTGTGGTTACTAAGTCTCACTGTCAGAATATTTTCATTTGTGAGCTCCTCATGTACTTCTGGGAATAAAGGCTGCTTCCTCTTTTGAGGTGAAATGGGGGAGTGGGGAGAGGGGAGTGACGCATGCAAATTCCACTCGCCCATTCTCATTGACCTTTTTTTGAACTATCAGAGGTGACTGGAGCTCCCAAGTACAACCCCTAGTGTCAGTCTTCAACACCACGTCGAAGTGACTGACAGATAGGGAACATTTCTCATTATTATCAATCTTGAAAACAGTTGTGTAAACAGTGATACTTTTTTCAGTATTTTTTGATGAATAGGTAGTTCAAAAGAACAGGATTTTCTAAAATAAAATTTATTTGTAACATTAGTTTTCTTAAGTATTGCTAATTTCTTTGAAAAAATTACTGATGCGAAACTTTTGAATGGTAGTGTACTGTATATAAATATTCATCTGATGCAATAAAACAAGGATTTCAATTAGGGCCACAGCATTAAACCTTATAGGCTACACGTAATAAATCATTTGATTTAAACCATCCAAACTAAAACTAAAAGGAATCTTCCCAATTCTCCAGAGATAGAGGACAGTTTGGAGAATTTGATTAATGCTACAGAAACCTACTGGAAAAAAATAGCTTGTTAGTGGAAAAGTGGATACTGTTAGGAACTGAACTACTGTTAAAAGAACTGAACTAATGTCATGTTAATGAAAATGTAGCTACATTACTAAGACTGTTATTTAGAATTGCTGTACAGAAGTTACTCCTACTGATTGACTTATTCACTCCTTCATCCTATTCCACATGCACCAACCGTATGTTTTCCCACCTGCGCTGATAGAGGTAGATGAGGAAGACCACATCATCTCTGAAGCACGCCAACTGATGGGGTCCAGGGGTTGTTATTATTCCACTAAACACATCACTGATGAACGTGTTCAAACCCTGAAAAGGAAAAGCAATAGTAGTGATATATTTTGGAAAGGGTCTCTTTATATTGAAATCTTAAAACTTCCTATTAAGCACAAACAACTTAAAAAAATGAAAGATTGGTGTTCCCCATATTTAAAAAAAAATAAATAAATAAATAAAAAAAATAAATATATATATATATATATCAAAATGTCATTTTATATAATTTTTTTTCTCCTGGATGTTTTTTGCACTCAAAAGTCATCATTTAGTTTATGGCCATTGAACTAAATGATCAGTTACCTTATTAAAAATAAGCTTCAGCCCTAACGTTAAGATCCTTCTGAAGGATATGCAGAGCGGTAGGTGCTACATACAGCCAGGAACATGTCTGATGACCTTTCACCATGTCAGTGTTTCTCAACTGGTGGGTTGGGTCACAGAGTGCGTAGTCAAAGAAAAAACAACAAAAACAAAAAACATACTTCTAGAAATACTTTTATTTTGAAAGACGTGCATGAACACTGTTGATTCATCTGTCAGACGCAGTTCCTTAAAGGGGGACTCAGTAATATTTCAAATACACTGTTTGGAAGTTAGTCAGGCCGATACCAACAACAAACGTCTAACCAATCAGCATTAGGGGCGTATGACGGTCGAGGAGAGAGAACGAGCAAGAGCGAGATTTGAAAATAAGAAAAAAAAACCCTGCAGAATGAGAGATGGGGATATAATACAAAAGAGCTCAAAAGAATATCACTGGAATGAAGGTTAATGTCTGGGCAAGCGCTTTAGGACCCATGTTTATATTAGAAAAGCTTTCCATCGCTGGAGAGAGCTAAGAGGGAAGGCCTGAAAACAGACGCGGAGGCTGCTTTGATCTCGCTCATGTGAGTAACACTGGGTTTTGATTGTCTGGAGCTGCTGTGCTGTGTGACTAACAACGAACACTTTGTATTTACTCTTGTGTACTGTACATTCATTTTTTGTGCTTCCTTGTTGTTCTTTCATCAACTGCACTTTATTTTTCGTGAAGCATTTTGTTGCGTGTCAGCTGTGATAAACAGACGTCCAACTCGCATTGCGTGTGTAACAGTGGCCAGATAGTGAGAGTTGAGCAGGTAAACCACTGCACACTGACAATCGCTAGAGAATGAGGTGCTTAGCGTCATTGATAGTGCGTTCACCTCACGTGCCAGCAGCGATCAGGCCGGGGTTCGAGACCGACTCAGAGCAGGGTGGAGTGTGAGTTTTGGAGGCGGAGCAATGAAGAGAGGGGTGGGTTTGTTTGGGTTGATTTCAAATATCAACAATGTCCAACAGTGTAGTTCAAATACTACTTACAACACCTTTAACCTGTTATGAAATAAAGTCTCTCACCTCAGAAAAACAAAATTTCCTGCACTGTCAAATGTTGTGAGCACTGTACTCCTTCACTATATACAGTGGGGAAAATAATTATTAGATCCCCTGCTGATTTTGTTAGTTTGCCCACTTACAAATAAATGAGGAGTCTATCATTTTTATGGTGGGTTTATTTTAATGGATAGAGACAGAGTATCAAACAAAAAATCCAGAAAAAACACATTATATAAAGGTTATAAATTGATTTGCATTTCTGTTGTTGAAATAAGTGTTTGATCCCCAAGCAAAACATGACTGGAGAAACCCTTGTTGGCAAGCACAGAGGTAAGTCATTTCTTGTAGTTGGTCACCAGGTTTGCACACATCTCAGGAGGGATTTTGTTCCACTCCTCTTTACAGATCCTCTCTAAATCCTTAAAGTTTCTTGGCTGTCGCTTGGCAACTCGAAGTTTCAGCTCTCCACAGATTTTCTATAGGATTAAGGTCTGGAGACTGGCTAGGCCATTCCATGACCTTAATGTGCTTCTTCTTGAGCCACTCCTTTGTTGCCTTGGCGGAATGTTTTGGGTCATTGTCATGCTGGAAGACCCATCCACGACCCATATTCAGTGTTCTGGCTAAAGGAAGGAGGTTCTCGTCCAAGATTTTATGGTACATGACCCTGTTCATCGGCCCTCAATGCGGTGAACTCGTCCTATACCCTTAGCAGAGAAACAGCCCCAAAGCATAATGTTTCCACCTCCATGCTTGACTGTAGGGATGGTGTTCTTGGGGTCATAGTCAGCATTTCTTTGTTGATGCCAAAGAGCTCAATTTTGGTCTCATCTGACCACAGCACTTTTCCCAAGCCTTCTCTGAATCATTTAGATGTTCATTGGCAAACTTCAGACGGGCCTGTACATGTGCCTTTTTGAGCAGGGGTACCTTGCGGGAACTGCAGGATTTCAATCCATTGCGGCATAGTGTGCTACCAATGGTTTTCTTGGTGAATATGGTCTCAACTGCCTTGAGATCATTTACAAGCTCCTCCCGTGTATTTCTGGGCTGATCCCTCACCTTTCTCATCATCATCTTTACCATGAGTCAAGATCTTGCATGGAGCTCCAGACAAAGGGTGATTGATGGTTATTTTTTATTTATTCCATTTCAGAATAACCACACCAACAGTTGTCTCCTTCTCACCAAGCTTCTTACTGATGGTCTTGTAGCCCATTCCAGCCTTGTGCAGGTCTACAGTCTTGTCCCTGACATCCTTTGACAGCTCTTTGGTCTTGCCCATGGTGGTGGAGAGGTTTGAAAGGAAGATATAGATTCTTTGGACAGGTGTCTTTTATACACATAACGAGCTGACGTTAGGAGTACTTTCTTAAAGTGACGGGACTAATCTGTGTTGGACATGGGCACATAAACAATCTGTAGGAGGCAGAATTGACCCTTCGTCAGGAGTTTGATTGACAAGTGATCTAACCAATCATAATGCTGAATCTGCCATTTTGTCCGACAAAGCAGTCAGGAGTTAGAAGATTAACTTTGGTGGACTTGAACTTGAAAAATGGTGTGTATTTACGTTTTCCCGCATTTAAATAAACAACATAAACAACATTCCTTCTCATGTTCATTCATGTTTATTTGATGCTATAAATGAACTAATAGGAAGAGATGATTAGTTCATGAGCTGCTTGAGCTGAGGCACTACAGCAATCTGTCACAACACATTAAAGAGCCACAAAACGTTTTTTATTGTTCGAATTTCTTAAAAAATTACACAATTTGAAAGCTGGGACTTTGTTTAATATCATAAGTAACCTGCTCTGTCTTGTCTGTCGATGTGTTGTCAGTGTCCTCTTTGCTCCACGATGTATTTTTCACTGCGTGTGGTCATGGCTTGTTGGACAAAGCAACAGTAACTAAGGGGGGCGGGTCTTTGCAAAGGGTCAATTCTTGCTGGTTGGTAGGGGATCAAATACTTATTTCATTTGATTAAATGTTAATCAATTTATAACCTTTATATAATGTATTTTTTCTGGATTTTTTGGTTGATATTCTGTCTCTATCCATTAAAATAAACCTACCATAAAAATTATAGACTTCTTGTTTCTTTTTAAGTGGGCAAACTTACAAAATCAGCAGGGGATCAAATAATTATTTTCTGCACTGTATATATAAAGAGCGAAAGAAAATACGAGCCTGCAACGTCGTATTACTATCAGTTACTAAATCATAAAATTACCAAAAAGTAACAATAAATTACATAAATGGTATGTCTTGTGTTAACTGGGAAGGATTTGCATGTAGGTATGATGTTTATTCATCAGGATCAGTGTCCATGTTTTATTAACAGTTCATGTAAGTGTTGTGTATTTACCATGGTAAATGTAGTTTCTGTAACCTTAACCCAAAATACCAATTTTTTTCCCATTTTGTGTTATTTTGATGACTGGTGGCTCATACCAACTTACTAACTTTATTTGTTTATTCATCCGTGTTAGTGATATTCTTACAATTTATGTGTATGTTAAGTAAAGTGAGACGGTATTTGTGTGTGTGTGTCAAACTTTTTTGAGAAATAAATTTGCTTGGTTCTAAATTCACCAAAAATATTCTCGTAACTTTATAATATTAATATTGAACCACTGTACTCACTGTCACAGACCCACCAGGCTCTTCCATCAGCCAATCACAGCGCACTCCCTCACCAGAGTTCTAAACACACACACCTGATCCCCATCATCACGCAATCACAGCAGTCACCTCAGTTCACTGTCCGGTCTTGTTTGAAACAAGGACTCGTACTCCAATGCTCCTGAATCGTGAGAATACTTACCTACTCCACTCCAGCGATCTTCCTCGTCTTCGTGCCAAGTGTCTGCGTGATCCCTACCGTCTGCGTATCCCTACCGTTCCTGTATGTTAAAGTCATCTCTGCACCCGCCATCATCCACGAGTCATCCACCTGCAAGAAAAGGACAGTATTATCAATTCAGTTTACCTTCACATTAATCTACATCTCCGTTACTCACCTGATCATCTGTCATTGCAACGCTGTTTGTTAATAAACTCTCTCACCTTTACCAACCAGTTGTCTCCTACTCTTCTGTCTGTGACAGAAGACCGGACCACACTGTACAGCAAACAGCATGAGCTCACCAGATCCATTTCAGGAACTTGTGGACGTCCTCTGTCGAACACTCACCTCAAACCCAGCCACTTCTGCACCTGCTCTCACTTCCGCAAACACCGCCGTCATTCCTTCGCCACCGGTATACGCCAGTCCCATGGCCAAACCAGCGCCCTTCTCTGGCTCTGCGGAGGACTGCAACGGCTTCATCTTGCAGTGCTCGCTGGTCCTGGAGATGCAGCCGCAATTATACCCTGACGATCGCTCCAAGGTAGCGTTCATCATCTCCCAGTTAAACGGACGTACGTTACAGTGGGCAGAAACCATCTGGTCGCAGAATGGACCAGTAACCCAGTCTCTGGCGAATTTCCTCACCCATTTCAAAGAGGTTTTCGGAAGACCTGCTGGTGATTCAGCGGTGGGTGAGCAACTCTATCAATTAAAACAAGGATCTATGTCTGTTAGCGATTATGCCCTCAAGTTTAGGACTCTTGCCGCTGCCAGTGGATGGAACGAACAAGCTTTGCTCACCACCTATCATCAGGGTCTGATTCGCCACTCGTATGCAGTCGTGTCTTGAAGAACACCAGGGCCAGCTGCTACGCACATCATCCCTCCATCAGCCAAAGTCCATCAGCCCTCCAGAACCAGTAACAGAACCCATGCAACTGGAGAACAATCGTCTAATTTCCGCTGAACGGCAGAGACATCTGACCCGAGGATTGTGCTTATATTGTGGTGCATCTGGACAAGTGATTTCTGCATGTCCCACTCGTCCAGCTCGTCCCATGTTGTGTGCCATTATACCTTCCATTAAGAAAATAAAGCCACTCACCACAATCGTAACACTTACTGCTGTCAATGTCTCCATTCCAGTCTATGCTCTCCTCGACTCCGGGTCAGCCGGCAACTTTATCTCTGGTTGCGCTCTGCTGTCAGCTCAAGCTCAAGACAACCTCAACGCCGTCAGTCTACCAGATCCGTTCAGTAACTGGCAAACCACTCGGTCGGAAACCCGTTTATAAGTGTGCTGGACCAGTGAAACTTCACGTGGGGATACTTCACATGGAAGAACTTCATCTACTGGTTCTGGAGGATTCCACCGCTGATGTGATCTTAGGGCGCCCATGGTTGGAGCAGCACAACCCTATCATCTCATGGACCACCAGAGAGATCCTGAAGTGGGGCGACACCTGTTTTCCTGACTGTTTTCCACAACGACTTCAGCCTTCTGTTCCTCCTCCTGAGTCTCTTCCTGTGTGTTCCACCTCCATCGAGAGTCCAGTAGAAAAGAGGTCAGTTGATATTCCTCCGTGTTACGCCCCCTCCAGTGATGTTTTCTGCCCGAAGAGAGCCTCCAAGCTGCCTCCACACCGGCCATGGGACTGTGCCATCGATCTGCTTCCGGGTGAGTTAGTGCCCCGAGGGAAGATCTATCCACTTTCCATCCCAGAGCAGAAGGCCATGGAGGAGTACATAGAAGAGGCTTTAAACCAAGGCTACATTCGTCCGTCCACTTCCCCCTGCTGCTTCGAGCTTCTTCTTCGTGGCCAAGAAGGACGGAGGCTTGCAGCCTTGTATTGATTACCGGGCTCTCAATAAAATCACAGTGAAGTTCCGATATCCTCTTCCCCTTGTCCCAGCGGCTCTGGAACATCTCCGCAGTGCCACTGTGTTCACCAAGCTGGACCTCTGCAGCGCGTACAACCTCATCCGGATATGTGAGGGGGACGAGTGGAAGACGGCCTTTGTGACCCCTACTGGACATTACGAGTACCTCGTTATGTCGTATGGCCTGGTCAACGCCCCCTCCGTATTCCAGGACTTCATCCATGAGATGCTCCGGGAATTCCTCCACAAGTCCGTCCTAGTCTACATAGATGACATCTTGATCTATTCCCTGAGCATGGCCGAACATCGCCACCACGTTGCGGAGGTCCTCCAACGCCTGAGAGAATTCCAGTTGTACCTCAAAGCTGAAAAGTGTTCGTTCCACCAACCATCTATGCAGTTCCTCGGCAGTAGCAGTGGCATCCAGATGGACGAGGGGAAGGTGGAGGCCATCAAGAACTGGCCCATTCCATCCACCATCAAGGAACTCCAAAGGTTTCTCGGATTCTTCAACTTCTACAGAAGGTTTATTCAGAACTACAGCTCCACAGCCCATCCACTTATCAATCTCCTCTGCAACAAGCCCAAGTCTCTGTCCTGGACACCATCGGCCAGCGAAGCATTCAACACCTTGCGAGAAGCCTTTACCAGCACCTCCTGTCCGTAACACTCACATGAACAGATTTAAATATGTTTTTAGTACATTAATGGATCTTGAGAGAGGAAATGTCATTGCTGGCTATGGAGGCCTCACTGAGCCATCGGATTTATTCAAAAATATCTTAATTTGTGTTCCGAAGATTAACGAAGGTCTTACGGGTGTGGAACGCCATGAGGGTGAGTAATAAATGACATTATTTTCATTTTTGGGAGAACTAACCCTTTAAATGCTGTACCAGTGAATCTGATTATTGACATAGTGAAACAGCAGCATTGGCCAGAACATTGCAACCTGTCTTGAGTCTGGGGTTTTTGGCCAAAATAAGCAAAGTATTAGCAACTATTAATATGAGTGAACTGTCAAAAATTAGCTTAATTGTTAAGCAAGATGTTAATGAGCCCCCGTACTTCAGAGGTGATCGGGAAGAGAAAATTTGTGTTGATGAGTGGGTGGAGACAATAAAATGCGCTTGAGGAAGCGTGAAGTGCCCTTGAAAGACCAAGCTGATGAAGTACTGACAAAGTTGAAGGGCAAAACCTGCGATTTAGTAAAGGTTGGACTGAGAAATAATCCACTGATTGACCTCAGTGATGGTCCAAAGCCAATTTTTAAACTGCTCAAACAACACTGCAGTGACACTGTGTATTCGTGCATGCAGATTTTTATGCCACCTTGCCCTTGAAAAATGAGAAACCATTGGACTCAAAACTCTTGCGTGAAGTCACTGTGATGTTCATTCGGAACTGCCTTGATCCAGAGCTGGCTCTAATATTCAAGTGTAAGCCACTGGATGAATAAACCGCAGCTGATGTGCAGGTTAGACTGGATGAGTATCACAGGGAGAGTAAGCTCCTACAATGCAAGTCTAATGTCCATGTGAGTGGCATCGCGTGTCATGCTCAGTAAATGGACATTTTGTGTACTCATGGCCTTGGTATAGAGAAAAATACAGCAGTAGCACCACCTCAGGATGCTGAGCAGTGTACTTAAGGTGTACTCAAGATCAGTCTTTGAGTCGCATAATCAGTCTTTTGGAACGAGTTTTGGACCAGGGTTATAGTCAGCAGGCAAAAAAAGTCTTCAGACCTCAACATAAAGTAAGAAGTGGTGTAACCAAACAAAATGGAGCATGTGAAGTATGTGGCGATGCAAGTCATGTACTTTTTCAAGTACTTTTTCACACTGTCGAATAAACCATCTGTGCTTTAACTGTCATGCCTCTGGCCATAGAGCATCAGCTTGCTCTGCCAGGACTGCCTACAAACCACAAGTTTAACAGAGCAGTCCTGACTCTGTCAGCTGGGAAACTACACGGCCCACATGAAGGGACTAGTGGAGGGCCATGCGTAATGTCCCCTGGTAGTGACGATATTGATTTGGCATCTTTTTATTGAGTTTTGCAGTAGTGTTGATGACAAGACAAAAGTGATTTTACAAAACGTGCAGAGACTTAACACAAATGATGATCTGTTCTTTACTGATGTTTTGATACACGATGTTGTTTCGCTTCGAGGCATGCTTGACAGTGGGTCTATGGCCTGTACTATGAGTACACAAGTCCTGTCCAAACTCATTGAAGCAAAAGTACTTACCTCAGATGATGTATCTGCTCACACTGATTGGCTGTGGTGGTCAGAAAACAAGTCCACTGGGACTGTGTGAGGTGCAGATTAAAGTGTTCGACTGCTCCTTCTCTGTACCCGCCTTAATTGTTGATGGGCAAAATGCTGAACTAATTTTGGGAAGTAATGTCATAAAACATCTCATTTATGACATGAAGATATCAAGTGATTTCTGTGGGAGAGTATCTGACTTGCAAGGAAAAGATTCTGATACAAGAGCTTTGATTCAACTCTTGTGCAATGTTGAGACATGGAAAGGAACAGATCCTCCTAAAAAAGTAGGAACTGTAAAAGTAAAACATGCCATCACAATGATACTAAACTGCTCAGACTTCCTTACAGAAGGTTATCACCGAAGCTCTATGAGAGGCCTATGAGATGATATGGAGGAGTGTGACATATTCAGAAAGTCAATATGTGATTATGCATTGCCTCTGGTATGCATAGGCTATGCACAGACTTCCGCTGGCTGAATGCGTGCACCGTCAAAGATGCACATCCTCTTCTGCATCAAGTGGATGCATTTGCGGCTCTAGCTGGTAACACATTCTTTTCCACAATGGACTTAACATCAGGTTATTATAATGTGGAAGTACATGAGGATGACAGAAAATTCACAGCTTTTACTACAGCATTTGGTCTTTATGAATATAATAGGCTTCTGCAGGGTCTGTGCAATAATCCTGCGACATTCACGAGGATGTACATGAATGTATTTGGTGATCAGAACTTCATGAGCACGCTGCGCTATCTCGATGACATCCTCGTTTTCGCTCCTGATGAACAGCTTGCTTTGGAATGACTAGAGATGGTATTCCAGAGGCTCACAATCTGAAACGTTCTCAAAAGATGTCTCATTTTTCCCATTTCATGAAAACTTCCTTTAAGTTTCGTGGACACATTGTGAGTAGTGAAGGCATAACTACAGATCCTGAAAAAGTTAGAGCTATTGTTGACATCACAGAACAGCATCTTATGAAAGATGGCACTTCCATCTCAGACAAAAATAAAGTCGTTTTTGTGGATGGTGGTTTTCTACCAGCAGTATATCGAAGACTGTTCTTGCATTGGTAGACCCCTTTTTGCATTAACATCAGGCATGACATACCAAAGGACAGAAATGTGTGATGGAAGGCAGAAAACTTACCTCATCTGACTGGACCCAGGAATGTAGAGATGCCTTTAGTGCGCTGAAACAGGCTTTACTCGAAAGAGTAATTCTGGCACCCCCAGATTTTAGTAAATCCTTCTTGCTGTCTGTTGATGCTTCCAGTAATGGGCTTAGTGCGGTGCTTTCTCAGGTAGTGGCGGGTGGAGTGGTCGCTCGCCCCATAGCCTTTGCTAGCAAGTCACTTAATTATGCCCATTCAAAATATCCAGCACACAGGTTAGAGTTTTTTGCTCTTAAACAGGCAGTCTGTGACAAATTTAGTCACTGGCTCAAAGGTCAGCAGTTCTCAGTACGGACAGACAACAACCCACTGACCTACATTCTTACAAAACAAAGTTGGATGCTTGCGAGCAAAGATGGGTCACAAAGCTCGCTTCATATAATTTTGACATCAAATACATTCCTGGGCCTAAGAATTTAGTCACAGATGCCCTCAGTCGTCAACCGTTTGTGCGAACCAGTGTGATCCACTGTCTTGCCAGAGTGCCCTATGGTGCTTTCCTGGAGGAGTCTTAGGTATTGAATCCAGAGAACGTCCAAGATGTGTTCTGCTGGTCGTGTCATCCTTTTGAGAAACAAACACAAGACAAGCCTTTTTCAGATATTGAGGTAAATAATGCTGCTTTATCTAGGCAGTCTGTTATTTCTCAGGAGGACATTTCTGCCATTCTGGACAGTAGATGAAAACAGGAAAATCATGCTCAGCCATATGCTTACCTGCTTCCACAGCTACTTGGGTCGATTATTCCATCTCGTTTGTCAGACGATCCAGTACTGTCAAGACAGGAGCTGACAGACTTACAAGATGCTGATCCTGACCTGAGCAGAGTGCTTTTCTTTGTGGAGCACGGACGTAGGCTGTCTAGGAGAGAGTGGAACAAAGAATCACCTCGTGTGCTCCGGTTTCTGAGACACTGGAACAAACTATCAGCAAGAATGGGTTTATTATATTGAGTCTCCAAAGATGTCATCACAAGGAAGAAGACTTCTCAGTTTATTGTCCCTGCTACTCTTCGAGATATATTGCTCAAGGGAGTGCATGATGAAGCTGGACACCAGGGGCAACACAGAACACTATACCTACCCAGACATCGGTTCTACTGGCAAGGGATGAAAAGGGATGTAAAAGAGTATGTAAGATGCTGCAGAAGATGCGTTGTCAGCAAGTCGCCAGAGCCTGAGGAGAGAACTCTGCTTGAAAGTGTTAAAACATCAAGACCACTTGAGCTGGTTTATATGGATTTTTGGTCTGCTGAAGACTCGTCCAATAAGTCTCTGGATGTATTAGTTGTGGCAGACCATTTTACTAAGCTGGCTCAGACTTACCTTTGTCCTAATCAATCCACAAAGGCAGTTGCGAAGCAGTTATGGGAACTTTTTCTGCATCTACGGCTTTCCTGAGAGAGTAAAGAGCGAGTACATTCAGATCAGGGATCAAGTTTTAAAAGCAGCGTGATTTCTGAAATGCTTCAGCTTGATGGTGTTCAAAAATCACATACGGCTCCTTACCACCCAGATGGGTAACAGGACCATTGAGAGATTCAACCATACATTTGGCAACATGATTCATGCCTTACCACTTAAAGCAAAGCACAAATGGCCTCAAATGATGAAGTTTCTCATTTTTTTTCTATAATGCCACAATTCACGAGACAACTGGTTTTTCTTCATTCCAGTTGATGTTTGGTACAACTCCCAGGTTGCCCATTGACATGATGTTTGACTCTGTGTTGCTTGATGACCAGGTGGTCAACTATAACCAGTATGTGCAGTCTTTCAGAGATGATCTTGCACAAGCTATGAAAGTGGCCCAATATTCTGCCTCGAAACAACAACAGAGGCATGCAAATCTCTACAACAAAAAGCAGAAAGGTGCTCCAGTGAACATTGGTGATAGAGTGCTGCTGGCCAATAAGGGTGAGCGTGGCAAGAGGAAAACTGCTGATAGATGGGAGAGTCACATCTACATAGTGACAGGAATAAATGATGAGGTTCATACTTTCCAAATCAGAAATTATTTAACTGGAACTGAGAAAGTTGTTCATAGAAATCTCATTATGCCAGTGAACTTCCTGCCTTTTCAGAACAAGGTTTCTGAAGATGATTCTTGCAAGAATGTTGCCTCGAGTAGGTCAAGTCTGTCTGTGAGAGAAATGTGGAGCTGAGATTGCCTGTCAATGAACCAGATGAGAGAATGGCGGCATGGGTGTCTGAACCCCCAGAAGTTGGCCTTTCTAAATCTGATTCTGTCCAATTAAGTGTAGATGAACGGCCTAGTAGCCTTACTGTACCACATGCTACAGGCCTCAATGGACAGACCTTTGAGACAGAATGCAGATCTTTGACATGTGAGCCTGATGTTGACAGGAACATTGATCAGGCTGATGCAGGTGTACATGCTGATACTTCAGCCAATGTCCATTTGCAGCAGTGTTCCAGAGCTCCTTCTGGTCAGGGTGGATCATTAACTGTTAAACTAGGTGTGGGATGGTGGTTAAACCAGTCATTAGACTGATCCAGAATATGCATCAGAAGGTTTTGCCTGGGTTGTAGTGTTTTTTGTTTGTTTGTTTGTTCATATAGGTGTGTGATACTCATATTTAAAAATGATTAAATTCTGTAATTAAATTTTAATATCTATGATTGTAGTACCATCTATCGGTTTCAGGCCTCATTTATAAGTGGAAATAAATCTGATATGAATTGGATACTTGCATTTGCATCTTCCATGCAAGCGGACAGATCGTATCTTCCCCTGTCGATGTGATTCGTACATTGTACATGGAGGACGAAGGCTCAACCCAAGGTTTTGCTGATCTTTAAAGATGGTGCGGAATGCAAAAGCTTGTATTATCATTTCATATGCGTCCATAGCATATTGAGCCATTTTTACTTCCTTTTTTGGCCTAAGCTTTTCCGGGTCATTGCGTTGTTTCGCCAAGTGTGTAGTGTAAATGCAGATATCGGATATAGGTCACTTTTAAAAGAAGATGTAAGCTGGTCATCAAAAAAATATCAGATATAGTCAAGAAATCAAAACAGGGCATCAAGACCTGCAGTGTAAATGCAGCCTATGTGAACAGCCTCTTAGTTTTAATGGTCTTTTTGGACTAGGGAGGAAGTTGTGAGTTTCAGTATATTTTGAAAAAGATCACAGAAAATCAATTTTCATTCAATTAACTGTATCATACCTTATACATCAAGATGGACATTTGGAGGTGAGCCACTGATTTTAACTGTGGAGAAAAGCAAAAGACACACTTAAGGAACATTCAGAGGAAACCGTAAAGGAAAAAGACAACTTCAGTAGAACTGTATTTTAGAGCTGGCCTATAAACAAACCTTGTAATTGATGAACAGCTGAGGAACCATTGACAGAAATCCAAATGCATAAACACCTTAATGTTTAAAAAGAAGAGGAACTTTCATTTTGACCTCCTTTGTGCAGTAAGTAATAAAGTGTGACTTAACACTTTTTATTAATAAAGCTCTTACCACTAATAAGGCCATTGGTTATCCAAGAGTAACAACTATTGAGAGTACACAACATAATGAAAACATAAATACATATATTAATATATAAAATTACAAAAAAAAGTTTGTGAACCTTTTTTTGTGAATTTTCCATATAAATATGACCTATATAGACAGATGAATTCGAAATAGAACCTTCTGATTTATGAGTTGAGTTGTTAATAGAAATGGGCCAACATATTTTCAAGCTGACATATAGAAGTGATTCACAGTTACATGGAAACATGCAGTTGCTGTTCAAGGGCATCACACCAGATAACAGCAAAGATTCACTGCTGGATTATTTCGCTTAATAATTAAGTTAAAATATGCAGCGTTATTTGTTTTACTGGATTTCTCTTTATCTAGTTAGAGGACTTACAGGTAGACTCAGTTTCAAAGTAGGTCGAATTTATAGAAGATTCTTACGGGTTCACAAACTTTCCAGTATAGAGAGAGACAGAGATAATACTTTATTAAAGTAAAAATGTTACCTTTTATTTTGGAGATACAAGTATGAGTATATGGCCCCACTGATACACAATGGATACATCAGATATGACAAGAACTTCATGGCCTGTACAAGTAAAGAGAATGTCCTTGTGAAACTACTAAAACTAAAAAAACATATTTCCAGGCCAAAAAAAAAAAAAAAAAAAAATCTGTGTCAAAGAATGCTAATTCTACAGGACCTCAGAAAACAGGAATAATAATGATCTAAATGTTTCAATGAACAAATTGCTCACACCTTAGAATCATAGTCTTCCGTTGCGCGCTCAAAATCATCCATTCTTTCATCCTTCAAGAAAACAAATTACAATGAGTAAGATGAGTCGCACATTCCTCAAAAAGACCATACTGTGCTTACTTAGTATAAGTAATAAACACTTACATGGAATGTGGGTGAAAGTGCTAAGACCTTATTCACTTTCCATAACTACAAATTCAAGAACAAGTGATAGTGGAGGAAAAGTCATGTTTGGTTTAAACCGAAATAAATGCCAGCAGTCCAAAATGAGCACATTTCATCTATTTTTATACCTCAATTAGAGCTGAGATCCCAGTGGGAAGCAGAATCAGCCAGCTGGATTGCTCTTCTAGTAGATGGAGGAATATTACGATGGTGCTGAAACATCTCCACACAACTGCAGAGACAAACAAGATTTTATAGCCATTTTTCCCAATTGCGACAAATTATTTGTGGCTTTTCTTGTTGCACCAACATACAGCAGCTATTTATTCAGTACCTGATCTTCTAGAAATACCAGCTAAACTCTTCTTTTCTCGCCAGAACCTTATGTCATTCTTGAAGGCAAAAACCTCAAATGAGAGCTGCAAAACAGAATATTCCATTATTCGTAAGATAATAATAATATATAATAATAAACAGTTTGAGTACATTCAGGCCGGTTTCACAGACAGGGTTTAGATCAAGCCAGGATTAGGCCTTAGTTCAATTAGGGCATTTATGTGGCTTTATAAATGTGCCTTAGAAAAAAAAACATTACTGGTGTGCATCTTAAAACAAAACAATGGCAGTGACATTTTAAGATATGTCAGTGGAAGTTGCTTTCAGTTAAAACAGCTCAAACATGAATTTTAGTCTGGGACTAGCCTTAAGCCTTGTCTGTGAAACCCGGGGGGAACATGCATATCTTTATAAAGCATGTTTACATGAAATGCAGGCACTAGAATGGACAAAGCCAAGATGTGTAGCCCACTCTCAACAAACATGGCTTTAATTTCATCAAGATTCTGCTCCGAAAATCCTGAAAGAAAGAAAGTAGAAAAACATGCTTATGATTAATACAGAATTAAACATTAAACCTGAGAAAACTTGAGAATCTAGTTATTAAATTATTATTGTTGTATTTGATGCATATATGTCATGCATTGTATGTCACTCACCAAAATGTTTGAGTGAGTAAATGACAGCTTGTATGTGGATCCATATTCTGAATTTGCGTAAGGTAATGGTGTCATATGATATTGTCAGCGGGACTGCTTTTGTGGTGCTGTTTATCTCCTGTGTAATTTAACACGTAAACTTGCATTCATAAATTAAACGCATTAAATTTATTTTTTTTCATTTCAAAATCTTATATAGAATCGTCTTTTTATATAGAACTATCCTTCTTTTTTTTTTTTTTCTTTTTTTTTACATACAATTAAGTCCTTTAATCGACTTCTTAGTTCATCAACCAGTAAAAGTGGCAGATACAGTTTCTTTTTTTCCTTTTTTCCATCTTCAACTCTGAGGAAATAAAATGAAAGTGAAACAAACAGGGTTGGATGTCCAGGTAAGATATTAGACACACATACACATTATCAAGGTTTCAGATAATAACTCACATTTTCATATAGCGGCGAAGGTCGCTGGGCACCGCAGCGCTGTTGAAGGTGAAATCCTCATTCATCATGTTCAAGGTAAGTCGTGATCTCCAGTAAGAAACAATCTGCTGCTCTTCTGGTGCCTTTACACAGGAAAATATCCACTTTCAAGTTCTCAATTCACATCTATCATGATGTATTTGCACACTGTAAAAAATCTTTTTTGATTTTAGTCAACTAAACTTAATTTACTGTGTTTATCCAATTGATTTGTCCAATGTATTTAAATTGACACATAAAAAAAAAAAAGTTCTCTCAACTTTTGGGAGTAAGTAAAACTCAAAGCCAAAAAAACATAAAATATAATCAGTTGAGTTTTTTTTTTTTTTTACAGCATAAGCTTTGGAGTAGAGAACATATTCATTTAGTACATAGGCTATGTTTTCATATTGATGAAGTAAGATAATACTTCACTTTACTGTATTTTTATACAGTTTTATACAGAACTTGCGGCCATAGTTGACTAATGATGCTTTTGAGAAATGCACATCTGGATAAGAGCATCATCTAAAAGCATTAAATCAACTTTATTTGTACTTCAAAGTAAAGTTGATTTAAAGCTTTTAGTTGATGCTCTTATCCACATGTGTGTTTCCCAAAAGCATCATTAGTCAACTATGATCACAAGTTCAGTTGTTACCAATGTAATTAAACGATTTGGCAATTCCCAAAACCATAGTTCCAATGAACATTCACAAACAGTGTTGCAAACTTGTGTGGTTAGAACTACAGCTCTAGAGCTGAGGTTAGAAGCATAGTTTCCTGCTAAAAGGACATGTGGACATAATTAATCATTATCCTGAGCAAAATAAGCAAGCTGACATTCAATACAATCTATTTATTTCATTTCAAATATATACAAATATATACAAAAAGTGCGCATATGTGTCACGGCTGTGACTGTAAAGAGCGCACGACAAAAGAGTAAGGAACAAAATAGTCTTTAATAAATCCAACAGGGGATACATAAGAGATCGCAGGAGAAAAAAACAGACAACCACATTAATACTGAAGCCATGGAACAATAAACAGACAGAAAATACACAGAGAATGTAATCAAAAGAGAAACAGAACAGGTGCGTGGAATTAGGAACTGTGGAAACTAATTAACAAACAGAGAAACTAACTAGGAACCCAGGCAAACACAAACAGAGCTGAGTGAAAACTAATCAAAAACAGAACATACATGTTAAAATATGTATATGGGAGTATATTGTCAGTACATTGGGCAGTGCACTTTAACCATATTTCAAAGACAACATAAGTAATTAAGAAATTGCATATAAACAATATGTACATAAGTCTTACTTAAGTGGATCAAAAAGCAGTCTTAATTTAAACTATGTGAATTTAATATAAATTTAAACTATTATAACTTTTCCTTTAATTGCAAATAACATGCAGTTAACTGTCTGAAAACACACCCAGTTCGCACTTAAAGCTGCAGTCTGTAACTTCTTTTGGTTAAAAATGATCCCAAATCAATTTTTGAGCAAGTACATAACCAGCCAGTGTTCAAAACTATCTCCTTACCTTAGCCCAATTCACAACGGCAAGCTTATAATAATGTTTTCTAATTTGGGTGGTACTGGTAGGTTTCCGCGGGAAATTCAAGCATGCATTTGTCATTGTCTTTTGTCTTTGCATCATTACGTCACATCTGTTTACATAAAGAAGGAGCCCCAGCTAGTAGGCTATATGGCATGCGGAGGATGCTACAGGCGGCGGATCATTTATAGCCTTTTCTCACAGCAGCTGGAATAATTAAACTAATCATTTTTATAGCGGATTGTATGGTATGACAAATTAACGTTAGAGATTAGTGTACAGAAAATGAACTCTACAAGTAACGCTAATACACACTAAATACACATAGTCACGCAATGCTGATTTTGTTAACATTAACAATTTGAGAACAACGCATAACAATAATAATTTGCATGGTTTGATGTGATCTGAGCTAAGCGATCGTTAGATTTAATCACCATTGGTATTGCGATTTATTGTAATGCTTTTTTCCCTCAGTTGGTCAGAACAAAAGTGGCAGATTTGTTGCTTACTTGTTTAATTGACATTCTCCAGTGAAAATTCTTATTTTGGTCATACTTCCAAGACTACACCATCTGTCTGTTATTCTGAAGTACAGTATCCACCGGTGTGGTGACTGACAGCCACACATTCTCCTCAAAACATTAGATTCATCTAGGCTGAGGAGCCGTGCTGATGCACAACCCACGTAAAGATAATAATTTAGCAAATAACTGCAATTGCAGGTTTCGAACAGAGATGGCGACAAAGAGGCAACATTTACGGACCGCAGCTTTAAGTACAGTGCCACTTGAAAGTTTGTGAACCCCTTGCAGAATCTGTGAAAATGTGAAAAATTTTAACAAAATAAGAGATAATACAAAATGCATGTTATTTTTTATTTAGTACTGTCCTGATTAAGATATTTTACATAAAAGATGTTTACATATAATTCACAAGACAAAAAAATAGCTGAATTTATTAAAATAACCCAGTTCAAAAGTTTGTGAACCATTGATTCTTAATACTGTGTGTGGTTACCTGAATGATCTACGACTGTTTTTTTTGTTTTGTGATGGTTGTTCATGAGTCTCTTGTTTGTACTGAGCAGTTAAACTGAGCTCTGTTCTTCAGAAAAAATCTCCAGGTCCTGCAGATTCTTCAGATTTCAAGCATTTTTTTGCATATTTTAACCCTTTCCAGCAGTGACTGTATGATTTTGAGATCCATCTTTTCACACTGAGGACAATTCAGGGACTCAAACACAACTATCAAAAAAGGTTCAAACATTCACTGATGCTCCAGATGGAAACACGATGCATTAAGAGTCGGGGGGTGAAAACTTTTTGAATTTGAAGATCAAGGTAAATTGTACTTAATTTGTCTTCTGGGAAACATTTAAGTATCTTTTGTAGCTTTCAAAGGGCAGAACTAAATGAAGAAAATTGATATTTAATCAAAATAAGAGAAATTTGGACATCTTCATCCTGTTCAAAAGTTTTCACCCCTGACTCTTTGACACCCCTGTCGTAGATCATTCAGGTAACCACACACGGTATTAAGAATCAATGGTTCACAAACTTTTGAATGGGGTTATTTTAATAAATTCAGCTATTTTTTGTCTTGTGAATTATATGTAAACATCTTTTATGTAAAATATCTTAATCTGGACAGTACTAAATAAAAAATAACATGCATTTTGTATTATCTATTTTATTTTGTTAAAATTTTTCACATTTTCACAGATTCTGCAAGAGGTTCACAAACTTTCAAGTGGCACTGTATGTTCTTTTAAAACATATTCCCCCGGTTTCACAGACAAGGCTTAAGTTAGTCCCAGACTAAAATGCATGTTTCAGCTGTTTTAACTGAAAGCAACTTGTACTGACATATCTTAAAATATGTCAGTGCCATTGTTTTGTCTCAAGATGCACACCAGTAATGTTTTTTTCTAGGGTACGTTTATAAAAGCTACTTAAATATCCTAATTGAAGTATTGCCTAATCTTGGCTTAGGCTAAGCCCTGTCTGTGGAACCGGGCTATTATTTCTGTAAAAAAGTAGTCTTTTTAAAAGTATGCTAAAGTGTACTTCTTTTTTATAAGGTTAATTAGGGCAGCAATAAACTGCCACAATATTTTTCCTGAAGATTGGGAGGAATTCAAGTATTCTGAACTTGTATGGATACAACAATGATAAACGTGCAGACAGTAATAATTGGCTACAATACCTCACGGTTAGTGGCGGTTCCAGACTGAAGAAGGATCACCTGAGAGGTGAGACGGGCCACAAGCCGCACATGTCTGCTGTCTTTCCAAGGCAAAACTCCACTCTTGTGCACAAACACCACGGCATGGACGGTCCCATTGTTATGGGTCATCTCAGGAACTGCGACACTCACCTTCCTGTAATCACAAAACATTGTATGCTATCTGAGGAACCAAACAATGCAGTTTCAGTATTCGCATACAATAAAACTGGTCAAAACCACATTAAAGTAAAAGTTTCTAAAATTGAATCAGTTTCTCACCAGATCACCAGTTCTGAGCCACAGTGTACTTTCTGTAACTAAATGGTAAATAAGATTGTCATCTAGCCCTACCAAAAATGTATTGTGGTGATCCTATTGTACTGTGATGGTATCACATGGTAAATACCATGATACTTTGATATATACTAGTCCCTTAAACCACATTTAAAAAAATTACAAATGCCATTAAATTATTAAAATCAAACTAAGTGGCATGTGCATGGAAAATAGTTGTTTTAGTTATATAACACATAGAATTCAGAGTGCCACATAAAATTATTTGAAAATATAGTAATCATGAAAAGAAATAAACACAAGCAAGAAAGAAGTAAAGAAAAAAATCATTAAAAAGAAATAAAAGAATGCATTAAAAAGGAATGTGAGGGACATAAAGAATAAAAGGCTTAAAATAAACATTTGCAAACAAATTATGTTTTCTCTACTAACTAACAGAACTAATTACTTTTAACTAACTGGTCATAATCAGAACATGTCCAAATACTTCTTTATTGTTTTATCATTTAAAACCTTGTGTAGGCATGTTCTCATCAACAACAGAACAGCTACAATCGTTTAAAAAGTTAATTTTTTAAAAAAAATTTTAGCTTAAGTGTGCTTAATTGTATGGAATGTGCACTTGTAGTGTACTTCAAATCTTACAAAATATAAACTGTACTTGCAGATACAACCCCATTTCCAGAAAAGTTACCTCTTTAACCTTTTTTAACTGCCAAATGTACAAAGAAAATATTTTCAATGTTTTCCCTAACCAACTGAATTGTATTTTGTAGATATAAACAAATTTAGATTTTGATGGCTGCAACACACTCCAAAAAAAGTTGGGACAGAGGCATGTTTACCACTGTGTCACATCACCTTTCCTTTTTAATTACACTTTTTAATCATTTGGGAATTGAGGATACTGATTGTTGCAGTTTTGTCAGTGGAATTTTTGCCCAATTTTACCTGATACAAAACAGTCTGAAATTGGGGTTGTAATATAATATTAATGAATAAAAGGTCACTTAAGTGTATTAAAGGGAGTATGTTTCTATCTTAACACTCTTAAAGGGATAGTTCACCCAAAAATGAAAATTCTGTCATCATTTACTCACCCTAATGTTGTTCCAAACCTGTAGTTTCTTCGTTCTGCTGAACACAAAGGAAGATATTTGGAAGAATATCAGTAACCAAACAGATCTCGCCCCCCATTGACTACCATAGTATTTATTTTTCCTACTCTGATAATAACTGGGGGGCGAGATCTGTTTGGTTTCTGACATTCTTGCAAATATCTTCCTTTGTGTACAACAAAACAAAGAAACTCATACAGGTTTGGAACAACATGAGGGTGAGTAAATGATGACAGAATTTTCATTTTTGGGTGAACTATCCCTTTAAGTACATTTTTAAAAAGTGCACTTTGTAATGTCAAATTAAAAGTTTGTTTTAAATCATTATGGTTTAAAAATCTTTTGTCATGCTTTAAAGAAGTACACTTTGCAACTACTAAATTGCAACTTCATCATTACAGATGTGTTATTACAAATAAGATATTTAAATACATGACATAAATCCTTGCCAGTACATTCAGCAGTAGCCTACTCTTTAAACCATATTTCAAAGACAACATAATAAAATTATATTATAAAGATTATTAAAGTGATACAAAAAGCACTCTAAAGTTCAACTAGTTGCATTTAATACAATACATTTTCCTTGAACTGCAACTAATATGTTCAAAAACATTACATTAACTTTGCTATTAAGTAGCTTATATTATTTTAATGTAGAGCCTATTATAATATTGTAATAAGTACTCTTCTTAAAATTATGCTTAAACTTAAAACTTATCTTTTCCACACGGGTAACAAACCACAAAAAGGTCAGCTTACCTTTCAAACTTGGTGTTTATATCAAATCTGTCCACTTTGAAAAGCAGGTTGTGTCCAGCTTCATCACTCGGGGTCCACAGCGGAATAGATACTAAGCTGTTGAGAGATTACATGCAATAACTGTAACCTTTTAAAGCAATGGGCGACTTACAATACATTTGACAAAGACAGTTAAATGAGATACTCTCACCTGAAGTCGAGGCTTGACAGTGAGATAAGATGAAACGCAGCTGTCCCCTTTGGCGCTATCACAGGGTTTGGTGTGAATGAAGCCGTATATGGCCCAGCAGGTATGGAGGACATACACCACCAACACCCCAAAAATCACTTTAGTGTAAGACATCTTGAACTGCGAGCCATTTTTAGGTTTAGAATAGCACGACGGGAACATCGTAACGCCACGCCAAGTCGTTGTTGTAAAGGGGACGAATACAGAACAAAAGCTTTTAGCGTTTTCCCTTAGCTGGCAAAGCACAGCATCACTTGCCTCGTTCATTCATTCATTGTGCGCTCGCGGAGGGGAAATGATGCAGAGTCTTATTCCAGGCGCTGTGAAAGCATCAGTGCTGCAGCGAGTTTCAGTGAATGACAGAAGGCATAAAACCATCAGAGCACAAAGACTGGAGCGGAGATATTCATTTACATCAAATTTCCCGAATATGCAACCCCACGATCTCATGTATGAATAGCATCTTTGAATATTGTATTTGTGGGCAGGTTTGAGTGGGATGAATGCGGAGAGCGCCACCCTGCGGTCGCAAGGAGAATATGCGCTTGTGATTTTTTATGTTCAAAAACATGTCAAAACAAAACATTATCGTTGGAATTATTATAGATTCGAATTCTTCAAAAAATGCGGTGGTCTTAATTTTCTACTTGCTTGTGATTTTAAATGCATTAAACTCCCAATTAAGTTGTCTAATTTTCACAAACAAGCTTTGAATGCGTGAAAATTAGGCTAGTCTACAAACACAATTTCTCTCCCCATTCCTGTGTTATTTGTAATAATTAATATATATTATTCAAAAACAAAACCATTTTTTTTGGAATGATGGTTTAACAAAGGGTTAATTTTTGTTACAGACTTGATAAATAAGTCAGGTGACTTATATAATTATAATGACTTTGTTAATTATCTTGGGACAAACGTATCTTCTAAAGAATATTTAAAACTCATTCATTGTATCTCCCCGAAACTATTCTATCTTATAAAAAACGAAAAGAATAATCCTGTAACTGGTTCTCTTGTCTGTTGGGGGCCTTTCAATTAGGGATAAAAAATGTAATAATATGTATATCAGAAGAATATTAACCAAAGAAAAAAGTGCTTCACCTAAGGCAATGGTGAAGTGGAAACAGGATTATCACTCCCTTGTTATTCAGAACTTGTGGTCAGATATAAATAAATTTCCTAATAAAGTCAAAGAAACTCATTTTAAAATAATAAACAGATACTATCCACAACAATTTTATTAGTAAATTTAAAGAAGTTTTTGTAAAGAAAAAACAGAAACAATTATACACTTATTTTTCAGTTGTAATTATACCAAAATATTTTGGTCCCAAGTTTCTTTGTTTATTTTTGACTTGTTTTACAAGTTTGTCACTATAACTGATGTAATGGTCATGTTTATGGATTGTGATATTGGTTTATTGGAAATGGATAATATAATTAAACTTCTTATTCTATTAGTGAAATATCATATACATAAAGCAAAATGTATATCGACTACCAAATGGTAGACTATTTTCCACTGATTTGAAGATTTTTTACGACTCTCTAACTTCAATACAGAACAATCGAAAAGCTGTCAAGACATCTAAGCTGGATACTTGATGTATTAGAAACATGATTGATTTGTGATATAAGATACAGAATTTTGATTTAATTGTTTCATAGATTCAAATGTCTTTGTATTCCCCCATTGTTGTTTCAATAATAAAAAAATAAAAAAATAAATAAAAAAAACGCCGTCTTGCAGCTCATTGACGTCACTGCCCATGACTGCAGACCATTGGACAGACAACGAGCACGTGCTCTATGCGTGCTTCACGTCATCAACAGTTTCCGAAACATGCCGTTCAGCCGCTGTTGTTAAAGTCATCAACCCGATAAACTGTACGATGGGAGACGTTATTACTGCACTTATGTGTTCGTATACCATATACATTACGAGCTCATAGTTAAGCGGAGATACCTGCGGATGTGAGTTAGCAGGACAGCTAAAGACATCAAACCCGGACGTTTCTTTCTCACTTTTTTATCCGGATTTCGGAGATGTTCTTTACTTTAGCAACTAATACAAAATAGCAACATAACCGGGTTCCAATGGAGTTGTAGTAAGACCAAAGTGAGTGTGTCATATTGACAACTTGTACTGATGGAGTTTGAGCTCGCACAGTAACCTCACCTGGGTGTCGGGGTAAAATGGACTTTTAACTGAAGTGTTTTAAAATATGGAGCCATGCTTGAGGTTTGTGTGTCGAGAGAGTCTCAGGAAAGTGTCGATGAAATGCTGGACATGGAGATCTGTGAAGTGCTCAAGATCACCTTTCAAACGCCCTCTTTCATCAACATGTGGACGAGCACATCAACACAGCACGCTGCTGCTGAGAGCTCAGGGACCCCGTAGGTGCTGCACGCCAGTGTTGTTTTAATGCTCGCACGTCTGCTCAAACAAGTAACACTTTTTGTTTCTGTTGCCAGACCTCTCCTGTCGACAAAGAGGCACAGATGCATCCCAGGCAGCCTTGTCTAGTGTTGCTCCAGTGTTTGTTGTGGTAAGACGAGCATTTGTGCATCTTTTAGTCTTAATCGCACACTGTCTATGATTAGAAGGATTAGGTCAATCACTCACCTTTACTAATTCTCGTTCTCATTCAACAGATGAAATTTGAACGTGATGGGAATGTGACATCATTTGGTGAGTTTTGTGAGATGCTTTTCACAACTACTGTATGATGCAGATTTTGGTATGATGTAAATTCCTTTTCATTTGACCCAAGAAAATTTAACTATACGTTTTAATTTTTAATAATACATGCTCATACACACACACACAAGCAAAATGTGGGACTATGTTGTGAACTTCTATATTTTTAATGGAAAATACTGTCTTTACAAACAAAAAATGTGCAAAACTAATTTATTTTTACCATAAAGTGAATCTTAAAAAGTCTTTAAAGGAATAGTTCACCCCAAAATGACCATCCTAGGTGTATATGACTTTCTTATTTCAGCCAAACAATATCGGAGCAAAACTCAGGCACTATTTAATGGCATTACAAAGCTGGGATATTATTTCATATATCTCTGAATGTGTTCGGCTGAAAGAACAAAGTCATATACACCTAGAATGGCTTGAGGGTGAGTAAATCATGGGATGATTTTCATTTTTGGGTGAACTGTTCCTTTTAATGCTTATTATTATAGAAAAAAAAGGAAATATATTAATTTTGTGGAGAAATTTGTTACATTGCAATGCTAGAAATGTTAACTATAAGTTATATTTAAAAAAAACATGCTCTTATACACGAAAGCAAAATGAGGGAGTATGTTGTGAACTATCTATATTTTTCATGGAAAATCCTATCTTCACAAATAAAAATATGCAAAATCTATCTTAAATTTAACTTATGTAATAATAAAGAGAATCATTTAAAAAGTCATTGCTTATTAAAATGCTTATTATCAAATAAAAATGGAAATATTAAATTTTATAAAGAAATTCTTTATAATTCATAGAATTCTAAAATGTTTATTGATTGTTCTACTTTTTTATGTGTGTATATTATGTACATGTATGTTGATTCACTGTAAAAATCAGAAATGCTTTGGCAATACATTGTAACAATTGTCATGCCAATAAAGTACACTTTTAATTGAACTGAATTGAATTGAGAGAGAGAGAGAGAGAGAGAGAGAGAGAGAGAGAGAGAAACATCCTTACAGTCTTTAATTCTGTTTTTTAGGAAAAAGTGTTTTATGGCCAAAATTTGCCATGTTAGATTTTATTGATGGATCTGGTTCTTATTCTGTTCTCTAGAAAGGAAGAAGACTGAATTGTATCAGGAGCTTAGTTTGCAGGCGAGAGATCTGAGATTCCAGCACTTAACAAGTATAACAGCACGGAACAATGCCATCATCATACGCATGGAGGTATGGACACGCGTCATTACACTCAGAGCTTCTGAAGATTGTTTCATAAACACAAGATTATCCTTATTTTGTAATTAATACCAAATACAAGAAATATTCTAAAGTTAAAAACTCGTTTGTATTTGGAAATTGAATACATCTTACATTTTTTTTTTTTTTACCTTTTTTGTATGTGAAGTCCCTGAAGGCAGTGGTTACCCCTGAGTGTTTACTGGTGCTGGATTTCCGTGGTCTCGGCCTGGAGAAATGGCTGGTGTTAGAACTTGGGCCACAGTTAGCAGGAGATGGAAATTTGGCTACTTACTCCCTGCCCTTTGAGTTCAGAGCTCTGGAAGCCATTCTGCAACACAGGGTGAGCATTTAAAGTTATTTTTAGTATTAATAAATAACAATAACTGTACATACTAGGGGTGTAATGGTACACAAACATGACGGTTCAGTACGTACCTCAGTTTTGAAGTCACGGTTCGGTACGGTTAGGTACAGCAGGGGGGAGAAAACTAAACAAAATTTCTACCTTTTTGTTTTTTTAATTAAACGATGATTTATTGAACAAATTGTGTCTCTCTCTCTCTTTAAATAAATTAAATTATAGTTAACATTTTCTTAAGGACAGAAAAAATCTATCTCAGCTAATGCTGTAAACTGTATACAGGGAGCCCTTTCTTGCACATTACTATAATATTAAAGGTTACAATTAACAACAGAGCCCAAACTATTAAATTCAGTTGCTTTTTATTTTTAGATATAATAATCAACACTCAAATAAAAAAATAAATAAAAAAGCATGTAATTTGCGCACAAAGTCTAAATCTAATTATACAATTATTTTTCAATTATTTTTCTACTCCAATTCATTTTTTAAATATAATCATTTACACAGTTACTGTCATAACTTGTTTTCATGACAAATTTATTTAGACATGCATTAAGACATTGCTAACAGATAAATATAATGAATATATAAGCTAATATAATGCATACATTTAGTGAAATGCTCCCCTTTAGAGTTCATTTCTCTAGTGAACTAACATGCTGTGAACACTAAATGACTTGCCTGAGGTAAATGTAATGCTACGTGAGATATTATTCTCAAGCTGTTTTATTGATGTCTTTCTGCGGTTGAAACACTGGTTTCAAGATTACACAAACATATCTATGCATATATTGTCTTTTCTTCTTCTTCGCATTTCCTCTTGTGGCGGTTAGCAAACACCATTGCATTACCGCACACGCCCCCTTCTGGATTGGGGTGTGGATCACTTGTGACTGAAAGTATTTGTCGTCTGACTGCATGCACCGAACCGTGATGTCCGTACCATGACATTTCGGGACGAATACATGTACTGTTACACCTCTAGTACATACACTGTATGACTTGGTAAGGTTTTTATTTCAAATAAATGCTGTTCTTTTGAACTTTCTGTTCATCTAAGAATCCTGTACAAAATGTATCATGGTTTGCACAAAAAAAAATCTGTTTTCAATATTGTTAATAATAATAAATGTTGTGTGACACTGAAGACTGGAGTAATGGCTGCAGAAAATACAGCTTTTTTTAAATTAGATTTTAAAATATATTAAAAACAGTTATAAGTTATTATAATATTTCACAATATTAAAGTTTCTACAGTATTTTTGTTTAAAAAATGCAGCCTTGGTGAGTATAATTGACTTAAAAAACATTTAAAAAATATTAACGAACCAAAACTTTTAAACTGTAGTTCCAACTGCAAAAAGTTGTTAGTTAAGTTTGTTATTGCTATCTGTTGATTATCATTGGCTAGTGTGGAATCATTTCATACCACAGTCTGATTTTTGTCTATGTTTTTGTTCTTGGTCTCTGTGTCTACTTAATTATTTTTCCATGTTTGTTTGTGTAATCATGTGTTGTTGTATGTTTATATGGGTAAGCATGTGTTTTGGCACAGGTGAATTTACTGCAGATGCGGCTGAATGAAGTTCAGCCTCAGGTTCTGGATTGTCTGGAGTCGTTGGTCGACCCAAAGCTCCTCTCTGCCGACCGCAGCAAACTCCATATGCTCCTGCTTAATAGCAAGAGGTGAATTCATTGACTTCATTAAAAAGCTGCACTAAAAGCCTTTGCCTAGCCATGTTGTTGTTTTTAGAACATTATGTTCCCAAATGCAAGAGGCATTTAACTACACCATTAAAAACCTAACTTTCTTATTAGCTAATCTTAATGAAAGATCGCTATAACATAATTGCTAGGGTAATTGCCATGAAGCTTATCCAGAGTTATAAAATGATTGTTTTGTCATGTTTTTCTTGTGTTAATTAGGGATAAGTCAGGATAGTCGACTCGACCGTCTAACAGCTGATTAGGTTGTTAGTAATGTCCCCTAGTGAGTTTATCTTGATTTTTTTTCTTGTCTTTGTATCTAATTTTTTTTTTGTTTTTTGTTTTTGGTGGTGATTTAAAGGAAAATGTTTGCCGTGTTTGCTCTTAAGTCTTTGATAGTTTTGTGGTATTAAAGCATAATAGACCCTTTTCACATGTCCGGGTTTCTCGAAGCAGAAGTCGTCATAGTTGGGTAAAATTCTATGGCGGTGAATGAGAGAATACATTAAATATATTTTTTGTGTCCCCATTTTCTCAAATAGCAAAAGAAAAACTCAACAACAGTGTTTTCACAACCTTCAGAAAGAGGGAAAAAATAGAGAGAGATTGATAATGGCAGTCAGAAGAGAGAAAAAGGTCAACTTTACCGTCACTCCCATAGCCGCTGTATTAGAAACACCCTCACAGCAGCGTTAACTAGTTTTTTGTAGTTTGATGAAAAGGTAATGCAATACTAAGTATAGTGTTATAAATGTACATACATTTAAAAAAAAAAAAAAATGAAAATATAAAAATCTTTGCACGATTTACGATGCTGATGACCGTTAAAACGCGTCATCATAGTCCATGAAAAGGGTCCATTTATAGAGAGCTTCCAAGTCGACTTGTCAATTTTAAAAATATGTAGTTTTGCTCATCACTAGTGTTAATAAAAAGTGCCTGATATCTC
Source organism: Ctenopharyngodon idella (assembly GCF_019924925.1). Lineage (NCBI taxonomy): Eukaryota > Metazoa > Chordata > Actinopteri > Cypriniformes > Xenocyprididae > Ctenopharyngodon > Ctenopharyngodon idella. The sequence goes on along the minus strand of NC_067235.1, from coordinate 10,675,009 downwards.
TGATAGTTTCTAATTAGGGCTGCACGATGTTAGAAAAAAATGACATTGTGATATTTAGTTTTTCTCTGATGATATTGTAATACGAATAATACATGAAAAATACCTGAATTTTCTAATTGAATAGAATAATTTATGCTAGAATTGTTGTGGTTATTTTGTAGGGGAGTACATCTGCATAGAAATAATAATACAGCCTTATAGCACTGAGCAACTTGGGAAAAAGTGGATATTGACAGTTGGGTGTACTCTTTATAAAAACCAACTCAGACTTTTTTAAGTAACCACAAAATCCCATGTTTTTGACCCATTCGGTATGACTATAAGATAATAATTATAGTGATTTTTATTGTGATTATGTATTAATATTGAACTAAAAAAAAAAATACTATTGTAAATAAAAATAATAATTTTATTTCTTAATTTTCGAACGCTAAACCATCGAGCATCAAACCATTGGAAAACCACAGGGAGCCCTTAAAGATGAGATTGTATGAAAATTTCATATCACGATTATAGTGACACAAATGTTCTTGGTTATCAGTATTATTGCCTACATTGTATTCATGTACAAATAAAATTTAATTAAGTCAAAATAAGAATAGATATTTTATCTGCTCCGTAAACAATTCTACATAAACTACCTTTTTATCTTAAGTAGAATGCACATTATCTTATTTTCCATCTACCGGTTGAAATTTGGTCAGATTTTCGCATTGATCTGAAGAAAAATGGCAGACAGGCTAAATGAAAATGTAAATCCATTCTCTGACAGTAGGTGGCACTTATGGAACAGCAGAAATAGAGCTGTTTCCCTGGTTACCTCTGTAAACAAAGCAGCGCTGTGCTGATAAACACTACTTTATTAGGCTTTACACGGAGGGAACATGAAAAGCAAATGCCATCAACTTTTCTGAAGACAGTCGGCAACCACTTAGAGATACATTCATATAATTCATTCATTCATACAGTCTTTCATATAATTTTTCTCAGCACTCTGCCTTCCGCCAGGTTTTTACACAGAACTGCGCCTGCGTGAGACTGTTACTAACTATGCTTAATACTGAACGATATTTACTGCGAGTTTTTCAAATCATTATTATTAAATACAGTTTTAATGATAATTAAAAAATATGAAATCGTAATACTAATCACCGGAAATTTGTATCATGGTTTATTGTCAAACAATATCTGACACAACAAGATATATCATAAAGTGAACTTCATAAAGGTACATATCTAGCCCACATCTCATTATTATTAGGCAAATGTTCTCTGTCTGGTAGAAAATGATTTTAAAGTCATTGCAGTGTTTCTTTTAGAGTGGAAGCTTTGAAGTAGCATGGTCTATAATTTTCTTTGAGAGGGAAAAAAAAAGCCTTTTTATCTCCCTGCAGCCTTTCAGAGCTAGAGACGGACATTAGAATGTTTAAAGACAGTCTGCTGAAAATCCTGGATGAGGATGAACTGATAGATGAACTCTGTGTCACCAAGTGGAGCGACCCGCAAGTGTTGTAGGTGTCACATCACTTTATAGCACCACACTTACATGTACACAAATATTCTTGATGTCAGTGTAAATATCTGATAATTGTTGTGTGGGTCTTTTATCTGTTTTATCTTGCCTGTGTTTGTATGTGGGTATTTGTGTGTACGTGTTCACATGGAGCCAGTGAGGAGAGCAGTCTGGGTATAGATCACGCTGAAGAGATGGAGCTACTGCTGGAGAATTACTTCATGCAAGCAGAGGAGCTTGGCAACAAAGCCAGAGAGCTGAAAGACCTCATCGATGACTCTGAAAGCGTCATCTTCATTAACCTGGATAGGTACCAGCGGCAACAACATCTTTTCTATGATGCCTTTTAACTGCACTAGGGCTGTACCTCATGATGCAATACACATCAAGATACTGTAGAGATGTCACAATACATCACAATATCGCAATTGGATCATGAAGGAAATGAAAATTCTCCACAAAAGAGTGTTACTTAATTGAGAAGTTATGGGTGTCACTTATAATTTAATTTAATTTAATCTGTTATTTACTCTCTGTTTTTAAGGTAAAACCCTTGTTTTTTTTCAGGCACTGCTCAATTTTGGGCTATTTTTCTTCTAGAACTTGTTTTCTTTCAGACTAGTGGAAAGAAAACATCCAAAATACACTTTTTAATGTTTATTTTATTACACTTTATCTATTTTTGCCTGTAGATCATTACAATTTGTCTTTTAAAGGCCATTTTCTTCCAGAAATCACCACTTACATATACCAAACCTTCCAGTTTTATTCCTAGCTATATTCTGAAGATTTTTATCGAGAAGTTTGTCCATATACCATTCACCTGATTTGTGTAAAATTTTATTCCTAAAAACATGGAGACTTTTTTTTCTTGCTGATCACAGTATTGTTTAATTAATGAAGTGATAAAAAGAGACTCTAATATGTCAACAAAATGAAACAATTTTGAACCTGGCTTTATCCAATATTCAGATTTCTGTTCTGAAGAAGCGTGGAAATTATTGCATACTTAATTAGATAATGCCTCCTTTGCATATTTAATCATAACACTTTGAAAATTTGTAATACAAAACATTTGTCTTAAAGTCCCCCTGTGGTGAAAATCATGTTTTTAATGTTGTTTATATGTCTATGTGGTGTTTTTAATATGCTTTACGACAAACAATGTGCAAATTCATAAGTCAAAACCATTGCTGAGTATTTTCTCTTTAAAAACTGCAGTGATCTAAAGATAGTTTCAAAAATGCAGCTTGAAATCGCTGGTGTTTGTGACTTCACAAACTACCTTGTAACCAATCACGTCAACGTGCCGGCGGGCTTTAGCATATCATTAACTATGACCGCTCTGAAGCAGGGGAGTCTCAAGAGGTATCCCGGTATATTTTTCTATTGGTATGAAATATCGGGTAGATTTGGAAATATAGCGAGTGTATGATGTTTATTACAATGTTATGATGAACTATATGCCTTTCTCCACTGACGTTCTGAGTTGTTCAAAGCGTTTCTAAGGATACTGATTTTTAGAAGGCAGATGTATGATTCTGAGATGAAGAACGGGAATATGGCTTGAGTAACATTAGTAACACATTATTAACTGTTTGATAACAAAATCAAGCAAAAGGCTAATCATATTAATTACCGTTCTGTGTCTGGCGTTGTAAAAAGCGATACCATTGTGCAGCGTTTACCTCAGTAAGTTGACCGAGTGGATCTCTGAGCTTGTGCGAGTGAGTGGAGGCGGGGCTAATTAGCATATTCATAGATCTGTGTATACTAAATGGAGCAGTGGTGTAGAGTTACATTCAAGCTATTTTAAGGCATGAAGAATTTTTTTTCACTGGAAAAAACATTTAAATATGTCATTTTGGTGATCAAAGATGAGTTTTAAGGGATAAAATTATTGACAACAGGGGGATTTTAATGTGCTGTGTCTCTGATTAATCAACTGAGGGAGTATGGTGATATCGATTCGTTTTTTACCCTATTCACCTGTGGTGTCTTGCCTAAAATTGTCTTTAGCCATCGGAATGTCATGATGCGCCTGAACCTCCAGCTCACCATGGGAACCTTCTCCCTCTCCTTATTTGGTCTGATGGGTGTGGCTTTTGGAATGAATTTAGAATCTTCCTTTGAGGAGGTTGGTACCGTTTTTCTACAGTTTACCGTTTTGTTACTGTGTATCATTTTACTTTAGTGTTATAGCCAGCATTGTGTATAGTGTTATCAATCTGATAGTCTCACATTGCCAGGCCTTCAGACTAATGGCAAAAGGTCTGGACTCCATAGCAGCTCTCTGACGAACATGTAAAGCAACCAATCACGTGAAAATGTAAAGTCGATGTCCCTACAGTAACAGACCGACTTGTAAAACTCTTGTACGCATTTTAAAGAGTCTGTCACAAACTTCACATATTTAACATACTTTAGAAAATCCACTGTTTAGTTGACCCTTATAAGCGCTCATTGTCACAGTTGTAAACATGACAGCTTCTTAGTTTGGCGTCACGATGGCTTAGTTTCCGCGAGGACTGTTAAACAATGTAACAACCGTTTCCTGGAAATCCTGTAGAATTCAACCAATCAGATTATGACTTTTCAGTTTTGTGTGCTTTTATATCTGAGGCTAAGGCTATCAGTCTGACTGAGAACATGTTGTTTATTGACCCACATTGATTTGTGTGCGTGTGTGTGTGTGTGCGTGCGTGTGCGTGTGTGTGTATGTGTGTAGGACCCACGTGTGTTTTGGTTAGTGACAGGGTTCATGTTCCTGGGCAGTGGACTAATCTGGAGAAGACTTCTCTCTTTTCTGGGCCGACATTTAGAACCCAGCTCTCCACCTCCTGTGCGTAACACTCATAACACTCCATGTTTACTTTACAACAGCTTCTCTACAACTTTACAGTGATGATTGTATCTTTTTTCTTTTCACAGATTCCCCCTGTTTGGAGGAAAAACCATATCGGCACCTTAAAAGGAACAGACATTAAACCTGGAATTAGATGATAGTGTGACTGCTGCACTTTGAACATCTTTTCCCCTTCCTTCTCTGTATCTACGAATTTTATGCATTCTGTATTTTTCAGTTTCATGACTTGCTTACCTCGGTCTAATTTAAAGTCACATTTAACTATTCAGGTCCTATGTGGTATAATTTAGACAGTTTTATCTTGCTATGTGACATTTGTCTTGCAGTATGTTTTGGAATAATCTCTGTATTTATTGTTGCGAATATTATAATGACACAATGATCAGATACCTTTTATTGACTGTAAAGTGTGTGACAATCTTTCAAAGAGCAAAATGATCTGCCACTAACTCTACCCTTAAAAAAAACAAAACAAAAAAAACCCCCAGATGTTTATGAAGAGATAACTTTAATAAAACATTAAAAACATGTATTTGTTGTGGGTGCTTCATTTTAGGGATTTAGAATAAAACATTTGATGTTTTTGCAGCACTAAAGCACATGTGTATACATTATTCAAATTTTGATTTCTTATTAAAATTCTCTGAACCTCTATTTGCATAATAGTGCTCAATAAATGGAGTGTGTAATGCATTATGTAAAGTGTGCTTTTACTTGGATTTTGTGTGCTTACATCAGGTCAGAACAGCAGGGGGAGACAAACCCCCACTCAGAACTGATTCACACAGGTTGTATATCCCAGAAGGTAACATTACGAGCATTATCTTACTAATGAAAATAATACAATCTACAGTAAAAGGTGAAATGTGTTTTAAAGGGATTGTATTTTTATAGAAATAACCAGTGCTGGGTAAGTTACTCTAAAAAAGTAACGAATTAGCTACTTGCTACTAATAATTACATCGTCAGCAGTGTAATAGATTACTAATTACTCTTTCTAAAAAGTATTGCATTATTAATAAATTTTTAAATCCCATATCAGTCTCGACCAGTTAAACAGTACAAGGATAGACATGAAACTAAATTCTTTCAAATAAATGATATAAAATTGTATAAATTATTCTTGAACTGACCAAAGGTTACATCAAAAACATATATTTTAACAATAGACATTCAATTTTGATGTTGAATGCACTTTTGTTTTATATAGAATTGTATTTAATGCAATTACATCAGAAGTAACTAATTAAATTACAGAAAATTACGAACAATCTCTTACTTTTTACTTAAAGGGAAAAGTTATTAAATTACAGTGATTAATGAGCTAAAATACCATAGTTAGGACTGCTTTACTACTGTAAAACATGAATAAAATCATATCATTTCATAATCTTTGCCATTCTGTTTGTTGATGACAGTGGTGGCTGGTTGCCACGGTTATGGGTGATTATAGCAACAGTTGTCACAAGCAAATAAACAGAACAATAACTATGATAAACTGTACATTTTATTAAACTATTAGCACTGCCTGTAATGGGGTTGTAATTGAAATGTTGACGTTTCTGACGTTTTACACAGACACTTTTTGACCGGAAATTGCGACAAAATGATGTTCATTTTGTTAGTTTAGCAGGTTTTGAGACAAGTCTGGTCCAAGTAGCTATTCGTCAACTGTGACGCAAAAATCCTCCCCCGTCTGCTCCTCTCTCTCTCTCTCTCTCTCTCTCTCTCTCTCTCTCTCTCTCTCTCTCTCTCTCTCTCTCTCTCATCCTCTATCCGAGCAGAGCCGCGCTGCCTCACATGGACACGAGACATCAACATCGCATCAAGACTCTCTCAGTAGTTCTCGTTTGGAAAGGCAAAAGAGAAGTTTGATCAGGTGGATCAAAACGCCAACCATCTCTTGAAAAGGATCTTGCGTGTGTGTTTTAGGTGAAGCTGTAAAAGAGAACGAAGAGAGCAGCTGGTTTAAGGAGCGCAGACGAGTGCCATCCACGATTTCTTTCCAAAAGACTTCTTAAGAGGAATAATGAGGAACATTTGGATATTCCTGACACTTTCAGCAGCTGTCTGCTTGTCCAGCGATAAGGTGAGTTTGAGCAGAGTTCATGTTTTTTTTGCGCCGATCTACTTTTGTTGATGGTACATACTTCCTATATGCGGTACCCTATATAGTGATACACATATTGTGTAGTGTTGTTATGACAGACATAATGCATATATGCTTATTTTATACTGTTTAATCACTCTTAACATGCATATTTTGCTTCAGCAAAAGTGTCAACTTGGTCTTGGGAAAACCTGTAAAGCCCATCGTGATCATATTATGATATTGTTGTATAACAACATCAGTGATGTGATGTGAAGTGATAATGCTCATCACTTTACAGGGATATCTAAACTTCTGAAAAAAAAAAAAAAAAAAAATTCTTCAAAAAGTTCAATGTCACTTAATAAATGTATTAGTCTTCCGGAGCTCATGTTTAGTGTCCCACTGAGACAACTTTTAGTCAACCAGCTGAGGAAACCTGATCTCCTCCTGAGAGAACTTGAAGATTTCTCAGCCAGTTTTACACTCAGATGAGTTGACTTTTTCAGTTCTGAAACTGAAAACCACTGTGGTGCTGCAAATAAAATTATTAAGTAAATAGACATGGTTCAGTTCCTGCTTATCAGAGATTGTTCCTATATCCACAGGTCTCACTATTCTGTGTGCGAACTAGCCTGCAAAGCAACGCAGCACATCGATTCCCAATAGCAACACTGCTTTCAAAGTGCTGTCAAGCAATTTGCAGGTTGCTTCAGGACGCAGATCTGTATGTGTTAATTACCTTTAGCTCTCAACTGTGATGAAGCCCATTACAAAGAAGCAATAAAATAAAGCCACTGCAGTGTAATTTTACAGGAAGATGTTTGGAAGTTGTTAAAAGCTTTTGCGCAGTCGTGCTAATACCCTGTTTATTGATTTGTTGTGTGAGTGAAGCAACTGCCCTAATGTTTTCAGTACGTTCTGAAATAAGGTCTTTCTCTATCCTTTTTTTAACCTTGGCAATGATTTTTAAAAACTCTTCAGTTTGACCCTGAGTTCAGGTTGCACCACATCTACAGTTTTATCAGTGCTAATCATTCATAGTGAATAAATAGTCTGTTCAACCTTATTTAAGTATTAGCCAGTCTGTTTCAAAAGGTGACATCTTATTTTAACATTATATCTATAGAAGGAATGGAATATTAATGCTTTACTTATAACACTAACATGTTTTCATTAAAATCAGAAGTTAAAAGGTTAATAGGTTATTTCATGATTCTTTTTTTCATTCCATTTTGAATGTATTTGAGGTTTCAGTTCCTCAACAGTGAGGATTCTCATAATGTGAAGCCTTGAGTCCTCATAGCCTGATCCAAAGCCACAACTGTCTGGTCTAACTTGGAAACAGACAAAATGTAACAGCAAAACTGCTGAATTAAACCAGTTACCCAGCTGCCTCTTGGACAAATAGCACAATGTAACATTTTACTGTTAGGGACTAAGTGTTGATTATTATGACCTTTCTTATTGTGCTGTTCCACAAAATAATGTCGTCGTAATATGATGTAACCAAACATAAACTGTTCCTATTGCCAAGACAACATGCTATGACAGACGTATGACTGTGCTGACACCTAATTCATGGGCGTAAACAGACTCCCACTCAGAACACCTGTGTATCTGAACAATATTTGTGTAATGACTGCATATACAACCCCCGGCAGAGGAAGTCATGGAACAGGGATGTTGTCAGACAGTTTGTCTGTGTGTGTGTGTGTGTGTGTGTGTGTGTGTGTGTATTTCTGATCCCCTCAATTAGCTTAGCAAATGGAACATTTTTGATCTATCTATCTATCTATCTATCTATCTATGATGAATCAGGCAATCATTAACACATGAGAAAAACAGAGAGATAGAGATAGGGGAAACTTTGTGCAGAGGTGGTGGGCTGAGTGGAGTGAAAGTGTGAATAACACGTAGCAGTAAATCCCTACAGTGCAAACCACAAGAACTTAGTGAGTTAGTTCACCCAAAAATAAAAAAAAAATTCTGTCATTAATTACTCATCCTCATGTCATTCCAAACCTGTAAGGCTGATGATACACGGGGCAACTTTTTGAGAAATGTTGCCGGGAAATGTTGCCGTCAATAGGCAACCTGTTGAGACATAGGGCAGCTAATTAGGGCATGTTGGCAGCAACTAATCAGAGAGGAGCAAATCTATTGCCAACCCAATAAATACTTTATTATAAATACTTGTTAGGCACTTTATTTCAAATATTTTCTTCGTTTTTATTAAATATAAATGCCTTTCCAATCTGATTTGTGATAGGAAAAGGGAGAAGAGCGAGTTTGGCAAAAGGCGGATTCGAACCCGTGCCAATCGCATTAAAAGCTATTTTCACGAGCAATAGGCCCTACATCCTACGCCACTACAGATGTTGACCAGAATACGTCTTTTTAGTATTTAACTGAAAACATTCAATGGCTAAATTACAGCCTATGCACATTAAATTGGAGACCTGTTGGTATTTTAAGCATTAAATGAGGTAAATTCCCTGTTTTGGGTTGACACATGACAGCTTACCAACGTAAAAAGATATAAGTTCACGCTCCTTTTCTTCGCTCCACTGCTGCTGAGAGGCCACCATCTTGTTTGAATTTTCTTTTTAAATATCCAAGCCGGTCACGCGATCGGCTGCTAGCATTCTGATTGGAGGATCTCAAAAAATTGCCCACGACCGATCTAAAATATCCACATAGAAATTTGTTGCTCATTCTCAATGGGAATGAGACATTGCCCGGCGACATTGCTCAAAAAGTTGCCCCGTGTATCATCACCTTAAGACCTTTGTTCATTTTGGAACACAAATTAAGTGGTTCAACAGTAATGTTATGAAGCGATGAGAATACTTTTTTTTGTGCGTTGCAGCGCTTCCAGGTTCTACGTCAGAACGCGACTCAGTATTGGCCGATGCCGTTCACGTGAGCAGCACGACACTTGCGTGTGATGCTGACGCAGGAGCCGGGCCAATACTGAGACGGCATTCGAACATAAACACGGAAGCGCTGAACTGCGTTTACTGCGTCAACTGCGTACGAGTCTGATGGGGTAGAGAAGAAATTGTTGAATAAAGTTGTTACTTTTGTTTTGTTTTTGCGCACAAAAAGTATTCTTGTCGCTTCATAACATTAAGGTTGAACCACTGTAGTCACGTTGACAATTTTAACGATGTCTTTAATACCTTTCTGGACCTTGAATGATGGTAATTACGTTGCTTTCTATGGGGTAAAAAAAAAAAAACCTTGGATTTCATCAAAAATATCTTCATTTGTGTTCCAAAGATGAACGAAGGTCTTACAGGTTTAGAACGACATGAGGGTGAATAATTAATGACAGAAATTTCATTTTTTGGGTGAAGTAACCAGCATTCTGGCCTCTTTGATTTAGGCTAAGTTTAATTATAGTGAATTTACTTCACTTTTAAGTTGAATATATCTGCAATGAGTGTTTACAGAAGCTGTAATAGATGATAATTGTACTTTTTGGAACATTATTCTATCACAATGTCACAATGATATATTAATGTACAAGCTTAAAAAAATGTGCCAACAGTCCAAGTGTTGTTTATCCATACTAAAGACCAATTTAGCATCTGAAAAGAGCAGTGTGTCTGCCAGAGGCATGTGGTATTCTCATCTGTTGTGAGTGTGCTTTAGGAAACACATCTGTATTTACAGCGTACAGACTTTTTAGCGAAAGAGATACGTAACACTGGGTAAATTTGTTCCCTGTCCATGTCTGTCCACAGTTTTAAGTGGGTTCCACTGACATTAAAAGCAGTTCTAAATCTGGAGCATTGTCAATCAGTGTTGTGTAGGTGTGTTTAGTTTGCAATTTAAAAAAGTATTGGTTCATTAAGGTCTGTCCAGATGAAGGTGAATGTTGTTGTGCCTGTATTTGTCATAGCACATCTGATAAAACCAGGGAGGATATTGTCTTGAAGTGATAAATGGTTCCATAGGTGTTTCTCTCCATGGCATGCCAGTGTGTTGACATAGCAGATCCTGCATACCGCAGACAGATTAGGCTGCTGTCTGCAGGACTTTGGAGGAATGCGTCAACGTGAGAGTCCCCAGCCTTGCGTAAATCCCATAGATGGATGTGCTTTTATTGTCCAGAATGCAGAAACATCTATGCCAGATGTTTTATGTACAAGATGCAGATGTTCCTATGCTCTCTCTGTGGGAGTAGCTTGTGTTATGGATTACTAGCGGCGAAAGCCGTAAACAGAGGAAGTGCGAGAACAGCTGGGTTATGGGGCATTTAGCTATTTGCTTGTGAATCCCTCTGAGTACTTTTTGTGCTAAATTCTATTATGTAATCAAAATGTATGCATAATTATAATTTGTCAATAGGGGTGGGCGATATCGGTAGACACGATTAACTGGTAGAAAATTGTCAGCAGGTAGAGATTTTGGACTGTGCTACGCTGTCATGAAAACATATCATTTGCAGCGTTTTAAGCATTGTGGTTTAAAAACAAGTTAAAGCGCAGTAAGCAGTGAAAGACAACTCATTTTGCTATATGCGCGCTGTCAGAGAGATTGTTTCTGAGCGCTGTCTGAGAGACGCGCACTCGAGTACTGAACTGAGTGCTTTTTGCCGGCTAATTGGGCTTGAACAGTTTAATACACATACATACTTATGTGTCAAAGTGACCATGTCTTTGCAAGTAAACACAATCATTAAGTGAACGTAAACAGTTGAGAAAGAAAATGCATGAGTATATTGGATCTGTGCAGTAGGTCTTAAAGGGTTAGTTCACCCAAAAATGAAAATAATGTTATTTATTACTCACCTTCATGTCGTTTTACACCCGTAAGACCTTCGTTCATTAAGATATTTTTGATTAAATCCGATGGCTCAGCGAGGCCTGTATAGACAGCAATGGTACTTCCTTTCTTAAGATCCATAAAGGTACTTAAAACATAATTAAATCAGTTCATGTGAGTTCAGTGGTTAAACCTTAATATTATAAAGCGACGAGAATATTTTTGTGCACCAAAAAAACAAAATAACGACTTTTTAACAATATCTAATGATGGCCAATTTCAAAACACTGCTCCGGAGCATTATGAATCTTTTGAGTTGAATTAGTGATTCAGAGTCAAACCACCAAACTGCTGAAATCACGTGACTTTGGCGCTCCGAACCACTGATTCGATTCATAAAGCTCCAAAACTTCATGAAGCAGTGTTTTGAAATCGGCCATCATTAGATATTGTTAAAAAGTCATTATTTTGTTTTTTTTGGCGCACAAAAAATATTCTCATCGCTTTATAATATTAACGTAGAGCCAGTGTACTCACATGGACTGTTTTAAATATGTTTTTAGTACCTTTATGGATCTTAAGAGAGGAAGTACTATTGCTGTCTATGCAGGCCTCGCTGAGCCATCGGATTTAATGAAAAATATCTTAATTTGTGTTCCGAAGATGAACGAAGGTCTTACGGGTGTGGAACAACATCAGGGTGAGTAGTTAATGACAGAATTTTTATTTTTGGGTGAACTAACCCTTTAAAGTGACAGCATCCAAATATACCTGCTGTCGTCTGTATCATTAATGTTAATCAAACAACAACAAAAATCTCTCAGAGCTCTTGCCTGAGTAACTTTTGTAACTTTAATAAGAATAAATGTACATTTAATTTGTACAGTAAAGACTATGCAGTATTTTTATATATTCAATTACTTTATACAATTTATGTACTTTGTATTTGTTTTCCTAATTAGTATGTTTTATCACTGTTCAATTGTCTTCAGTACGCTTGAGTTTTTTAAATTTTTTTATATTTTCTTAAGCTAGTACTATTTGTTTTTGTGAAAATTATATATATCTATATATGTATATATATATATTATATATACATATGTATTATATATATATAATTATATACATACATATATATATATATATATATGTATATATATATGATTAATCTATATCTACTACTTACAGTGATATATTACTTATATTTATATTTGATATATGCCTATAAATAACAACTTTTTTTAATAGAAAGTCCAATCAGATACACACTGCATAGCAAAAGATGCATCATCAATGTAAAACAGCTGTTAAGGACTGCTCATGTGCATATTATCATATATATCAAGCTATATTTGGAAATCTACACAGAGGATTCATTAAAATCTGCCTCCTCTAGATTGCCAGCAACATCCTTAATGAGCATTGCTGTGAAAATACATGAAACATTTGCAGCCCATTTCACTTCTGTTATGTAATGTTTTTTTCTGAGTGAAACTGCAAATACAAAAAAAAAAAAAAAAAATGTAGGGTTTGTAGATTTGATTGGATTCTGAAAAATAGGTGTTGCTTACCAGAAATGAGCATTAGTGCATTTGCTCAAACAATGCCTAAATAGCTATTTGTCTAGTGGTTAACATTATCAAGTATGCGGCCTAGGTGATATCATCGGTAAAGGAAAGTTGTTTTAGAGGTGAAGCAAGTTGTTACATTTTGATAAAAGATAATAAGTATATTTGTTTTTAAATTAATCATTCACAGTAAGCCTAGAAACATGTATTATGAAAGTAAATATGGTCAGTTTTGGTTTCATTGTGTTTTAGCCTTTTTGAGCATCATTCATCTGGAGGCATTTTAAAGGTGCAGTATGTAAAACTGACAGCTAGTGGTTGAAATGGGTACTGCAGTCCAAATTCAAAATATTGGAGAGGGTTGTTTCTCTCGCCCCCTCCTCCTCAGACTCAACGCACGCGGGTTGCCAGATTGAGGACCCGCAACAGGAACGAGCGCAAACTGACAATGGAAAGCGACGAGCCTTACACTATAAGTTGATGAGTTGATTTCTCTGCATTTTAATATGCCTCTGAACAAGCGTTTTAGATGGAAGTTGAGGCTTTTTAGGTCGGGTAGAATCTGCGATCTCAGACCTAGTTTGTTTGCTGGCTTCCGTGTCTGCAATACGATCTGTTTTCCACTAAATGGCAACCTGGGGTGTCGAAATACTATTGGGTAAATTGGCAGCGGGCAGAATCACACAAGCCAAAACAAAAACAGACATTCCGACTCGGAGCACACATTTCAAAGTACTGGCTGTAGCATTGTTTTCTGGAAAAACAGTATGTTAACTTAGCATGTTTCCTAAATCTCTGTAAAAATATAATGGTATTTTTGTGCTTTAGTACAGTCAAAAAAAATTCATACAGCACCTTTAACATGTCAAATCCACATCATGAGAATCTGATCACTCATAATCTTTAGCTTCTGAAGGGACTTCGGGAAACATTTAACATATGGTACAACCACAGAGAAAGTCTAAACTTGGTGGGGGAATAAGCCCTCTGGGTTCTGTAAAGTTTCGCAATCTCTTTTTTGCCTTTAGGTTTGTTTTGCTGAACCTTATTTAGCCAGATAGCACCCTGCAGATGGAGGGCATGACCAAGAAAGATGCCCCTAGATAGTGAGGCTTTCATGTGGTCGATACATTTTATCAGAGTTTAAGCTGACATATCATATCGTAATGCTTGATCTGATTTTATTTATTTTTTCATCCACCTTTCTCTCACTCCTCACCCTCTCTTTCCCTCCTCACTCCACTTTTATCTACCAAAGCAAAGCCTGTTTGGAATTTGAAGCATATTTTTAGAAACAAGCTTCTTTGCTGGGCCAAGCATTTGACGTTTTATATTTTAAGGTGGATTTTTATTTGAAGTGAAGAATTTGTAAGTTGTTTTCTCTACAGTTTTACTTTTCTGATATTTATTTGAGATTTTTCATAGCATATTTTCCAAAGAAACAGCAGACTGTGTCTTACAGAAGGCATTAGTTATAAAAGTATTTGAAACATTAATACCTTTAGCCGATCGAGTGTACACTTGGGACTAGAGTAAAATGTCTGTCCCCTTTTTTTCTTTGAATTTTACAGAAAACATCTTTATAATTTCCTGCAAATTTCCAGAATCTTCTACCCCAGTTTCCTATGTTTTTTGGAGATAATACTTTTCTCTTTTAGTAATGTTGGAATACAGGAAAACAGTTTACAGTCTGCACGTTTCATGAAAGTTTGTCTGATACCGACTGTGAGACTGTGCTATTTTGGAATAGTGCAGAGAAAAGTCCACGAAAGACTCCACCAAAGTCTGCTCGGTTTTTAGAAGTAAGCAGTAAATTTGAGCCTGGTTATCCTTCCAGAGAGAGCTGGTTTGGCTGGCCTCCATCAGCACAGACGGAGGAACGCTGCTTAGAATGACGGAGGCTCATGCCTCAGATTTGTCTTTTTTGAAGGTGCTGATCAACTGCATGATGTCAAGCTGTGTTGTTGCACCAAGTTAATTTTTTCTTTAAAATGTTACACCTTGTTAAAGGATCTCAAAAAAATCTTAATTTACTCTGTCCTTTGAGTACACAAAAGAAGAAGTGCAATGAATATAATGGAGGACTGGTGCTGTTGAGTTTCTTGCACATATTTAAACTTACAGTAGATGCATCACGGCAGTTATTGGAATGTTTTTAATTGAATGTGTTGACTAAATTATGACTAAATTCATTTTTTTGTGTGCAATATTATATTGTTTTATTCCATTTTCTCATTATTCCACAGTAAATGACATGACACTCATTTTTTTGTCCAGATTTAATAATCTGTTCAAAAATACATAAAAATCCAATTCATACATACAGTGACACTTCTTGTATGATGAACATACTTTCTGAATTTAAATTATTTTAGAATTTTTTTGTGGCATTTAAGTTTAAAAATAGCTTAATTAAAAGAACACAATACTTTACCTTTTACCTATTATGCAGAATTCACTTTTATAAGGTGTCTGAACAAAGATGTATATGCACAGTGTGGGTAAACAACCAGCATATAATGGTAAAAATCCTCCTACTCCTTTTTTTGTAATCCCATGAATCATAAGCAGCCTTTCCAAATGAGCTGTTTCAGATTTTCAGGGGGAAGCCCTGCCCATGACTGCTGACGGAATCTGCCCTATTAGCTTAGCCCCTCCTGAATGAGCTGTACAAAGTCCGCCATGTTTATCTCCTCACCAGAGCATTTAACAGCAGCATTCATGTAAGAAATGTACACTTATAAAGCTACTAAAGTTATGTAACCCTTTCACATGTAAGTTTAAAATAATCTAGCTGAGCCCCCAGCGTGAGTTTTTTAAGGCGACCGTTATTTTAGAACGAATCACCTTATTATTTCCATGGCGACGTGTCATGCTTGTCACGTGACACACCGCAGCCACAATAGCGCTGTATGACAGATGTATCGCTTTTATTTAGTTTTTCTTTTTTTATTCATAATATTCACAAACTTGCGAGCTACATATGTCATCAACTACCTGACATTCTGATTCTCAAATAGTGTAAGTGAATGTGTTTTGTTGTTTAAAAACCTTTATATTGATCATGTTAGCTGATCTATAAGGCGCGATGGGTGGCGCAATGTTAGTTCACACCACAATTCAAAGAATCATATCTGTTGGATTTACAACACGTAAATGTATTTACTTCTCCCAAAATACATGAAAGTAAGGTGTGATTGTATGTGTCAAAGTCGAGCAGTGAGTGATTTTCTGTTTTTCTTTTGTTGTTTGATTCATATTAACAGCATATATAGCAGTAGGTACTGTATATTACGCTGCTGTCACTTTAATACACAGATCTAATATACACCTAGGCCTATATTAGATCTGTGTATTAAAGTGACAGCAGCATATGACATAGGGGTGAGTAAATTATCAGGAAATTTTAATTTGAAAGTGAACTAATCCTTTTAAAAGTTCTCTTTCACATGTTATTGTAAAAGAGAACTTCACTTTCAAATTAAAATTTCCTGATAATTTACTCACCCCCGTGTCATCCAAGATGTCTATGTCCTTCTTTCTTCAGTCGAAAAGAAATTAAGGTTTTTGATGAAAACATTACAGGATTATTCTCCTTATAGTGGACTTCAGTATACCCCAAATGTTTTTTCCGTAAGTTGAATAGGGAAGGTGTAGGACATACAGCGTAAGCTTTTTGAAGAATACGGAAGGCGGAAACACTTGCGAGGTGATCATTTGTGTTTATAAAGCATATACATTTTTATTTTTTTTTTAGAAAATGACCAATCGTTTTCCTAGATAAGACCCTTATTCCTCGTCTGGTATCGTTTAAAGCTCTTTGAAGCTGCACTGAAACTGTAATTTTGACCTTCAACCATTTGGGGTCTATTGAAGTCCACTATAAGGAGAATAATCCTGGAATGCTTAATTTCTTTTCGACTGAAGAAAGAAGGACATGGACATCTTGGATGACATGGGGGTGAGTAAATTATCAGGAAATTTTCATTTGAAAGTGAACTAATCCTTTAATACTTCACAGTAGGTCAGCTTTCTGTGCGCGTGCTTCGGATGTGTGCGCTCAGAAAACCATATATCAGAAGTTTAGACTGTTATGGCTTTAAAACGCACGCAAATAATTAACTTTCATGATGACGAAGAACTGCAAGAACTCCATGATACATGAAGAACTGCGTGGCTGCGATAGAGATGAATAATTGACAGATATTTTGTTAGTTTTTGGCAGAGTATTTGAGGCACGAGCTGTACAGGCTCTGCCCTCTTCTTTAAAAGAAGGCGGCGAGCAGCAGCTCATTTGCATTTAAAGATACATGCACGAAAACAGCATGTTTTTCCTTCCACTTAAAGATGGACATTTACAACATGGTATGATAAATGATATGTGGGGTATTTTGAGCTGAAACTTCACAGACACATTCTGCGGACATCTGAGACTTATATTACATCTTGTAAAAAGAGGCGTAATAGGTCCCCGGTAATTAAAAGTACTTAAATAGAATACTTTGCAACGTAGTTTTGCCTATTCTTTTAGTATACACAAACACTCCTGGGCAAAAAAAAGGGCCAAGCCCAACATGGCTAAACACTTTAATTGTCTTAACCACAAATTATTGGTCAAATTAGCAAAAATTAAGCAAATGTACTTAAAAAAAACATTGCTGTCTCAGAAAAACATCAAAGACGTTAAAGTTTTTGGCAGATTATGGGAAGTTGTGTGTGAAGTGATGAATCACAATGAAACTCAAGTTGCATGGTGATGCTCCAGAGTGGTGTCTTCGAAAATCTGGTGAGAAATATAATAATAAATTAATCTCTACCACAGTGAAGCACGGGGAGCCTTTTTAGCTGCTGATATTGTTGAGCTACTTCACTGTGAAAAGTCATTTACTGCTTTGGAGAAGAGGAGAATAATGCAGAATGCCTTGCTTCCCACAAGTGAAAAGTTGTTATCTAAAGAGGAATGATCAGATGTTATTTTTCAACAAGACAATTCTCCTGCCAAAATTGCAAAGACAACCAAGAAGTGGCTTGAGAACAAGTCCATCAGGCTCATGTTTTGGCCTGGTCAGAGTCCAGACATTTTTCAACTACTCATGAACTGTTTGAAGCCATTAACATTGAGTAGAACAACACTGACTCTTCTTCCTGTAAGAAGCTGTCAGCAAGTTTACCCACACGGCTTAAACATTTAAAGAAAACAAAGACTAAAAGGCTATTCCATGCTAAGTAATTTCCTGACCAGTGATTTGTGATTAAAATGGTTAAGACCATTAAAAGACCACTAAATATTTTGCCATTTTTGACTTGGTCTGGAGTGTGTTTATATATAAGTTTATTAAATTCTGTATAAGTCTTGGATTTCATTGTCCACTCATGTGAACAGATTTACTGTATGTGAGAGCTCAGGTGTACTATGTGCTGTAAATCAGTGGTCTGAATAACCAGGTGTGCACTTCATGACCCAATGGGTTACCTGAGCTCTCCAGAGGACTCTCAAATAAGAGCCCACATGAGCCCCAGGTGTGCACCGACACAATGGTACATACTGTGCGTAGAAATTGGAAAATGAGGTAGGAGGTTTTAAGTTTCTGAAAGACAGTATGCCATGAGTTTCTAAAGATCGTTAAAAAATACCAGCTGGCAACACCTTCATGGTGCTTCACATGACTTATATGACGTTTTAGCTTAAAAATGTAAATAAATTTCAAGTTAAATAGACTGATTAGTGGTTAGTCCAATGTTTAATAAAATCACAAGAGAACGCCTTTAAAATTTTACTGTGTATTTATGCGCTGTGAAAAGGTGAACTGTAACGTCACTTTAAAACTGTACACGGACCAGGTCATAAACTCTCAGTCTATTGGAAAGACCCTGGAATATTTTCATATCTGTACAGTATATGCAGTATGTGTGTGTGTGTTTTCACCTGTTCTCCAGATGCAGTAGACCTCACATGCTGTTTAACCGTCATTTTTTCCCTTCCTTCATTATAACTCAGCAGTCTATAGCAATATAAATGTATAAAGCCTTGTGCTACTTTCCACTAATAGAGTAAAGTCTGATATTCCATTACATTTTTAAAGCATTAGAGGCACAAATGCTTTTCATTGTGATCTCTATTAGATACACTATTGTTAAAAGGTTTTAATGTATTTATTTGGTCAGAAATAAAGTAATATTGTGAAATATAATTACAATTTTAAAATAACTGTTTTCTATTTGAATATATTTTAAAATGTAATTTATTCCTGTGTGTCAGGGTTTTGTCTTGTTTAGTTGTGTTTTTGTTTACGTATCTTGATTTCATGTTTACCCTTTTGGTTTAGTCTTCATCGTGCCCTAGTTAGTCTGAATATGTTCACCTGTGTTTCCTTGTGTATATATTCTCCCTGTTCTGTTCAGCCCCTTGTCTGTTCACATCTATATGTAGTGTGGTGATTATACTATTGGTGCATTCTTCTAGCGTTTATTAAAATTTTCCGTGTTTGTTATCCCTTTCGTCGTGTATCTTATTAAAACCACTACCTACGTGACGCTGTGTTGGCAAAGCTGAATTTTCAGCATCATTACTCTAGTCTTCAGTGTCACATGATCCTTTAGAAATCATTCTAATATGCTGATTTGCTGCTCAAATGGAAAGTTCAAAAGCAGGTAGGTAACACTTTATTTTAGGGTCTTTTAATTAGTTGCTTATTAGCATGCATATTACTAGAATATTAGCTATTTATTAGTGCTTATTAAGCACATATTAATGCCTTATTCTGCATGGCCTTATTCTACATTCTTAATCCTACCCAATACCTAAACTTACTAACTACCTTACTAAACTACCTTACTAACTATTAATAAGCAGTAAATTAGGAGTTTATTGAGGGAAAAGTCATAATTAATAGTTTATATGTGTTCCCCATACTAAAGTGTTACCAAAAAGTAGTATTAACCTGTTCATCCCCCTTTTTGAGCGTATAGATCTGATTTTAAATGGATGTAATTAATGAATGCTTTGGAATTCATACCTAAGGTCTCTTTTTACAGAAGACACTCAGCAGAAGTGAAAGCACTTTCAAAAAATAAAAGTGTAAAAATAGTGATAGATGTTTATGTTTACTGTAAAGAAAATGTACGGAACTAAACATTTTATATTTTATACTATATATATATATATATATATATTACAAAATAATTTGGACTCTAAAGTTGCTAGAAACTCAAATCCATATGTCTAACCAAGTTGTGTTCGAAATTTGGAGTTGATATCACAAAAATTGAGGTTTTAAAGTACTGTGTCTATGATAACGAGAAAATTGCTAAAATTGCAAAATTGCTATCCAATTCATATTCATCTATGCTGCACATTTTGCATGCGACCCTGTTTTCACATAATTTTCCACCATTACAAAATCAATTTTATTTGTTACTTTTTACACAAACTGTAGTGTTTACTAATTTGCCCCTAAAAATATTTGGATCAAATAATTAGCCCCTACTGATACACAGAAAATGTTTTTACTGTGTATAATAATTTAGGATAAATTATTCAACCCTTGTTTTTTCTATCTGATTAATATTTAATTTTGATATTTATTGAATGTGCTCCGATTGTGCTCTTTTAAAGGTTCCTAATTTAGTTTTGGAGGTCTCCTACAATAGGTTTACATGCATCCAAAGTCAAAAAACACTTTAATTTTCTCATAATACACATTGCAGCATCATCTCTTTTCTCACAGTGTCTTAAAACGGCTCGACAAAGGATCCAGTCTTTTTAAACCCCTCCTTTCTGAGAGCTTCCTCTGCTCTGATTGGTCAGATGGCCCAGTCTGGTCTGTAACTGGTCCATTTACGGCATGTGCTGGAAATGAAACATTCATTACCATATCTGAATTTCAGTTCCAGAGGCTTCCTTAACACTTGATACACGAACAGTAATGATGGTGTCGGTTTTACCGTATCAAAACAGCAAAACTTCTTGACATGATGACAACATGAACCAAACTCTTCCAGGCCCCAGCTACAACTGCAGTATTTGAGGGTAGTAGTAGACGTTGTTCGCAAGCAGCCAATGAAGACCATAGGCTGGCATTATGCAAATGTGTTATAATCCTATGTAGGTTTGTAACAGGAAATGAGACTGGAATTACTGACAACTCATTTCTGAAGCTCAGAATCGGTTCTTTCAGGAGACAGTTGTGCACTTTGATCTTTAAAACTTTGCAGACCTTTTACATTCACAAAGAGTTATAGTACACACTGCATGAAAAGTAATATTCAAAAAGCATATAGGGGCACTTTAATGCTTATTACTAGAAAAAACACAGAAAAATCTAGGTTTTAAAATGTATTTAGTCTCAAATATTGGTAACAGGGTTGCAAAAATGGCACAGATTCCACCCTGTTTTGTATAGCCTCTTTTTGGTCTTCTCTGCCTTTTTTCATCTCCTCTCCATCTCTCTTTCTCCTGCAAACCTTCTCTGTACCCTTCATTTCTCTCATTCTGTTTGCTTCTTTTTCTCTATCCACTCCCGACAGCACCTGTATTTGAGAAGGCATTTTAGGAATACCAGACATGCCTGTGGTCTGAATGGACAGTATTCATCCTGGTTCCAAGTTTCCATCCAGCATATTCTGGACAGTTATGGCAGCCTGATGGATGTTGTGTATATGTGCAGTGAAGTGTAAGTGTTTTAGTCTGTGTGTGCACTGTGTGTTTGAATCTCCGCAGCTGGTCAGGCGTTATATCATCTGTGCGTCGAGAGCTCAGCCGGTTGGGGTTAATATCACGGTCACAGCTGCGTTCTCACACTGTCCGGTAGACCTGATCATTACCGGAGCCCTGGAGGCCTGACACATGCACGCTGGTCGCAAATCTTCCAGTCAGTCTTCAGAGTTGACAGCTACAGTATTGTAAACCTTAAGGTTTTAGTTCACAAACACAGTAGCTGTGTGTGGTTTAGTTTAAAATGGTCTTTAGACCAAATGTCACAAATACAAATAGCAAGTTGTACCCTTAACGGTTTTGAATGTGCACTTGTAATATATACTGTGTGTATATGTATATATGTATATATATATATAGGACAAGATCTAAACGTAGTAATATGACTGCTTTTTTTTTTTGTCTTTCATGGTTCATTAGACTCAGTTATCATCTATTAGCTAAAGCTCAAACATAGAAACATTAAAAAGCCAATTTTACTTTCCATTTGAAGGTGGTTTTCTCACTTAATTTGGTTTCTTTTGTTTGTGTGCTGTTAAAGTTTTTGTCTCTGCACACATGAGCTGACAGAAGAACATCTGTAGCTTTCAACACATTCAGCTCATTAGCCAATAGTCATTACACAGTGTCCTACTGTTTGCTCTTGTTTTTTATTCTTCTCTTGTTTCATTCTTTTTCTTGTGCTGTAAAATTGATTCATATTCATTTCTAAATTCAATGCACAAGTGAATGACTCAGATGTTTCTATTGAATTTCTTGTGCTTTAGTGTCGTCTTGCAATGTCTTGAATGTACATAACGCTCAATGAAGAAATGGCTTGAAAAGTGAAATGTGTGGAAAGAAAAAGTTGACAATGATATGAATGACATTACCACCTCATCAATGTGTAATAAGCGTATAAAAAGCATGTATTCACATGTTCTTTAACGTAAGACTACATATTTAAATTGCTAACCCTGCTTTACTGTAATCCTGGGTTATTTCTGTTTTTTATCCTGGGTAGTTTCGAGATTTCACACTGACTGTACATTTCTAAACACTGCATTAGTATTCTTATTTGCATATTTATGAGGTTAATATCAGGAACTAACTGCTTCTCCATCTGCGGAAATGCTTTTTTGTTATTACAATGGAAGTATTTGCCTTAATTGTTTTTCCCAGATGCTGTAAAAAGGCATCTGAGGGAGCTAAGCATTAGTTTAGAATTGTTTGACTTGCATATTACTTCCAAAACTACTATCCAAAATTATGTACTGTCATGTACCGCATTTGATGCAGAACGTTTTCATGTCATTCACGTCGATGTTCCCTACATATATGAACATGAAAAATTCTCTTACATGGTGCACATTTCAGAGTTTTGGTGCAAGCAGTAAACTTTTTTTTTTTTTGTCTGCTGTTTTATGAAACACTGGTCCCCTCGACAAAAAGCCAACTGCATTTTTTGATTATTATTGCTGAACATAAGCTCTTTGACCAACAAAAGTTGACGATTCTTACATGTTTTTTTTCAAGGCTGTAAAAGCGGACTAGTGAGTAAATGAGTTTCTGTGTTCAGAATAATGAACAGGTTGGCCACTTGTTAGCGAGACATGTAAAAATGTTAAAATATCATGATATTGCTGATGTAATGTCATAAAACAAAACAACAGACCTTAAAGGGTTAGTTCACCCAAAAATGAAAAAATGTCATTTATTACTCACCCTCATGTCGTTCTACACTCTACAGTGGTTCTACCTTAATATTATAAAGCGATGAGAATACTTTTTGTGCGCCAAAAAAACATAATAACGACTTTTCAACAATATCTAGTGATGGCCGATTTCAAAACACCGCTTCATGAATCAGCGATTCGGATCGCGTGTCAAACTGCCAAACTGCTGGAATCACGTGACTTTGGCGCTCCGAATCATTGATTCGAAACAAAAGATTCAAAGATTTGTTTTGAAATCGGCCATCACTAGATATTGTTGAAAAGTCATTATTTGTTTTTTTTTTGGTGCATAAAAAGTATTCTCGCCGCTTTATAATGTTAAGGTTGAACCACTGTAGTCACGTGAATGTTTTTAGTAGCTTTCTGGGCAATGAAAGTGTAAATTAACTTGCTGGCAATAGAGGCCTCACTGAGTCATCAGATTTCATCAAAAATATCTTAATTTGTGTTCTGAAGATAAACAAAGGTCTTAAGGGTGTAGAACAACATGAGGGTGAGTAATAAATGACATTATTTTCATTTTTGGGTGAACTAACCCAAATGTGTTATGTGTTGTGCCATAAGTGCAAAAATGCTTATTTCCAGGTTCTAGCACTTTATTGTGCTCTTGGATAGTTTTTTTTTTTTTTTTTTTCTTACCTCAAACAAAACTTCTTTCAAAGTATATTGTTCAAAGACTTGATGCCACCTGGAAAAACTGGCATGAGTGAGATGAGATTATTTTTATTTATTTATTTATTGACATTTTTGTGTGCTATATGCATCAGGCAGTTTATAAACAGACTGTAGGCAATCTGTTGACATTAAACAGGGCTTCATTACCCATAGCAAAAAATCATTGCTAAGCCCCATTCAAAATTTAAAGTGTGAAACATTGCTTAACCCAAGGTTAATAGTAGCCTGGAGGTTAAAAACGATGTTAACTCACAGTTATTTGCAGTGGGAAAAGCCTATAAGTGTACTTTCAACTAACAAGCTATTACAGTCTGCAATAAGCAACATATAATTTAAATGGAACTTCACATGTAAATCTTGAAGTACTGTATGTCTGCTAATTAAAGTGATGTAGACAACTGAGGTCATACTGGATTTAGCTGTGTCCAATGGTAATTTGTTCTGTACCTCTGATCAGAGAGAACCAGAGCAGATGCTGGCTCTGCCTGTGTTTTCTACCAGGAAAGATGGTGGCTTTATGGCATCATTGTGTAATAGGTGTCAGTCTGAACTAGGAAAACACACCACGTTTTCCTGCGGCTGGAGCGGAGCAGCAGACTATGTGAAATTACACAGCCAGGCCTCAGGGGCATAGAGAGGAATTTCAAAGGAAACACAGCAGTCTGCTTCATATTGAGATTACATTAAGGGAACCGAATGCAGTCTGGAATGTGTAAAGGGGCCGTTCGGAGTGTAATAATCATATTAGTCTGGCAGTGTGAGCTTCAGCTTCACCCAGCAGCTAAAAAAAAACCCTGCTTTGTCTTGTGCATTCAGTGTCTTCAATTCAGTCTCTAAACTGGTAGTTTACTCTCTTCTTTGCTGTATTTTTCTCCTTTTCATAAGCCTGTTAGGCTCTGTAGTCTGTGCTCTTTTATGTTAGTCAGTGTATTTGCATTCCTAACTCACAGATTTCTTTTATTTGTATGTAAATAGGACCACCACAGTGATATACAGCACTTAAATAAACTAATTTAACCCCTGGTTACTCCCGGAGGACTGTCCTTATGACAAATATACTGTACTGTATAAGTCAGTTTGGATGGAAATGATTGACTTATGTGTTTGGTAAATAGTTGGCTAACCTCTAAGGATAAAGCATCTTCTAGTCTTCATGAGGCCAGAAAGATGTACATACACAAACGCAGACGCATTGTAAGCAAATGGTTCCTTTGAACATTCATTGAACATGTGTTCTTGTGTTACTGCGCCAGTAACAAACCTCAGTACTCAAATGTGTCTGAATCGTCTTTTGCTAGCTCAACGACCGAAAAATGGTCGGCACGCCAGGCGCATGGTCCAAAAGGGTTGTACCTAGTGTCTCAATGAGTCATTGGTGTGTTTTGGTTGTAAAGCACAATAAACCAATCAAAGTGTCATCTCCCATTCCCTTTAAAAGCGCTTGCACCATGGCGGATTCGCTATTTACATGGCGGAAGTTGCAAACAGAAAGACTGAACACAACTCCAGAGAGGAATCCTTTTATTTTTAATATTTAAAAATGCTTGTGTGCTGCTAGGCGTCCCTGTGTGTGTAAAAACAGAATGTACGTGAGTTGTGCAATAAAAAAATACTGCGCCATTGACTTTAGACCAGGTTTTTGTTGGTCAGACAAAACAATGCGACAACAATGCGCCTGAACACACCCTGTTTTCAGACCAGCCCGCCCATGGGCGAACAGATGGGCACGAGTGCATTTGCTATTTAAACAACGTGGCGCAGGATGTGAAAATGATAACTGCTTCGGGTTGAAACTAGCAAAAAACACTTGCGTCGTGCCTGGCGTCGCATTGTGCCGGGTGTATGATAGGGCCCTATATGTTTTGTAAATGCATGATATAGATATTATTGTGAACGAATCATCCATGTACATTTAATTTTTAAACATTTTTTGACCTTGTAATGTTTAATCAAAATTTAATCTGATAGATAGAACCAAATTGCCACCTAGATTTCGATAATCTGTTACACTCGGATATACAGTATGTCACAATATGGAAGAAAAGATCTGTCACTACTTCTGTTTCATCGCAACTTTAAACAGGTTGTTTTTATTTAGGTAGCCAGCTATAAACTCGTCGACAGTTAGTTTGGGTTAGTTCACCCAAAAAGGAAAATTCTGTCATTATTTGTACAGCAGTCTTTCTCTTTTCCTTTGACGTTACGTGCATACCCTCTATTGCAAAACAACAAGGTGAATTGCCAATACTTCACACAACTCCAAATGAACATCGTTTTGGCCTTATTTTGTTCGAAATTATGTCACACCAGTTCGTTATCTGATTTGACTTGATGTGTTCAAAAAGTAAAGATAATTTGTTATTATTATACCATCTGATACTGTTACTAAATCATGGAAGCACCACAGTACAGTTTGTAAGGGAAAGCAGTCATTACCTACAGACTATTGTAGGTGGACAATTTTTTTCTGACTTCACAGCAGATTTACATTCTTACTGTTAAGACTAACATTAGCGATTTAGACAAAAAGAAAGAACTGCTTTTCATTTCAGACGGGAGTCTTTCTATGGATATGCCGTCCACTCTACAAGAAGTTGTTGACTTGAGAGAAATGGCTTATGGAAAATGGCTGCATTTACATTTGCTAGCTCAATTTACCGTATTTGTGTATTTTGTACTGTGTATCCTGTGGTAAGGGTGTGAGGGAAGCCTGAGTAGACTTAATTAATCAGGTTTTCACAGGGTGTGGAAACAGACAGAGCCACCTGGAGAACTGCCACTAGCGTTTAGCTTCTGCCACTGTCATTCTCTATGTGAAGGCCAAGTGAAATCATATTAAAATCACATTAAATTTCAATATAGATGTAGATGTTTTAATGTTGGCACAGACAGCTTTCTAATTTCTTGCCCTTGTTGCTTCCTGTCTTTGAATTATTCACCTCATTTTCGGTCAGCAGTAAATGTTTTCCTTTTATGTACTTTAGACCTCTGTTTGCCAAATCCAGCATATGTGTCAGTACTTTCTCTCTGCTTTCAACTCTGCGACTTGGCAGCTGTGTACAGCTGGCTGGACACTGTGTGTAACATACGAGTTGGTGACGGTGTGCTGAGAGAGAGAGAGAGAGAGAGAGAGAGAGAGAGGGTGTTATGGAAAGAGAGAGAGAGAGTGCTGGGCCACTTGGCAAGGCTGTTTGAGTGAGAAGAGTGAGCTGGTTGTAAGTTTCAGAGTTTCCTGTCCAGCTGTATCATTGGCACGGGCTGAAAGAGAGGGACTCAGACCCTCGCACAATACAGCACTTGTGTTGCAGTCCGGGAACTCAGGAATGCGGCTCTCACCTTCATATGGCTGACAGGAGTTTGTTTTGGAATGAGAGATATTATCCAACACACTCTTTCCTCACTCTCTCACTCTTTCTCTTTTCCTCACTTATGTCTCTCTCTCTTTCATGGCCGTCCTCAAAGTAAAGAAAATAAAGTGACTTCAGTCTGAAATCTGAGATCTGACTCCTCCACCTGCAGTAGTTTCTTTCGGTTCGTGACTTTTTAGTCCCTTCATCCCATTAGCAATTTCACTGAAGCTCTTCCGAGCATTCCCATTCAATTAAACGCTAGACCTTCGTTCATCTTCGGAGCACAAATTAAGATATTTTTTATGAAATCCGATGGCTTAGTGAGGCCTCTATTGAGAGCAAAACCACTGAACCTCTCAAGATCCATAAAGGTACTAAAAACATATTTAAAACAGTTCATGTGAGTACAGTGGTTCAACCTTAATATTATAAAGCGACGAGAATACTTTTTGTGCACCAAAAAAACAAAATAACGACTTTTCAACAATATCTCGTGATGGCCGAATCAGTGGTTCGGTGTGCCAAAGTCACGTGATTTCAGCCGTTTAGCCGTTTGATAGGAGATCCGAATCACTAATTCAAAACAAAAGATTTGTAAAGCTCTGAATATAAGCATATGCGCATGATTTGAGCGCTCAGGAACGGTCCACATAGTGTGCACATTCCCCTGTGCGTCTATCCGCACTTAATGCAGTAAACTTTGAACAGCATGCACACTCAACTGTGTGCCGGATGGAACAGAGTGCGGAAAATGAAGTGTTTCCAGGCATTTCAAATTAGGGATTTGAACAAATATTTTGGTGCACAACTCGCCTTCAACTTTATGGTACAAACATGAACGATACCTTAATGCACCATGCAGGTTGTTGTGGAGAGGTGTAGTATACAAATTATCATAGACTTGCATTAATAGAGGGATTGGAGCCATATCTAGGGATCAGAATATCATACTTGACTTGGTTGTTGTTGTGTCTTTTGACTTTTTGGCCAGTAAGCATCTTGCAACCAACCAGGGCTGCATTTCCCAAAAGCATTGTAAACCTAAGTAGATCGTAAAACCATTGCTGCCAAAAGTCTCTAAGATCAACTTCGCTCACTATGATTTTGGGAAAAGCAGCCCAGAACACACTAGAAACCACTTATCAATACTCTAGCAACCACAAAGCAATACACTAAAAACATTCAGAACACCTTTGCAAATGAATAGCATTGCATCTAGCATCATGTCAGCAACCTTCACACGATCAAACACCATTTACCATTTTTATATTATGTTCTTTATTTGGTAGAAAGAGAGAGAGAGAGAGGGTGAAAAGGAAAAAAATATGATGAAAGGTAGAAAGAGATGCAGTTAAAAAATGTTTTGTAAGGTAAAATGTGCAAGTAGTAACATCTTGAAACATGATTCATATGGAACATACCATTGAATCAACCTGACTACATTAAGTTACACCAACAAAAGTAGTCTTTAAAGATCAGATCAGGTTGAAAAAATAGCTCCTTAAAGTGATAGTTCACCCAAAAATGACATTTCTATAATCTTTTACTCACCCTAATGTTGTTCCAGACCTGACATACTTTCTTCTGAGGAGCATAAAAAAAGATATTTTGAGAAATGCTTTTCTCTTTTCCACAATGGATGTTAATGGGGTTCAATGTTGTTTGGTTTCCAACGTTCTTTAAAATAACTTCTTTTGTGTTCTGCAGAAGAAAGAAATGCATACAGGTTGACATAAGGGAGGGTAAATGATGACAGAATTTTTATTTTTGGGTGGCCAACAGTTCGGAAAGAAAACACATGCACAACAGTATACTGGATCCATGTATCAGGTCTTAAAGTGACAGCAGCCTAATAAACATGCTGCTGTCCATGTTTTTAATGTTAATCAAACTGCAAAAGACAAAGAGAAAATCACTCACTCCTCTTGACTGAATAACTTTTGTAACTTCTGAGTTTATCTGCATTTGATTCATTTTTACAATGAAGACTATCCTAGGCTTGCTTTTTTTTTTTTTTTTTTTACATTTAATTATGTCAGTTTCTCTAGTATTTCTTACCTGAATAGCCCTACTACTGTTAAACCTACCTTAATATATTTGAATAAATGTTTTACTGTTTTACTATGACTGTTTACTTGTCTTCAAATTCAATTCAAAGTTTAAAATCAATCCATCTTGTGCAACAAAATTACCCCATTGTAAAAAACAAATGCATTGAGTGAGCAAACATTTAGATGAGATAGTTGTAATTGTAATTGAGCAATGTTTATATTAATACTAAATTAAAATCATGTCATCATATAAAGTGATCTTTTCAGATAAAAAAAATCAGTTCTTTCAATGGATGGACAAAAAATTAGATAATATTAAATTGATCTATATGACAGTATATATGGCGGTTCTTCCCCATGGTGTCGAATAGCTATATTTTTCAGTGAGAAATTCCAGTATTGTGACATTATTGTAGGGTGCCACAAATTTTTGAAAATTTTCAAAGGGTGCCATGACTGAAAAAAGGTTGGGAAACACTGTTCTAGATCATTTGAGATGACATTAATGGTGCCTTTGAAGTCTGTCTGAAACCAATTTGCTTAGGAACCTTCATACAAAAACACTTGCTGTTTAGTCATTGACTGTCTGGGCAGCTGCCTTAGGTTTCATACACAGCCCTTATGTCACTCAAGTTCAGTTATTGTAAGCTGTCTAGGTTAAACAGGGTTTTTGTATCCCGTCTTCCTGTGTGTTCTCTGTCACGATGAGCAATGACGGCTAATGAAAGCCTTTGCTTTGTGAGGAGACTGTGAAAAATGTGAAGAGTCAAACAGAGGCTGATGTATGTTTGAGGTGTCCTGAGCGGGACCCACGGCTGATCACAGGCTCTGGCTCTTCTGTGGCTTTATTTAGTCTTCCATTGGCTTTCAAGTCCCGTTTAATCTCCCCCTCAGTGCCTCTGAAAACAGTGCCTGCTCCAGCCTCCTGTTATTGTACAGGCTTTGAATCCAACCCCTTCACTCTTCCTGGGTTTTTATCCCGCATGAGTGACCGCTATAAAATTGAACCTTATCACCTGAATGCCATTATTTATCATCCGGGTGAATAGGAGGATTCAGATTACCCACAAAGGTGCTTGGAGTATTATCCAATCTCATTGTCAGATCAATTGCCGCTCTTGTAGACTTTAATCAAACACACACACACACACACACACACACACATACAGACAATATCAGTGCTTTCATGCACTATTTCATTGTTTGCCCTCCGCGTTATAAGAAATACAATCACACATAGGTGCACAAAGCATGGCTGCTGAATGCTGCTTTGTGATTTGCTGAAGGGTTAACATGGATGGAGAAGATCAGAGACAGCTGAGCTCGAGCAAGCGTGAATGGAAAAGTCTGTGGGAGACGACGAAGTCGCTGAAGGATGTGATACCATCATGGTGAAAAAGAAAGGGTCATAGGTTTTGGAAATAGACATAGGTCCATCTGCCCCTCTCTTGACAACAATGATAGCTTGCGTTTGTTTGCTAGACCGTGTCTGTCCGTTTGCGCCAGCCCTCAACCTTGAAGTATTACTTTAGAGCGATAAACCTTTTGTTACTTCCACAATGTGCAAAGAAATGACAGATGCTGACTTTTAGATTGGTTTTTAGCGCCGTTTTAGTGGGTCAGAGAGCTTTCAGAGAGTTTTCTCCAGAGGAAGAGAATCAAATATTACTTTCCTTTGAGGTAGTTTCCAGGGAAACAGAAGTGGGAGGAACCTTGGGCAGGCGTTTTTGTTGTTTATGTCTTCAGCATAAAACAAAATCAGCCAAGATTTTCTTCTGTGTTGTTTAGAAATGGAAAAAAGGTTTTGTTTGATATGTTAATGGTACTTAAGTGGTGCACATTTCTTTTTTCAGTAACTGAAGAATTCTTTGAGATAATTTCATATTTACTAAGGGAATGACTAAACCTTTTCCTTTAAAGAAAGTTTACTAGATATTCAAATATACATTTCAAATGAAAGTTCTGCTTGTGTTCACCTGTGCAGGTACTGGTCTCCGGTCAGTCCCCTGACTCAGCTGATGACATCTATTTGGATGACCAGCAGTCTGGTGACTACCCTCTAGATGATGATGACTTCACTTCTGGTTCAGGATCTGGTAAGGATTGTTTATACCACTGTTACTGATTCTAAAATATCCCATTTTATTACTGTTGCTATTCTGAGGCATCTTCATTCTCAAGAGACCATGATTATGATATTATGACTATTACTCAACAAACCCCTAACACCAAGTGTTCCATTTTGGCACATAACTCATTTTTGAGGAGATGTTTGTTGCTACTTTTGGCCCTAAGTGATCAGGGCTATGTTTCCCAAAAGCACTGGTTGATCCTAGAGATCATTGGTGGCAAAATATCAAAGGTGCTGTACCAAATGTAAGTCTAAAGGTGAGGTCACGTTTACCACTGCTCAGTGAAAATTCAGTCATTCCAATAGAAAACCACATGATCAGAGGTTTCGTGTGAGGGCGAAAAAGTTCCCATGCATATTTCGCTCATGTTCGATCACATAAATTCACGAGTTGACCAACAGAAAGCTGCTTGGTTTGAAAGTGACTTCTGTGTGAGCTGTACTTTATACAAGACTACACTATTGGCAATGGACATTTTTTTTGCCCTCAAAACTTTGCTGAAATTTTGCTAATGTGGCCCTTGTGTTTATCCTCCAAGTCCACACTTTGGTGACGTAATGTCACTGTTGTTGTGTAGTAGTCTGCTTTGGACTTTTCTGAAACCTACAATGACAAATGGGGCACCCTCTGGTCTTGTGGACACCACAGACACTAGCACATGACTGACAACGTGTGCCATTTGGAATAGGACCGTAGAAACCTGTGGGAAGTCTCTTTCGACTTGGTCCAAGTAGCTGTAGACAATGTACTTAAAGGGATCATGAACAAATGCTGTTTGATTGACAGCTCCAGCGATTGTAAAGGGAGCGTACTTTGATCGTTTTCTATATATAATTTAATCACCATTTAAATAACAGATTATTTTCATCCTACTAAGAGAAACAATGTTTAGTTGACCGTTTAGTTACTGGTTTGATTTACTGACACATAGACAAAGAACATCTGACTGTACATGAATCATTACATATCAGATCAGGCATTAGAATTAACATAGTTACTTACATGTTGTTGCATTACTGTCGAGTCCATATCATAAAAGTCTTTTTGCAAAGCCTGCACCAAAATGCAATTGATTTACCAAAGAATCCACAGTGAAATGTACCGAATACAAATAAATAAAGCTCAACTGAGACATTCACATTGTTGAAAATATATAACCATATTCCTAGCATTAGGATCCTTTGAAAGGTAATGTTATTTTTGTCCTGTATCGCTCTTCTCTTCTCCTCATCTCACTAAGACACCAGTGGGCGGGACTAACGTTGCAATGATGAAGTAGGCGTTGATTTCTTCTGCAGAGGCGGCGTTTCACCTATAGATTCATTCCAGGATCAGTTGTCCGCTGTGCCTGGTGTCAATAAAAGCTTTTACTGGACTAACAAGGAAGTTTTCAGTTCCGAAACTTACAGGATATTCTTACAGTACAATGACCTCTTATATATCAAAAAGTTGATTTCCTTGGCACTGTCCCAAATAGCACACTTCATATGCACTTTTATACTTGTGGACTAAGTGATCGTGTCCCTTAAGTCCATGAGACCGTAGGGTGTCCCATTTGTCATTTTAGGTTTCAGAAGGGTGCTCGTGAGCGCCCCCTTTGTGGTTGATATGTGCCCTCGATGTGCACTTTTGTGGGGGCTCAGCAGGAAGACTCGTAGGAAGACCGCGAGTGTTTAGGGTGCCATTTGGGACAGGGCAAAAATCTTAACAACTGCATAGCAATGCCCCAGCAATCAACCAAAAACACCCTTGCGGGTTTTGCATCAAGTAAAACTGACATTTCCTTAAAAAATGGAAAAGTCTAGTCTAGTTAGAGTCTTGTAATGTTTATCCTATAATCACTCAACTACAAAAAAAAATGAAATAATGTTATTATAATCATTAAAAGCTGCTTTTTTACTTAGTAGTGTAGCATGTATAGTAGATGTACTAGAAAAAACTATTTAATGAAGTATTTGAAGTATTTACAACCTACAGAGCCAGTGTTGTTGTGGCTAAAGGTTGTCTAATGCGTTGTTAATAGAAGGGCTGCTAGGTGGTTGCTAGACAATGCTGCCCACCCTTCGAGCGGACAGATGTTTCACCTGCAGTCAAACGCGGTCAGCCAAGACCACCATAGTCACTCAGCAGATGTCTGCTCCATACAGAATCTCTGCATTATTAATAAGTCATTTCTCTACCTCTTACTGCTGTACCACAGTGCCTTGTACCTGGCACAATTACAGTGCAAAATGGAGAGAACAGTTAAAATATTTATAAATTTTATGTATTTCATCTGTCTCTCTTGGAAACACTTTAAGCAAAAGTGCTGATCTTGCATCCCCATTCTGTATCGTTATATTTATACAGAACTGAGACTCCAAGAAAGAGAGAAGTTTGGAATATTCAAAGTAAAGCTCAGTCCATTGGGATGTCATTATTGTCCCATCACTCTATAACGTCAAAGGTCAACATGTGCAAAACCTCATATTTTCAAAATCGTCTTACAAATGACTAGTTGCATAATCAGTCTCAAGAGCCTTGTATTTCTTATAGGGGCCATTCAAACAGAACGGGTAGATTTAGCAATATGGCGGGTGTATGATGCATATTACGATGTTATGATGAACTATATGCCTTTCTCCACTGACGTTCTGAGTTGTTCAAAGCGTTTGTAAGGATACTGATTGTTAGAAGGCAGCTGTCTGACTCGTGAATGTGAACATGGTTTGTGTAATATTAGCAACACGTTATTAGCAGCTGTTTGATAACGTAGACAAGCAAAACGCTAATCATATTAATTACCGTTATGTGTCCGATGTAAAAAGCAATACCAACGTGCAAGCGTTTACCTCAGTAAGTTGACCGAGTGGATCTCGTCTGAGCTCGTGAGTGAAGGCGGGGGCTAATTATCATATTCATAGATCCGTGTATATTAAATGAGGCAAGGAGGATGTAGAGTTACATTCAAGCTATTTTAAGGCATTAAGAATTTTTTTTCACAGGAAAAAACTTTTAAATATGTAATTTTGGTGTTCAAACGTGAGTTTTAAGGGATAAATTTATTGACTACAGGGAGACTTTAAGCAATACCGTACGAACAAAAGTGTTGTTGAAAATCAGCACAATTTGTGATTTGACCATAGGTAAATATAAGAAAATTATATTGAGGAAATTATATTTTAGACACTACAATGACAGTGACTTTATCTGTTTTTGGCTCTGTCAATGAAAAATTGTTCCAAACTGAGCCACAGCAGAATTAACTTTTGCATGCATTTAGGTAATAGACAGTTGTAGTTTAATTCCTGAATGAAACAGTTGAGTGAATAATTCAGTGACTCACTCATGAAGTCACTTGTTTCATTCCTGAATGAATCCGTGGCTGCATCCGAAATCGCATACATCTCTAATATATTATGGGCAAAATACAGTATGCTATAAAAGAAGTATGTTCACAGTACTCATAAAAGAGTAGGCAACTACTTACGGCAAGATTCTTAAAGGGATAGTTCACCCAAAAATGAAAATTATCCCATGATTTACTCACCCTCAAGCCACCCTCCTAAGCTTGGAAGAGCCAGGATATTTTATAATATAACTCTTGATTGTGTTTGTCTGAAAGAAGATAGTCATATACACCAAGGATGGCTTGAGAGTAAGTAAATCTTTGGATAATTTTCATTTTTTGTGTGCATACCTTGGACATTTTACTATCCCATGAGACCACGGGAGAGGATTTGTGAATGACAGTGAAGCGACGCGAATGACGCTAGTAGGTCACGTGTTGGAATGCACAAAAAAAACAAGCTGAGTAAAAAATTCTGCTCAGCCAATCAAATTCAAGGATTACTGCAACAAATTGTGTTTCATTTGTATATGGAAAACATTCTAATGGCTGATTTATCTCATTTCTTTATTTCACACTTTAGGTTTTAGTGACACAGATGATGATGAAGACACTTCCACGGTAATTGTGCGGTTCCCAGAATTCAATGCGGGGTCTACTCAGGAGCCTGTCTACACCAGCAGCCCCAGCTTGGAGTCCTCCATTTCCAAAGAGATAGACCAATTCAGCAAAGAGACAGTCATCGAGTCAGACACGGAACCAGAGGTGCGATTGCTCGCCCATTTCAGTTGTACTGCTTCTGACACTATCAAAGCTTTTGCTGACTCCCACTGCTCTGAAAACCTGCACAGCCTGCAAAACTGTGACAACTTGTGATACTTTTGATATTGCCCCTCTTTGAGGCATACACTGACCTGCTGTCTCTCGCAGTTTTACTAAACATCACTGTTATGTTGGATCCTTCAATCTCGTTATTGAATGTCTTCACTTTTTCCGACACTATCTACAAGCTGAATTGTTTTTTGTGTCAGCAATTTTGATGTTAAGCTGTCTTTCTCTCTCACTGTTTTTTAGATCTCTAACTATCCGACAGAAAAGCCCCAGGTCACTGTTGAAGCCACCAGCTCACCGAGTGTTGTACAAGAAGCTGACCCACTTCATGAGGTTCGAACAGAAAATCTCTTCCAAAGGACAGAAGTGCTGGCAGGTATGTTCAAAATGAAAAACACTCAGAAGGGTGATTCTTCAGTAAGGGCAACATTTCAGTCCCATATTAAGACTTGAAAGACAAAATGTTTTAAAAATGCAATTATTCTAATTTTAATTTGCCTCTTAAATGACTGTTTGCTCAAATTTCAATATTGTTTAAATGTTATATTTGCTACAGTACCTCTATTTTGTCCTCATCTGGACTTTTTAAAGGTCATAAAATCAGAAAAATTCTACTTTGCACATTTATTTCAGTTTATTTTTGTTATGTGTAATTTTTTTTTTCCAAATAATCATAGAATTTTAGAGAAATTTTCTAAAAAAAAAAAAACAAACAAAAAAGTTTTAGTTTTGATTTCATGCCTAGTTCGGTCATGAAACTCTAGATGACACAGCTGATGGGCCCTTAATGCAAACTGATGATATTCTCAGCGTTAAAGGATTAGTTCACTTTCAAATGAAAATTAGCCCAAGCTTTACTCACCCTCAAGCCATCCTAGGTGTATGACTTTCTTGTTTCTGATGAAGCTCAGCTCATACTTAAATGGCTGATTAGCAATCACTATAGCAGTTTGCAGTGCGCTTTCAGAGTTCCTCTGAAACCCTCCACCTTCCCCAGCTCCACCTGTATACAGTAGATCTGTAATTTATATATATAATTAGTGCTGTCAAAATTAACGCGTTAACGCATGCAATTAATTTTTTCTTTTTAACGCGTTAAAAATATTTAATGCAAGCGGCAGGTCTTAAAGTCACAGCAGCCTAATAAACCAGTTGCTGTGATGTCTGTCATTAATGTTAATCAAAGATCAAAGGTAACAGACAAAATTGTATCTTTAATAAGGATTAATCTATATTTAATTTAAAATTTATAATGTATGCAGTGAAGACTGTGTGTTTGGTAACTTTATTCAATTTCTGTATATTTTCTGTTAGATGGGTAGGAAGGCCACAGGTAAATATGACATTTATTATAAGTTCACTTAAATTAAAAGTAGTAATTTTTTAAAGCCTAATAAATGCTGAAATTGATAGCTTTTAGTTATACTGTAATGTTGAATGTCCATAATTAATGTTTAGAAAAAAATACATTTCATAGAGACATCAGTGGCCTTCATTCATAAAAAGATGCCATTAAACAAATATTTAAAATCTACTGTCTTTAAGTTGTTTCTACATTAATTTGGAGAATAACTGTGAAATCATTACAATATAAAATGATTAAAAACTCCAATGTTTTTAATCATGATTACAGGAAAAAAAAAAAAAATTAATTAATTTTAATTGATTGACAGCACTAATATATATGCTCTTTGTGCAGCAGCATAGCACAGCATATGTATTAGCAGTAGCAAATTCCTGTATTTGTTCTGCAGCAGCAGCAATAATCAACAGCAACAGCAGAAGCGTAGCAGATCTATTCCAACAAGACCAAATACATTAACATTGTCATATACATTACCATGCTAAAAATCTTCTGAGGGTTGTCATGATAGAAATCTAATTTTGAAGTGATGGGGAAGCATATCTCTGCCAGAGCAACACAACAAATAGAAACGTAATTCATTGAAAAAATTTTAGATGACCTAATTGGGCAATATTTGATGTGAGCTTTATTCCACGACATAAATGTTTTTAGATTAAATATAGTTTTTTGAAGATTTTTATTTTTTATTTTGAAGTAATCGAAAGTGCCCATAATTGAAGAATCACCCAATCTATTTTCTGTAAATTAAAAAATTGACAAACCATTTCAGACATCTCTGTGTTCATTTTCACTGATATTTTGATTCATTTCATTTGTAGCTGTGAGCCTTTGTTGAAGTACTTGAATATGATTTATGTGTTAGATATTATAAACGTAAACAATATTATTTTTGTTTGACATGGTGTCTTTCTTCTTGGTGCAGCGGTTATAGCGGGTGGAGTGATTGGCTTCCTGTTTGCCATTTTCCTGATCCTCCTTCTGGTGTACCGTATGAGAAAGAAGGATGAGGGCAGCTATGACCTTGGAGAGCGCAAGCCACCCAGCTCAGCCTATCAGAAGGCTCCGAGTAAAGAGTTCTACGCCTGAATGACCAATCATTGCCAACAGTAACATCATTATGACAACCAACTCCTCTCCGAGAGTAATGGTGGATCGGTAGCACATCGAGGGGATTTTTTACGGGGAACCTTTACTTATTTAAAAATGTAACAAAAACGTAATTTTGCTTCACAAACGGGGCTTGTATTTTCTTTTTTGGGATCAAAAAATGTCAAAGATTGTTTCTCTATGGTTTTTGAAAACAGTTGTTGTCAGTGTATGAAAGTAAATCATTTCTCACAGGTTTTAGTCATTGACTACTTTATAACAGTAGAGGTATGTTTTATTAAAGAACAAGACAATTCCAGGGTGGAAATCCTGGGTTATATCTGAGACCTTTAATTTTTTTCACTGATTACATTTCAGTAACTTATCTCAGTGTGGACTTTATCAATAATTTCATTTTCATCATCTCATCATGTTTGTAAACGTTTTTTTCTCCTTTGCCTTGTGCCCTTATGTTCTTCAGTCAAACTGAATGTGTGTATTTTCGTCTGGCCAATATGAAATCATTCAAACATCACAGCATACTACAGAATGTTTAAATGTCTTTTGTTATTTTTCATGATTCTAATGTAGTTGGTACAGTGTTAAGTCCCTGAAAGTTCAAATTCTACATTGTCTAAACCCAAGAACACATTCCTCAATACTTGTGCTCCTTCATTCTCTCTTTTTCTGTCTCTTAGGAAAATCAGTAGACTGTTTCATCAAAGTCTGCCATGCCTCCATTCATAGCATCCTTGAATACCGCAGTAAATGACTTAAATTATTAAAATTACTTTAACCATGATATAAGTCTACATTGGACACAAGCTTATCAAGGTCACCCCCCGACCAAAAAAAACATTTTGATATCTAGTTACCCAACACTTAGAAGGAAAAAAAGTTCATTTGAATAAGATATGGATTATGAACAAATGTAGTGAGTCCAAGAATGAATCTTCCATGACAGGTTAATGTCATTTACCCAGTAAAAGTCTGCATTTTTACTGATTTTTACGCCCACACTCTTCTCAATCGACACTTTTTCAACGTTCACTGTTGACTGAAACCCTAATGAAGGCCATTTTTCTTTATTTCATAATATTATCCCTCATGTGGAAGCAGCTTTTAAAATGATTTCTCTTTAGTTTCTGACTCGAGCATATTCTGCTGAATGTCTCTGACCTTCCAAAGACTCAAACAGTGTTGTTAACAGTGATGATGATTAATAACATGAATCACATCTGCTCATTTTTACTCTTCTTTTCATGTGCATTTCAAATGTTTCTTTTAAAGACCTGACCATTTAGAGTCAACGACGTCTCTGTATATGTTAATATACAATAATTTATA
Source organism: Ctenopharyngodon idella (assembly GCF_019924925.1). Taxonomy (NCBI): domain Eukaryota; kingdom Metazoa; phylum Chordata; class Actinopteri; order Cypriniformes; family Xenocyprididae; genus Ctenopharyngodon; species Ctenopharyngodon idella. The sequence goes on along the minus strand of NC_067235.1, from coordinate 10,635,603 downwards.
GAATATAATTATTTATATACTACATATTATATGTAATATGTTAGTTAAAAAAATCTATGAAAATGTATATTCACAAATGTTTTAGAAGCCCTTGAAGTGCCTACTGTTCTGAAACAGTTCTACAGGGATTTGAGGACATTTGTGCATCGGAATGATGTTAAAAGCTGGAACTGGAGGAATGTGATGAGTGGTAATGTCACAGAATTACAGAAACAGTATTGTATTTCATAAAAAACACTACTGAATAAACATTTTCTCATGGTATTTTAATTCCGCTTCTTGTGCATCAACTTGAATTCACCTTGTGCACCTCTCTTTGGAGATTATCCTCAACTGTTCAATGTGTGTGTATGAATATGTACGTGATGAATCAATATGCATGCCAAGTGTCTCTCAGCTCTCTTTGGACCATCAAACACAAGCTGTGGTGGAAATGTAACACCTCTGAAGAAGATTGCTCTGGGATTTATCCCTAGATGTTAAAGCTCTGACAGGAAAATGTACTAAACGCACAAGTTGTCACAAAGGCTGTTTTATTCCAAAAGAACCTCACACTAGTTGTTGTCACAACACCTGTCCACAACTGTTCTAGAAAATATATGCATAAGCATGAGCGTAGCTGCACAAGCCCCTGCCCTTCATTTTCAAGTTGACATGTATTATTCATAAATTTGTTTGTTTTGATATTCACCGTTTTTTTGTGTTGTGTGTTGCCCACCGTTCATGACATCAAATTTGTATTGCCAGAAGGCTAATTCGCCAAGGGTTTCAAGGCTGTAATGTCAAACCAAACCAAGGAGAGAGATCTAATTGGGGAGAATTGTAAAGTAATTCATTTTGAAGTATTTGTTATAGGCTATAATACACACATTTACTCTTAATCTTTTGCATAAATCTGTCGAAATTTCAAGGCTTTGTTATAGGGGGAGACCGGGGATGGTTGTAACATTTTTAACATTTCTGTCTGTATCTTGGAGTTCTTTTAAGCCAGTGCATTCAAAATGTGATTAAAACTAGTTACAAGTGTCAGCTATTAAATTACATAGCTGTTATCTTTGTAGCACAAACAGAAAATGTATGTGAAATGTTACAATTCACCCCATAGTCTAACCTTGTAGCCATGAACTAGCTCACCTTACAGCTAAAAGCCAAAGCATTGGCACTAACAACTTGCATGAAAAATATCTATACAGACACACAATGAACATAATTTAACTTTGATGAGTTTAACTACAAAGCAGGAATCGCCATAACAAAAATAAATGAAGGAAAAAAAAAGTTACTTTCTTATATCAAAATTAGTTTTTCTCCTTTAAAATCTGCTGTGTCTGCCACAGGGCTCTTTCCCGCATGTGGAATAGAGTACCTCAGGGATGACATGTTTTTGTAGGCCAACCCGGAAGTTAGCGGCGCACGGGTTCCCTCGATCGAAAGCCTATGCATTTTTCCCATAGACTTTTGGAAAATCGCAAAAAATAAGCTCTGTGTTTAACAAAGGGTTATGACACTTACACGTTTTGTCTATCAAGATAATCTTTACAAGTTAACACAACATTTATACATTTTGAAGCCTAAATAAAGTCGATATAAAAAGCTAACAGTAGGCTATAAACAGACTATAGCACACCATGGTCGTGGATCAACGTCGCCACCACCAAGCTTCCTCAAACTTTATTTAAAAAACAACTTTATTTAAAAACATGCTCGCTGATTATGATCTGCGCTGTGTATGAATACTTATCCACTTTTTCATGAGAAATGCTGTCCAAATGTCCTGTTTGTCATAATGACGTCTAAAGTCCCCACCAAAGGAAGTAGTCCCTTTTAGCAATTTGTTAGCAACTGCCATTTTAAGACACAATAAAGGTTTAAAAAATCTCAAGCGGATTATAACTGGTGTGTTTTATGTCATAGATCAAAACGTGAAAATATTTAGAGGCTTTGTTAACCACAGACCTTATTTCAGGCGATTTAGCAAAAAACCCATAGACTTTAGGGTGATGGAACCGGAAGTCCTAAAATGCTAACTCGCTTCCGGGTTTTGCCTACAAAAACACGTCATCCCTGAGGTACTCTATAGGGACTAAACCAAGCATGTGTGAAGTGATTTGTAACTTGTTCCTGGTTGGAGAAATTGGAAGTGTTACAACTAACCCTTGTTACAACCATCTCCGGTCTCCCCCTATTCTTGTCGCATCACATTCAATTATGAATTAGCTAGTCTACATAAATGATATCAAAATAAAAATAAATAAATAAAAAAAATCTCGTAAAACAGTTGTAGAATATTAAACGTTTAGCTTACATATTATCTCGCTTACATCTTATCTTATCAGTTTTATTATTTATTTATTTATTTTTTAATGACACTACCTACTAACACAACACGATTTTTTTTTTTTTTTTTATTTATTTATTTATTTTTTTCAATTAGGTTCTAAAAATAATATTTCTTAGGGGAATTCTAATGTTGTTTTTTTAATGTTTTCAATTAGGTTAACAGACTTTACATTACATAGCCTACATACATACCTCATCCGTGAATTTTGAAATCAATGTTACCGGTTTGTGGAATATTGTTTTGAAAGGCGTATCGTTAGTTGAATACTAAACGCGTTTTGTGTGATTGTCCCAGGGCGCTTGCCGTAGCCACATGAGCGCCCAATGTTTTCAAGGAATGTACAGTGTACTTTGAGACATGCCGGTAAATTGTTTATACATTTTAATACTTAGTTATTTAAAATATGCATACAATTATTCTAATGCCTTTTCCCTAAAACCTAATAAGACCCGAATAAGCCGTTACGTGGTCTACGTTTTTGCATAATATCAAACAGTTTCTTGTATTTTTAGATTTTTAGATTCAGTATGAACATATTTTTGTTTTAGATTATTATTGTTACTGTATCAATCTAAGATGAGCGAGTGGTCGAAAAAAATGGGAGTAGCTTAAATGTTTTTGCTTAAATGTATAAAATGTTTTCATATCAGAAACGAAACCATGAAAAAAGTTGAAAACAGTTCCAGGAAACAATTTATTTAATAACCAGTTGGACTGCATCACTGCCAGATCAGAGAAAATTTACTTTATTTTATATTTTAAATGGTTTAAAGCCGCATTTAACTAATTTAATACTGTATTAATAAGTGATTTTTTATATATTTTTTTTAAACATGTGTATGACTTGTTCTTTTTTCTCTCATGTGCTTTTCAGATGACTGGTAATAAAAACAGGGGTCATAACTCCACCAGTCAGGCGCTGCTGACTCTTCTTATCCTCTGCTTTCTTCTACAATGTCAATCTAGGCCTCACAGTTATGACAGTAAACCCCTGTCAGAAATATCCAGAGAGGTTTCTAAATACTCTGACATCGCTCAACAAATCATAAACCTCGCAGTATATGGAAAAGCCCAGAACCGTTCCTACGAGAGGCTGGCTGAGTTCACTGATACTATTGGAAACAGAGTCAGTGGCTCTAAGAACCTAGACCTGGCCATTAAGTACATGTACAATGCCCTTAGACAGGACGGACTGGAGAACGTGCACCTAGAGCCTGTGAAGATCCCTCACTGGGTGCGGGGGGTGGAGAGTGCGGTGATGCTTCTACCGAGAAACCACACTTTAGCCATACTTGGACTTGGTAGTAGTGTAGGAACTCCTCCAGGGGGTTAGTAGACACAGTCCATCATCTAGTGATTACCTTTTAAATACCTGCACCTGCTAATATCTAAGCTTATGTTCTTCTGGCAGGTATAGAGGCAGAGGTAATCGTGGTGGACTCTTTTGAAGAGCTGGAGAAGCGAGCGAGTGAGGCTAAAGGGAAAATCGTTGTGTATAACCAGCCGTTTGTCAGCTATGGGGAGACCGTATACTACCGGGCTTTAGGGGCCTCAGAGGCTGCTAAAGTTGGAGCCGTTGCCTCCCTTATCCGTTCAGTAACTCCATTCTCCATCAACAGGTCAGAATCAAAAGGGCTCATTAATAGGACTGCCTCTGTAAACTAAAGGCTACTGGATTTTTAAATAGAAATTTGAATAATGTGTCAACAAAAGAAGGAAATTAAAATCAATTTAAAAGTAACCTTCAAGACTGATACTTCAGAGATTTTTTGTCTCTTAAAACACTACAGGTCGAAAGTTTGGAATAATTAAGTTTTTTATGTTTTTGAAAGAAGTCTCAATGCTCACCAAGGCTACATTTATTTGATGAAAACTACAGTAAAAACAGTAATATTGTGACATATTAGTACAATGTAACAATATGTAATATTTATAAATTAATATTGTATTATATAAAATATTTTTAATATTTTAGTGTCACATGATCCATCAGAAATCATTCAAATATGCTGATTTGGTGCTCAAGAAACATTTCTTATTGTTATCAATATCTAAAACCATTCAGGGGTTTGGGGTAAGATTAAAAAAATAAAATAAAGAAATAAATACTTTTATTCAGTAAGGATGCAATAAATTGATTAAAAGTTACAGTAAAGACATTCATAATGTTACACAAAAATAAATGATGTTCTTTTGAACTTTCTATTCATCAAAGAATCATAAAAAAGTATCAAAAACTGATGTACTGGCCATCACAGGAAGAAATTTAATCATTCTTTTAAATTATAATAATATATATATATATATATATATATATATATATATATATTTACTGCATTTTTGATCAAATAAATGCATAAGAGACTTACATTAAAATACATTAAGATATCTTTATTATTTCAAACCTTTGACTGGTAGTGTATATTGTGAAAATAATTCATGAAACATTTAAAAGCATATTTTTATGTTTTTAACCCACATGTGATGTTGTTTTTTTTAGTCCCCACACTGGTTGGCAGTGGTACCAGCCTGGAGTGGTTCAGATCCCCACCGCCTGCATCACTATCGAGGATGCCCAGATGATGGCCAGGATGGCCCGCAGAGGCCAGAGGATTGTGGTGCGTCTGACTATGGCCGCCCAAACACTGCCAGATGTTGACTCGTTCAACACTGTGGCTGAAATCACAGGCAGCGAGCATCCTGAACAGGTAGGCGACTTTAAATATGCTATATTGTACTGCAGATAATCTCACAAAGCACACCATGCCTTTAAAGAATTTTAATGATAATACCCGTACAATTATTACTAATGGTTTACAACTGAATGTTGACTTATGTACTCTTGCAAACCCTATGTATTTTAGAGTTTGCAGTTGTTTCCAGTCAAGACTGACTTCACAAAAAGTCAACATGAAACAGCATTTCCATAATATGACATAGTTAAATGTGATATTTAGCAAAAATAAATAAATAAATAAATAAATGCAGGACTAGATTGGAAATTGGAAATAACATTTTTTCAGGCCAAAATTAAATAAAGATTTACTAAAATATAGTGCCTAAATAGTTAGTTTTATATAGTTTATAGTTTTTTAGTTTATAGTATAGTTTTTTTTTTATAATTGTAAATGAAGAAAGTGAATAGGTAAACAGGGCAGGTTCATTTGATCTGCATTTCGCATTTATTTATTTATTTATACACAAAAGATTAATCGACATTGTTTACACAGTTTGTCACACATTGTCACAAATTGTTTGTCAGTGTTTTCCTTTCCGTGGGAATCACACCCATGACTTTGGTGTTATTAGCGCCATTCTCTATTATTTGAGCTGTAGGAAAACACAGTGTCTCATTCAGTATTAGTTGTGTAAATTATTCATATTTATACGCACAGGTGAAATTCTCACAAAAAAAATCTACCTATTTCACAACGTGTGGATACACATGAATTTGTTCCTAAAGGCACAATATGTAGGATTTTTAGATTAAAATATCCAACAACCACTAGACCAATCTTATATGTTTTGTTGACTTATGTACTTACTTACATTATCCCAAATGTTTCCAAGAATGTTTAAATCCAGAGAAATAAGCAATTTTAACCAGGACTCAGGACATGTCCGTGCGTCGCCTATCAATGACATCATACCTGTGTTTGGATACATTCATCGACAGAAAACGAATCATGTTATATAGCTCAACATAGTAATTCTTATTGTTTAAATCTCATTTTCTTGATTTACAGCGAGTACCATGTCTTACTATGACTAATATCAATCTAGCTCACTACAGTGTGCAACAAGTGTCTCATAGCAGCCACCGAGTGAATGCAGAGTAGCACTATAAAAACTTTCAATACACAAATGTATCTAATATGATAAAACAGCGCTGCTTTACCCCACATACGCTTGACCGGAAGAAGCGGAAGCGCTCGTCTGCGGCATAATAAGAGCTCCACTGCTCTTGAGCTGTGTGTCACGCTCGTCTCTCATTAGCAATCGCTCCAGCGGCCTTGTTCAGCTCCCACAGCACGCGGCCCTGCTCTGCTTCATACTACAGTAACTACAGTATTCTTTTCCACTGGCTGTAGACGTGAAGACAGCACCTCCCATGATTCCACGAAATCAAGCCGTCATCAAGCTACGCCTTTGTTTTGAATAAGCGACCTCTAGTGGTGAAAAGTTACATATTGTGGCTTTAACCTTGTTCTAATGTTAATGAATTTAGAGTATTCTAAATGAACAACCTCATGCCAAAGGTTAGTAATGTGCATGAAACATTCCCAGTGAATGAATGAATGTGATTGTCTGTGTTCTACTCCATGTGCTCTGTTCCAAATCTTAGTGATCTGCCTCCTTAGGTATTACAGATAGACTTCTGACGAGAGCTGCACAATTAATCGTTAAAATATTGTGATCTTGATTCAAAAACCCATGCAATCTTATTCCTAAATGACAACGACTCATCTATGTCTGTTAAACCTTTGACATGTAGGATCACAGCAAACATTCAAATCTGCATTGGCTGCTGACCCAGAGAGCACAATTGTCATGTGTACTGTAGGTATGAACGTAATAAGTTATTTTTTTAGGGAGTAACGCAATATTGTAATGCATTACTCTTAAAACTAACTTTCCCCAACACTGCATACAAGTATCACTATTTCTGTGTTACAATAATTCAAATGATCACAGAAGTAGTTTTAATAAAAATTCATAGAACAGATATAACACTGATGTCTATGGTAGCAATCAAAATAATGTAAATTACCTTTTAGAAAGTAACTTGACTCTTTAAATAAAGATTGTATCGAGTGACAAGAAGTGACTGTTAAAAAATTTATTTGTGATTGAATTATTCATTCAAGAGATTTTTTCAAAATGCTGATTCATTCAGTAATTAAACAAGTGAGCCATTGAATCATTCATTCAAACCAATTTAAAAAAAATTTAATTAAATATTTTGTAGATATATTTAGTCTATTCTGTATGTAGATTACGGAGCCCCGCACATCACATGCAAAAAAAAAAAAAAAAATTAAATCGTGCACACGATTTACTAATTCGTTCCGTCGATTTACTAAATCGTGCGCACGATTTACTATTTCGTTCCCTCGATTTATAAATCATGCGCATGATTTATAAATTGAGGGAACAAAATAGTAAATCGTGCACACGTTTTAGTAAATCAAGGGAACGAATTAATAAATCGTGCGCACGATTTAGCCTACTACTTCTGGGGCTCTGTAGTAGATATATAATAGACTGCAGCAATTAACATTTTGTCAGAACCTCTATAAATTACGTTTTCGTTTAAAATCTCTATTTAAAGATCTCTATTTAAAAAAAAAAAAAAAAAAAAATGTGACTCCTAATTTATCCAGGATCATACAGCCCTACTTACACCAAGGCCCAAATGTAGGAATAATTATGCTGCTTTCTAAGATACCTTGTCTTGGCCAGATTCTAGGCTAGCTAAGATTGTCTCCTTTGTGGAGAAGGCAATCCTTGAAGCACATCACCAAGGTACTCTAAAGAACCAGTACTGAATAATCTGTAAAAAATAGTTTAGTCTATTAAAAAACTGCCTATTATCCAATATTTGTGTTATGTCTTCTGTGTTTTTTTTATGTCGCATGGAGCTGCTGCCTAAACAGTCATTTGGGAGGTTCCACCTCATTTATGATACTACCATAGAAGGCAACTGTCTAGGTAGACAGTAGACCATGAAGCAGCTCTCTAGGTTTGGGAACGGATTCAGAACCATTATCTATGTTGCATTCTCTGCCGATGCCAAACAGCCACGATGAGCCATGCAGAGGTCATTCTGACATTTGTTTGCATTGCTGCTCAGCAGGACATCAGGGAACCAATTACAGAGATCTGCTTTTTCTTAATGCTTGTGTTTATGGAAAGGAATCTGTTAGTCAGGAGTCAGAGGAATAAGGTGTCTACTTCCTTAGCCCCAATTATAGACAGTATAGAGGATTTCTCAGCTGCCCAGCTAACACTGTGGCCCCTTTGACTGATCATCATACATCTGTCCAGTATCCACTGCCAGCTTATATCTAATTAGAGACTTGTTAGGGAAAGTTTTCTACTTCTATTAGTGTGCTGCCCTCTCTGTCAGTTCCACAGCTATGCGTTATATTTTCAGCACTCTTCCCTGTTAATGTCTTCTGTGGGAGGTGGTGAAAGATTCAGTGTGATTAAGTGTGAAGGGAAAAAGAACCATTCTGCAGTCTTAAATTTTAATAGAAGCGTTCAGCCCGAGTGGTCTGTTATCCCTCACACTCGGATGCATGACCACAGCTACCTAAGAGAGAGAGAGAGAAATAATGAAATATGAGGAAATGAAGCCTCACACAGAAACCAATGTTAAATTGTTTTATAGACGGTCATCAGGTGAATCTCCCAAAACCGTCCAAGAACATGTCTGGGCCTTATTTCACCCTGAAAACTAAAGAAAGAATTTTTTCCCCCCATGACAGTATTGCACCACCTCCCTTCCCACGTTGTCATTATTGCAATGGAAAAAGTCATGATAATGAATGTATTATAAGAAACGAAAACATTAATTAATAAATTCATGGTGCACACAATGTTACATGATCCTTAAGAAATCGTTCTAATACGCTGCTTTGATTTTCAGGAAACCTTTCTTATTATTATCACACTTGAAAATGGTTGTGTTGCTTAATGTAGCATGAAAACTGCAATAATTTTTTTTTCATGATTCTTTGATGAACAGAAACTTACACTGGGTTAAAATACTGGGTTAAAAACAACCCAAGTTGGGTTGAAAATGGACAAACCCAGCGATTGGGTTGTTTTAACCCAGCGGTTGGGTTAAATGTTTGCCCAACCTGCTGGGCAGTTTTAGTTAACCAAACTATTGTTTAGAAATTACCATGGCTGGCTTAAAATTATCCCAAAATAGTTTGGAAATTAAAAATCAGACACATAATTACTAGAGGCAAGGATAATAATCAAAAGGTCAACATTTATTAAAGTGCTCTTTTATGCCTTTTTTAAGGTTCCTAATATTGTTTTGGGAGTCTCCTACAACAAGTTTACATGCATGCAAGGTCAAAAAACACTTTCGTTTTCTCATAATATAATTTTAATTTCACCTCAATTCATTCTCAATGATTCGTAAACGATTTGTTAGAACAAAGAGCATAGAACCCAAGAAGTGAAACTCTGATGCTTTTTGGGTAACAGCCACTATAGGTGTCGCTTCGGTAGCGCAGCAGCCATTTTGGGGTGAAAATGCCAACTGGACAATAGAATCCATCACATCTTACGCACACAAAATCGTTTAATCTCACAGCCAAATCAGAAACGCAATAGAACATTTCTCAAATTGAGTAAATTTTATGACACCTACAGTAAATGTTGTATTGTCTTAGCCTATATGTTTTATGTTATCAGTTGTGGAATCCAAAAAATAACATACACATCTGAGGTAACGTAGTTAGCCTACTTTATTGAGTATTTCCATTTTATGCAACTTTACATATTTAGTACTATTAATAGTAAAATAATAAATTAATAATTAATAAAGTTAAGATCATCATGTTTGTAGCGTGATCCAGGGGATTAAAACTTACAATATGTATTTCAGACCTAGGCTAGTGGAGTAATAGTAATAGTAAATTACTAGGTCTGAAATATTTTTTAATCCCCTGGATCATGCTACATACATGACCTTATAGAACATGATGCATTGCTCTGTCTGTTATCCCACTTTTGGCTGTGTTTTTTTGTTTACATAGTCTTGCTTTAACGGACATTAATATAAGACAACAGTTTACTGTCCAACTTTCCCAATTTTTCTGATGCATGTCCTTCATTTAATTTCATTTGTTGGTATTAATTCAGTGTTTGCTAATACTTGAAATTCAAAGAATTTTAACCCAAACTGACTGGGTTTCTAAAGAGCAACGATTTTGTGAAAAAAGTGGAAGACTTAAACACAAAGTCCGTAAAATAAACTGTTAAAAGGATTTGATGATCACTAGTGATAGTATTTTATTCTGTGTTGTCATCAATTAGGTTGGATTTTAGCTTTAATGTACTTTTTTTTTTTTTTTTTAACAAAGCAGCTGATATTGCCATAGAAACTAGTGGACTACCGAGTCGCTTTCATCCCAAAATGGCGGAAACGCAGGGCTGCTGCTGGGCGCCGGTGTTGCAATGGAACATTCTATTGAGTTTCGCTTCTTGTCAGTGTATATTCTTTGGTTAGAAGCAGTTTGAAGAATCAGTGTCTCTAAACCCCTCATTTCCATGAGCCTACACTGCTCTGATTGGCCAGATGGCCCAATCCTTTGTGATTGGTCTACTGCGCGCACCGCGAGGGCCTATTGCCATAACTGAATGACAGCTATCAATTCGCAAGACATTGTATACAATGTATGGACAGAAAAGATAGCATCGATTCAAGCCCGAGTCCAACGATGAAGTAGTCGATCAACCAGAAACTAATTCGCAATCACGACTGGAGTACAACCTTTCTATATGGTAAATGTCACCTTAGTTTGCGTTATTTATAAGACGTGATAGCAGCGTCACTGTTATACTTTATGTAGGTGCACCAGTGGGAACTGTATTAGAATGCCAAGCGAAGCTGAAAACCTCTAAACATAAGATAAACATTTAGGCCAGATGTCTACACAGACTTTTTCACCATAACTATTAAAAAAAAAGAAAAATGGCTATATCATTGTTTGACATTACAAGAGGTGTTTACTGTTTACAGAGGGAGTACTTCAACTAGTTAGCGCGGACTAGCATCTTAACATTGTAATAATAAAAACACAGAGGAAAAAAAGAGTTTGTTTTTTTGCAGTTATGTAGCGAACTGAGCCCACAGCTATGTTGTAAACTCCCACGTTAGCCGAGCACAAATGTGAGTAGGTGATATTGCATTACATTTTTTAAACAAAAGTCATGCTCCATCCTTGACCATTACTCCAAGTAATAAGACAGACAAGCTGCATTAATCGACTCATTTTTAGACAATATTGGACCCACATCTGAATAGCAGAACTACAGAAATGTGAGTTAGCCGGTTAGCAGGAGACATACAGACGAGGGTGTACATTACACAACAGACAAAACTAAGAATTTTGAAGGATCGAAAAGGATTTTTTTTGAAGGATTGAAAATATAAACATCAATTATTAATCATACTTACAGGTTGAGATTCAGAGGAGCAAGCTGGTCCAAATAAACTGGTCAATGATCCATATTTTAAGACCAAGCGTTTTGTGAATCCTGCGTTAAACTCCCCGAGGTTTGAGAAGCAGTTGTCAGTAAAATGACGGGAACACAACAAAAGATTGTACTGCTGTGGTATTGTTGAAAAAAAGAATTTTCCCTGGCGTCTGCGTTGTTTTGATAACAAATCATGAAAATATTTTTTACAGTGTGGTAATTTCCAACATATTTTGGGTTTGTTAAGCAAGCAATACAGTAATTTTTAAGCAAAAAGTTGAGTTGAATAAAACTACCCAGCAGGTTGGGCAAACATTTAACCCAGTTGCTGGGTCTGTCCATTTTCAACCCAACTTGGGCTGTTTTTAACCCAGCATTTTTTAGAGTGTTGAAAGAACAGCATTTCTTTGAAATAGAAATCACTTTTTAACATTATAACTATCTTTAGTGTAATTTTTAATCAATTTAATGCATACTTGCTGAATAAAAGTATCAGTTCATCATAGTGATCCCAAACTTTTGAACAGTAGTCTATATATTTGCAGGCTGTTGATGATAATCTAATTTGAATCACCATTGAAGGGTGACATGTTTTTCTGAGACTCATGAGAATGAGATGTTCTATACTCTCTCTTACACATGCACAAGTATTCAGAAAGCTGGATTTGTTCCTCTTTCGTCCTCTGAACTCTTTCATGATCTCAGGAGGACGGAATGCTACAGGATTGCTGACTAAACAGGATTTGAGTGCTTCATTTGGATTTTCAATTATATAATAGCCGACTAAGTGGAAACAAGTCTGTAACTTTAGAAAGGTGGTGAAGTGAATCTTGCAAGCTTCCTCATACTTGGCCATATTTACTGATTTAAAGGGCTGATTGACTGGTGGAAAAATGGGCTTTTAATAAACCTTGGCTGTCTATGCTGTAAGAAAGGCAATTTTTTTCAAAAAGCTGTGCTACATGACTAGAGAAAATGTTCCATTTTGCCAAAAAGGTAATAATCATGCACTGTGCTTGATCCAACTGTTTGTGAGCGGAAATAAGGAAGTGGAAGTGTAGTTTTCCTGAAAGCCCTGGAGCTGTCCACCGGATGACGCATTTTACTGGTTGAAAATCTGCAAATTTATACAAGCAGATTGAGCTGCACATCATATTAAGAAAGTACCATCCTTTTTTTTTTTTTTTTTTTTTTTTTTGTGAATTCTCATTTCCTAGTAGGAGTCGACTTTTCCTTCCTACTGTTGCAATAGTTGCCCGAGGTTACTCTTGGTGAAATGGTCAGTGTCAGTCAGTGTTTTCAGCTCTCTTCTGATTGGTTTAGAATTGGTGTTCTAATAATCTGCCATTAGCGATAATGGTTTTGGGTATTGAGAGTTTTATTCTTGTCTATCAACTCATCGGGCCATGGTAGTGAATAGCAGGAATGATGTGATATCTTCTAACGTGCACAACGGTCAAACGCAATCACTGTGCATCATATAACCTTTTACTTGAGAATTTCCTCCTTTTGTTAAAACCAGAAGTAGCATAATGCCAGTCCATTTATGCAGAATTGACATATAATGGCAGGAAATTCAGAGTAAATATACCGCTCGTGGCTTGTAAAAATTTTGTTGTCAACAGCGATTGTCTGTTAAAACTGTTTATTCAGGAGAATGATGTTATGTGACTTCATTATAGATAGTTAGTGAACAAGTATATATAGAGATTTTTACAAAAACAGAAGCATAAAAACATCTCTAAATGTGCAATCTGTATTTAAAATATTTGAGGACTACTTGAGACCACAGCAAAAATGACTTTCAAAAACATTAGTTCATAATCTACTGTTCAAAAGTTTGGGGTCAGTAAGATTTTTTTACAAGAAGTTTTGTTTTTGAAAGAAGTCTCGGTAATATTGTGAAATATTATTACAATTAAAATGATATTTATTCTTATGATGTCAAAGTTGAATTTTCAGCATCATTCCTCCAGTCTTTAGTGTCACATGATCCTTCAGAAATCGTTCTAATATTCTGATTTGGTGCTCAAGAAACATTTCTTATTGTTATTAATGTTGAAAACAGTTGCTGCTTAATATTTTTGTGGATTCTGTGATACATTTTTTTCCCCCCAGAATTCATTGATGAATAGAAAGTTCAAAAGAACAGCATTTATTTGAATATTTTGTAATATTATAAATGTCTTTACTATCATTTTGGACCAATTTAATCCATCCTTGCTGAATAAAAGTATTCATTTCTTAAAAAAAAAAAAAAAAATCTTACTGACCCCAAACTTTTGAACAGTAGTATAGTCGTTTTACAAAGAAGAAATTTAAAGTATGAAATGCTATATGCAACCATTTTACTTTCGTAATGTGATGTATTTCTGGGTGAAACAGGATATTTAATGAGAAAAAAGTTGGACAGGACTTGATTTTATCTGAAGGGAATTTCTTGGAATGTGAAAAGTGGGCATTAGATACCAAAAAAGGCTGGTTGAAGGAGAGGGGATGAAAAGTAAGAGGGGTTCATGAAGACTGCCGACAAGGAAAATCAAATTAGGAAGGGCACATTTTTGCATTTTGATAAAAGATTACAAAGACAAACATTTTTTTTCCCCTTTGGAATGACATGCTCCAGTGAATTGTTCACAATAAGCCTGGGAACGTGTACTGTGAAAGTAAATAGGGTCAATTTTAATTCCATGTTGAATTTAATCTAATCTCAAGATTGTGGAAATGACATATTGTGTCTTTCAAACAGAAAAGTTTGTTCTCGGTTTCCCCCACCCTATTTATAGCCATATACCCTGTTTATGGTGAATGATAATTTGTGGTTTTAACTTCCTGTCTGTCACCAAGCTGGTGTGTTTTCACTCAGCCTGTTGTGTTTTGATTTCTACCATCTGTAGAAACTGAGACCTCTGATGACGTTGATTGGGGCCCCCTGAGTGTGTGTATGTGTTTGACAGAGAGACAAGGCTGAGAGCTACGAATGACGTTTTTGTGTGTGTGTGTGTGTGCGTGTGTGTGTGCGTGGGTTGCTCTGATTGAAGGCAGTCATAACGATAGTGTGACAGGTTGTGTGTCCACATGTCTGCCTAATGCCTGACTGCAGGGGAAACATTTTTACTTGCTAAAAATTCTCCCACACACATAGTGTTGCTGCCCACACTATGAGCAGCTTATACTCACTGCTTTCTCATTTAAAGAATGAATTGTTGAAAGGGCCTGGCATTATAGACATATCGAATTGTGCACTTTAACAAGACATTAATCTAGAGATAAGCATGCTGTAAGTCATATTGGACAAGACATAATTGACAACTAACCAAGAATTAATGAATTCCCTACTAAAGAGCTTCCCTAGTTATTGGTTAAGAGGGACTCAATGACGAGGGTCAATTCAATGCTGGATTTGCACAAAAGATTAACATGACGGCACATGCTAGTCGATGAGTTGAATCGACTCCACAGCAACTACCTAAATGTATCCACTAACTGTTCAGAAATGTCCAGATGCATTCTAAAAGTTGTAATTTCTTCCTGAGTCTCTCCATCAGTGTCAACTCTGGTTTGAACAATGTAAGGCTGAACAGTGAAAGCGAGCCGGGAGCAGCAGCTCATTTGCATTTAAAGGGACACACACAAAAACGGTGTGTTTCTGCTCACACCTAAATAGGGGCAAATAGGGGCATAAAATAAAAAAGTCAGTGTGATACAACTATCCCTATATCACAATAAAGAAAAAAAAAACTTTATGAAAAGAATAATATTCTTGGAAAACCTATTTTAGTAGTTTGACTTTTAGTATTGTTTCTTAAAAATATTTTAACAACTTTAACTGCTAATTAATATTTGAAAAACCTTTGTCATATGAAGCAGACAATGCGAAAAAAAAAAAATATATATATATATTTTATAGGCTCCTGCAGATTCTCATGACTCAGTGTGAAGGTCATAAACATCTTAAAATATCAAATAATTTGACCTTTTTTATGACAAGGCAAGGTCACTTCAGGTTGTAAAATGTCATGTGTTGCCACTCCCCAAAAAAGTAATGACATTTACGAATTATTAATTAATTAATTCAAGATATTTGTAAAAGCTATACCTCAAAACTCATTTTGAAAATAATGATTTAACACTCACATATTCATGGTGTAAGAAAAGTACGGTATTCCTTTTTCTTAATGGTTAAAGCACATGACATTTTAGAGTGATTCAATTTAAACTTTTCATAGAAAGTTTATTTAAAATGTTCAAAATCAACACAAATACAAAGAGTACATTTTTAAGAACTTAGCACATGTATTTTAAAATGATTTTCCCTTCTCTTTATCAAACTCTTGTTTGTCATCGACCCACATTCTGTAACTTGCCAGATAGTTTGTGCCAGACATGAATGATACCTCAAAACTCTTTGCTGGCATGCAATAAAACGCTTGAAAAGAATCCCATTGACTTTGACATTGAATGAGACATTTGGATGGAATGTGCTCTTTCGACGACCCTGACAATGTGCGAGCATCACGGGGGCGAGTTTTGTCTGAAAAAACACCACTCACATTATTTTTTAAAAATGTAAAAATATAGTTCCTCATACAATACAGCACTTTTTTACAAAACAAATATCTTTTTCTTTTGGTGTAAATTGTAGTAAATGGTAAATTGGTGATTGTTTACCTGTCTCTAAGCCACTTAGTGTTGCTGTCACTATGTTGCACATTCTAAATGACAACACACATGCAATGTCTTGCAAAAAACTGACAGTCACATAGTTATAAATCACTGTGCTTGTACCATTTCCTAAAATGTAGCACTACAGTTATACAGTCATGCAGTCGTGTTGTTGTGTTGTTGTGTAGGAAGTTTCCTGGGGTTACCCCATGTCATGGCCCATTTTGTTTTAATTAGAGTTGATGCATTACACAGCATTCCTTTGTACTGTATTGCACTGCACTGTGTCACAATGTTGTCGTTTTCCATGTTGTGCTGGACTGGGTGTAGCTGGTCCTGTCTGCAGTAATTGCACATCCAGTGTCATCCTCCCCCACAGTGGCAAAGTTGGAACAGGCCTGAGAAAAGAGCTAGTTCATTAAATGTGTCCATGGCTTGGCTTCCTGAAGCAGGAGAACATGTACTTTTACATCCTGATCTAGCAAGAATGGGGGTCTTTCGTAAAATTAGATCAGCTAGGGATTCACTGATATTAAACATTTGGTCGATACCGATAAGCTGATAATTATTTAAATGCTATATTATAGGGCTGTTGTATGCTTTATTCTGATAGGTTTATGAACATTCTAAGGTGTGCTGTTATTTTCCAGTAAACACACAGCTAAAGAAGTTCCAGGCAGGTCTTGTCTGCATTACAGTTCCATATCACTGCGCCAAATTATTTTAGTTATTTCAAATGTCCTTACAGCTTACAACAGTGAAAGAACCAAAAACCAACAAAGACATTGACCAAGCAAATAAACGTAACAAATAATTGGATAAAAATGACAAACTATTTTCATCGATTTCTCCCACAGAAACTTGTTGTCACCCCTGTGACTTTATCAATAAAATAACTGACTGAAAATCTACATGATATTTCTCAGTAGTGAGGTAGTAACGTTGCTGTTCTTGAAGCAGTTAAACTTACAGCTTCGCTATTAGTAGAAATGCTGCTGCTGTTGAGAGCCGCACAGACTCGGGTAATTCACACATGTTAATCAATCAATCTCTCTGCCTCTCTCTCTTTCTAATAACTGTATTAGTCTGCATATCAATGGCTCAAGCCTCCGTAAATTTATGTTTTGTAATTAGCAATGGAGGCTTGGGATGAGATGCGCAAGACATAAGTTCTGCATAAAAGAGTGTTTTAAGGACAAAAACCTGACAAATGTCTTGAAATGAAACATCTGAACAATAGTAATGTTTCCATCCAAAGTTGCGAATTTAAAATTTATGTGCAAAATTAAACATTTGAGAATAAAGCACCATTTCCATCCCATGTGTTCAAGAGAACAAAATGATCATGTCCTGGGAAATTGTCCCAAAATATCTGTAATTAAATTTTAAGTTGCTGCAATTGGGGAAGCCACCGTGGCTCTATTTTCATAAATTACTTGCACCTCAGAGCATGCAGACGAAACTTGGCTTTTCCATCCAGCATTTTTTTAATGCAACATCACAAAATTTGCACAAAAATAAGTGGATGGAAACATACTGTAGCTACTGTCTTGAGGTGTTGTATCTGTAGTTTAAGCACAATAATTGACTGAATTATTAGAAAAATAATGCACACCTTAAACATCCTTAAAGGATTAGTTCACTTCAGAATTAAAATTTCCTGATAATTTACTCACCCCCATGTCATTCAAGATGTCTTTTTTATTCAGTCGAAAATAAATTATGGTTTTTGAGGAAAACATTGCAGGATTTTTCTCCATATAGTGGACTTCAATGGCTACCAATGGCTTGAAGGTCCAAATTTCAGTTTCAGTGCAGCTTCAAAGGGCTCCCAGTCGTGGAATATGAGTCTTATCTAGCGAAACGATCAGTCATTTTCTAAGAAAAAATAATAATTATATACTTTTTAGCCACAAATGCTTATCTTGCACTAGCTCTGCGATGTGCCGCGCAGAGTTGTGCCACCAGAGTTGGGGTTAAAAAGTATATAATTTTAAATTTTTGGAGAAGATGACTGATTGTTTCGCTAGATAAGACCCTTATTCCTCGGCTGGGATCATATAGAGACCTTTGAAGCTGCACTGAAACTGCCCCTTCAACCCGTTGGCAGCTGTTAAAGTCCACTATATGGAGAAAAATTCTAGAATGTTTTCCTCAAAAACCATAATTTCTTTTCGACTGAAGAAAGAAAGACATGAACATCTTGGATGACATGGGGATGAGTAAAGTATCTGGAAATTTTAATTTTGAAGTGAACTAATTTTGTAAACACCATGTAAAAATAAAACAAAATGCGATTTGGTTGTTTAACATTTTGGTGAAATATCCCTTCTTGTCTAAGTGGGTGGAGCTTGGAACACTAAATAAGCTGCAATGTGGACCTGACCTTATGCCATTAGTCAAAGGTCTAACTAGGTGAGAATCTCCAATCTCACATTACTATGTCATGTGAGTCTACCTACCTTATATAACTGCTGTTGCTAAACTAAAAAAACAAGCAGTAGGGCAGAAGATATGGATTGTCATGAGGAGAGAGGTCTAATGGAGTTGGTTGTGACAGCCATGATGTCAAAAAGCCTAATTGAATTCCCCACTTTGCGAATGTCAGTCGCATTCAGAATTAGAACATATTCAACCCCACTGGAGCGAAGGAGACGAGACCACCAGTGAAGATATCATAACACAGACTGTGTTTGTTCTACTTTCAGTCTCCTATTAATCCCAGCAATGCCCATATGAGTCTCTTTTCTCTGTTTTTATTTTTTTCTTTCTTTTGATTCCTTCCTCTCTCTGCTTTTGATCTCTTTGTACTACAACAGATGGTGTCTGTTGTATGGCTTTTATATTTCTCCAGAAATAACCTTGGAAACTATCCTCATCATCCTCATCATCATCAGCCTCAGCATCATATGTAGTCTTAGAAGAAAGATTCAGTTGTCTGAATAAACGTCTGAGCTATACTTCCAAAAGCAGGCCTACCTCATTGAATTTCATAAAGAGCTTTGAAATACAACTTTAAAATTGATTCTTTTAAATTAAGGAGAAGGTTCATTATAAAACATGAAATCTATTACTTAAATCAGTCCAATTAATTCCATTCTTAGTTTAAATAAAAAGACCGGAGCTGCATTTCAAAACCATTCCATTGGCATGGAGATTAGATGTAGTGAAAAGAGTAAAAGTCAATGCTTAAAGCGATAGTAGCAGGACCTTTTTTATACTATGAATCACATTTATTATCTCCAATGAATGTTTAGCATCTGTTCATTATAGCCATTGCCAGCATTTTTATGGAGATGAATTTTATATTAAACGATAAATTACACCATGACTTGTATTTGTGGTTTAGTACGCAGTTAAAGCTGTTCTAGAAAAATTAACTGCCAAATAAATATAAATATGGAAGCAGTGAGGGATATAATTGAGTGTGGGAAGAATGTAAGTTAAGAATTCAAAGTTTATATAGGCCATTTATAAGGGTGTGCTGTTGGCCAGATTGTCAGTATGCTGAAATCTCATCTTGTTAAAGTGATAGCTCATATGAAAATTAAAATTCATATTCATTATTTACTCACCCTCATGTCATGTATGACTTCCTTTCTTCTGTGGAACATAAAAGAGGATGTTATGAAGAATGTTTCAACTGTTTTTGTTCTTACAATGAAAGTCAATTGGGTCTAAAACAACACTGTATCCCAGGGTTAGTTAAATCTTGCCCTGGAGGGTGTTTGACCAGGGTTTGAGCTAAAGTCTGCAGAACAGTGGCCCTCCAAGACTAAATCTGAGGAACCCTGCCGTACCCCGTTGACTTTTATTGTATGGACATAAAAGACATTTTTCAAAATATCTTTATTGTTCCACTGAAAAATTAAATGTAAACAAGTTTGGATTGACATGATTGAGTAAATGATGAGAGAACTTTCATTTTTGGGTGAACTATCCCTTTTTAATTGTGAATGAACCTCCTGCTCTGCAGAATCATTGGATTGTTTCTGAAAAACAGATATTCCACAAGAAAGGCCTTTTGTGTGTGTGTTTTAACATATATTATTGACAAATAAATAATGCATTGTCATAAAAAAAACAATCAAATGTCCTAGATGCCGTATCATATTGTTTCCCAGAAACAGCAGAGAGTTGGCCATTCGCAAGTTTGAAAATCTGGACTCGACTAATGCCTGCAATGCACAGTGGCTGGCATCTTGTGGGGTTTACCCTGTCATAACCATTCATTTCTCCTGCTCCAGGGGCCAGGCTTCTGCCTTATAAATAATGCATTGAGCTGTGATAAAACCTTGTGGCACCCAGAATAGCTGCTTCATACCACCAAGTAAAGGACGGGAACTGGAATAACACTCAACATCTACTGTACACTGCATTCATGGGCATCTTAACCTTGATTGCTTTCTGTTATTTAATAGTGTGGGATCATGAACACAGTTATGGATACATAACTCTCTAATGAATGGAAATAGGAAATAGAGGCTGTATTCAATTTATCTTAATCACTGAACAAAACCAAGGTGAAATCCAGGGCATAACAATAAGGATGGCACATTGGCCCAGAGCCAGCATGAGACAGTTTTGGGCCAGTTGATGGAACTTGCCCATGCTGTGTTGTCACAAAATATTACATTACTTGATAGCATATGCTACCTTTCAAAATTTTGGGGTCGGTACGATTTTTTTGTGTGTTTTTGAAAGAAGTCTCTTATGAGAGTCTAAATGTAATTTATTCCTGTGATGGCAAAGCTAAATTTTCAAATGTGCGTCAAGCTCCTGTGGCTGTGGAGCTTGGTCCACCACGGATTCCAGTCCTTCTAAGTCTGGTGATCTCAAGTACAGTGCTCTCAGTGCTTCCCAGTCCGGTGGCCGTCACGCCAGAGCCTCCAGTCATCATGGCCACCACGCCAGAGCCTCCAGCCACCATGGCCGCCACGCCAGAGCCTCCTGCCCTCCGATGGAGGTCTCCTATGAACTCTCTGTGATGACCACAGAGGCCTTTTCTAACCTCTCTGTGTTCTTTGTTCCAGCTCCGCCTGATCCATTGTGGTAGTCTCTAGTTCCGTCCAGTCCACCTTGGTGGTCACCAGCCCCATCTACTCTGCTGTAGTGGTCTTCTGCTCCACCATGGGGATATTCAGTCCCATCTGCTCTGCTTTGGTGGTCTCTGCTCCACCGTTGGGATCTTCAATCCCATCTACTCTGCTGTAGTGGTCTTCTGCTCCACCGTGGTTATCTTCCGTCCCATCTACTCTGCCATGGTGGTCTCTAGCTTCACCTGCTCAGCCATGGTGGTTTCCAGTTCCGCCTGCAGGTCTTTAGCTCTGTATGATCCATTGAAATGGTCTTCAGTCCCGTCAGCTCTGCCTTCGTGGCCACCTGCTCCGCCCTGGCCACTTGCTCTACCGGTTCTGCCCAGACTCTCTGACTCTCCGCAGTCTCCAGTTCCACCATACTGACCTGCCCCTCCATCCCTCCTCCGATCCACCAATTTGAGATGATTTGAGCTTTGTGACATATCCTGCTGGAGTCATAAATGGATTGACATGGTCGGCAACGATACTTGGGTAGGCTGTGGTGTTTAAACAATGATCAATTGGTACTAAGGGGCCCCAAAGTGTGTCAAGAAAATATCCCCCACACCATTACACCACCAGCCTGAACTGTTGATATAAGGCAGGATGGATTGATGCTTTCCATTCTTTCTGGCCATCTGAATGTTGCAGTAGAAATCAAGACCCATCAGACTATAGGAAATGTTTTTCCAGTCTTCTATTGTCCAATTTTGGTGAGCCAGTGTGAATTGTATCCTCAGTTTCCCGTTCTTAGCAGACAGTAGTCTCACCCGGTGTGGTCCCCTGCTGCTGTAGCCCACCTGCTTCAAGGTTTGACATGTTGTGCGTTCAGAGATGCTCTTCTCCAGACCTCGGTTGTAACGAGTGGTTATTTGAGTTACTGTTGTCTTTCTATCAGCTCGAACCAGTCTGGCCATTCTCCTCTGACCTCTGGCATCAACAAGGCATTTTTGGCCACAAAACTGCTGCTCACTAGATATTTTCTCTTTTCTCACAATTCTCTGTAAACCCTAGAGATGGTTTTGCGTGAAAATCCCAGTAGATCAGCAGTTTCTGAAATTCTCAGACCAACCCGTCTGGCACCAACAACTGTGCCATGTCCAGAGTCACTTAAAATCACCTTTCTTCCCTACTCTGATGCTCAGTTTGAACTTCAAAAGATCATTTTGACCATGTCTACATGCCTAAATGCATTGAGCTGCTGCCATGTGATTGGCTGATCTGTGTTAACGAGCAGTTGAACACGTGTACCTAATAAAGTGGCCACTGAGTGTATACACTACTTGGCCAGAAAAAAAAAAAAAAAAAAACCCTGCTGAGTCCTTGATATTGGGACAGCCTTTTTTTCTGGTAAAAAAAAAACAAATATATAAATAGGTATCTGGGTAATCTGTTTGCTCTGATTACTGCTTGCTGACTCAGTTCAGTCAAAGGTTTGGTCAATTAGAAACCAGAAAGGGAAGAAAGTAATAGTGATGAAGAATTTAAAAGTGTTTGTAGGTCCCCACAAATTTAACTGAAAATAGCCAACATTATGAAATGTGTAGTAGAGTCAGTCTACCGTTTACAGATACACAAAATGTGGTCCCGTCATTTCCTGAAACATTTCCCGTCTCTTTAATGGACCCAGTCCATTCGGGCAAAGGTTACCATTTGTCCAGACTGTATTTCCACAAACCTCAAATCTCTCCATTTCTTTCCAGTAATGGTTAGCATTCTCATATGAAGCAATGAGTAGCACAATTGTAGTTTTCTCCTCTTTATTTGGGTTTGGCTTGTTGTTTTTGTCTCTTAATTCACTCTGTCCATCATCCCACTCCCCTCTTTCCGTTTTGGGCCCATCAACTGATCCTTTAGTCTCAGAATGAGGTTGAGATGTTTATATCCTCTGATAACACCAGAGCAGATTTAACCACCTCAGGGTTGGCTGTTTGTTGTTTCTGGCCTGTGATGTATGCGGGGGATTCCACAGGGGAAACCAGAGTTTATACTGCTCTCCACACTCCATCAGTGCGAAGATGACAGGAGGCCACAGCACTCATGACTCTTGGGGCTCAGAGAGGGCGACTTTGGCTTTTAAACTCAGCTCATGTTTAATGGGAGGGAACACCGTCATTACTGATTGGTTTACTACACCCTTGCACGGTTGAACAAAATTTTTTATGAAATTTGACGCGGGGTTTCCTTTTTAGAATGGACATTGTGGTAATAATTATTCAAAAATATCAGTTCCGTTTCTGTTTTTCCATTTTCTATCCTCAAGAAAAGAACAAATAAATTTTTTCCAGTGGCCCAATCAGTGACCACTTTTTGTAAATTCTACGCACATTTCCACACTTTTTGAAAGATAGATATAACTTTCTAAAGACGTTTGACCTTAGATGATTGACCCCCTCCCACTTTCCATCCAATGTGTTCCTACACTGCAAATTTTTGCCATTTGCCATTATTGACCCCAAACTTTTGAATGGTAATTTACTTTTCTGTTTACGGACATGATGTAACTATGCAAAAATGAATAACATAAACAATATTGTAGGCTTACCATAGTGAATTGGGAAGGCAAGAACACAAATTTTGAACACTGATTTGTTTTTTATAGACTCACAAACGAATTTTGTTTATTAATATTATTAGTATATCCAATATAAAATGTGGTCCTTGAAGCAAAACCTGAGAAGCACTGATTTACCTCGTAAAATACTGATGCCAATGTTTTTGGGAGTGAAACTTTGCTCTAGCCTTTGCCCTAGTTAGAACTAAGGCTTGTGCAAGCTGGGGGCCTTTATTCTGCGAACAAACAGAACCTTGAGCCCTGGTGTTTCTTCACAGTCTGAATTCAGCGAGCAATGACACTCCGGTCACAGCCAGAGACATGCCTGAAAATACTGAACGTTCTCACTGAGGGATGGTAACGGGAACCCTCAGTATAGACCTTTGGAGCGTATTACTCATCACTGCTAATGAGGGTGCCAGTGACAGCCAGTGAGTCAGATGTTCTGTAGATGTGTCCTGTGCTATCATGTGAAATAAGAGCATTAGTGACAGTTTTCAGATGTCAGATTGTGAATGGCTACCTCAAAAGGTAGAGTAAATTTATGAATGGCTACAATAACAGAGAGAAAATGTGTAGTTATGTATTGTTGTGAAGGGAAAAAAATTATTTTAATTTCTCTGAGGTTCTCAAGCATTATGACCATTTAAACTGACAGCACATTTCTAAGTAAAGTAGATTTGGAAGTGGAACTTCCATAAATGTAACAAAATATCATTTATTTTTTATAGTGTGTATATATATATATATATATATATATATATATATATATATATACACACACAGCACATTTTTAAGTTAAGTAGATTTGGTTTAAGTGCTGGTCCTAAATAACTAGCTCCAGCTCAGGACCAGCTGAGGACCAGCTTAAACCAGCTCATGACCAACTAAGGACCAGCTTAAACCAGCTGACATTCTTCAAAACATACACTATATATTGCCAAAAGTATTGGGACACCCCTCCAAATCAATGAATTCAGGTGTTCCAATCTCTTCCATGGCCACAGGTGTATAAAATCAAGCACCTAGGCATGCAGACTGCTTCTACAAACATTTGTGAAAGAATGGGTCGCTCTCAGGAGCTCAGTGAATTCAAGCGTGGTACCGTGATAGGTTGCCACCTGTGCAATAAGTCCATTCGTGAAATTTCCTCACTACTAAATATTCCACGGTCAACTGTTAGTGGTATCATAATAAAGTGGAAGTAATTGGGAACAACAGCAACTCAGCCACAAAGTGGTAGGCCACGTAAAATCACAGAGCGGGGTCAGCGCATGCTACAGACCTCCAAACTTCATGTGGCCTTCAGATTAGCTCAAGAACAGTGCGTAGAGAGCTTCATAGAATGGGTTTCCATGGCCGAGCAGCTGCATCCAAGCCTTACATCACCAAGTGCAATGCAAAGCGTCGGATGCAGTGGTGTAAAGCATGCTGCCACTGGACTCTAGAGCAGTGGAGACGTGTTCTCTGGAGTGACGAATCACGCTTCTCTGTCTGGCAATCCAATGGACGAGTCTGGGTTTGGTGGTTGCCAGGAGAACGGAAAAAGGAAAGGAACTCTTAATGCTTTAGCATACCAAGACATTTTGGACAATTTCATGCTCCCAACTTTGTGGGGACAGTTTGGGGATGGCCCCTTCCTGTTCCAACATGACTGCGCACCAGTGCACAAAGGAAGGTCCATAAAGACATGGATAAGCGAGTTTGGTGCGGAGGAACTTGACTGGCCTGCACAGAGTCCTGAACTTAACCCGATAGAACACCTTTGGGATGAATTAGAGCGGAGACGGAAGGACAGGCCTTCTCGTCCAACATCAGTGCCTGACCTCACAAATGCGCTTCTAGAAGAATGGTCAAAAATTCCCATAAACACACTCCTAAACCTTGTGGAAAGCCTTCACAGAAGGGTTGAGGCTGTTATAGCTGCAAAGGGTGGGCCAACTCCATATTAAACCCTACGGATTAAGAATGGGATGTCATTAAAGTTCATGTGCACGTAAAGGCAGGCGTCCCAAAACTTTTGGCAATATAGTGTACCTAACCAGCATATGCTGTTTTTTTTCAACAGGGAAGAAGAAAACATTCATACAGCCTAGAGGCATGAAATTATTGAAGACTAGTCTGGTGCCAATTTCTAATTTTTCTAAAAATGTTCATTTTATGACTTGCTAAAACTGGTTAAAGTCACCAACAGCTCTATAATATAAAGCACATGACCATGACTGCTAGAATCATCAATGACTCAGCTTTCTAAGGTGGCCAAAGGAAATGAAACCAGTTTGCAGATGACCTCATATCCTGCCACTCAAAATAGGTTTGTCTGTTTTTTAGGGGTTTGGTCCACAAGAACAAAAACCCTCCAAGTGCCCAATTTAGTAGGAATGTGAAATAAAATACATAATAACCACCATCTTCAGTGAATTTCCATTCTGAACTTCTAAAGGAAACTCTCTGTGTTCTCTTTTGTAGTGTTTGCAGTCATTTGGCATAAACTCAGACATGTAACTGAATGCAAGTGATCAAGGTCTGCACGTGTTTGATGGCTGATGGTTTTTGGGGAATTTGAGAGTGAATTTGACAGCTTCAGTGTGTGGTGTCTGCCTCATTACGCACATCTGTGTATTTGATCAGTCGGTTTTCATTACTTCAATTCACAGGGTGGCTGGATGACCTGAAAAAGTCACTTTATTTTTAGCAGACGTTGTAATTTTGGGTACGAGCAGAAAAATAAAATACAACTGCTAGTTTTAACTGCCTATGGCTCATTTGGTCAGCTCAGAGTCAGATCAGTAGATCAATTTTCAACATTGTGTCAAATGAAGTGTGTTTGTGTGTGTTCTTGTATACATGGTTTATGAGGACACAAATGTGTATAATGACATGGGTATTACAATATACCCATAAACTTCCTGTGTCCTCGTAAACCAAATGGCTTAAAAAACATACTAAACAGTGTTTTTTTGAACTTCAAAAAATGCAGACAGTTTTCTGTAATGGGTAGTTTAGGGGGATAGACAGTCTGAACATTACAGGGATAACCATCACAGGAATTAATAGTCTACATTTTCTGAGTTTAAATTCTTATTCCAATCTTTTATTAATCTTTTTTTTTTCAGTCTCTAAATTATTCCCTATGTAAACTCTTATTTCAAAGGGGTAGCAGAAATTGGCTGTGTGCATAGAGAAAGAAGAAATTTATCAGAATATTCATAATCAGCTTTTTAAAACAATACAAAATGTGCATTTCTGTTTTTAAACCCTCCAGAAACCATTGTCCCATAGATTTCCATTGTAAGTGCATTACTTTGACTTGTTTTTACAAAATGGTAGTCAACAGCAAAATGGCAACCATTTGAATCTGAATGGTGATAGAGCTTGTTTTGAACCAAGAATATTTATTTTAATTGTCCTAAAACTTTTGAAACAGAACAATGTACTGTATTTTTCAGATAATTAAGTCACTTTGAAAATGACTTTTTTCATTCCTGCCAGATCCTGAGGCAACAGCATTTTGAAGATTTCTAAGACCTAGTCAGACATTTCATCACTGTCTGTCGATTTCTTTTGTCCTCTTCTATTTCATGATGATTTGAATTACAAAAAAAAAAAAAAAAAAAGCAAGGTGATCTACGAATGATTTACTGAGCGTACATTCTGTTCATTTCACAGCGAGTTCTTCCCCTCATCTGCTTTTCAAGCTTGCTCTCTCATTCTCTCACCACACGTTCTTTAAACCACTCTCTGGTTTTGCACTAAATTCTACACTCGTTTTAGCACACACAATGATGGAGTTCCAGGAAGTGGTGGGGGTGGAGAGAGCGAATGAGGGACAGTTTGTGTAACCTCTGTCTTTCTGTCAGTCTGTCTACAGGCATATTTATGATGACTTCCGCGTTACACAATTCACTTTCGGTAAACATTCAGTGTCAATAAATTAGGGAATATAAGGACATCTCCTGTAGTTACACAAATGTTTTTGGACTTGAAGTATGTTTTTTCATCAACCACAAATACAGGGAGTGTGTCCAAATGTAGGTAAACATATTTTAGGGGTCTGGATGATGCCAGGCTGGTCAGAATATGACCATTGTTGTTTATGGAAAGCATTTTTGTTGTGGTGGTTCTGGGTTTTTATTGGTCAATGCAGTCTTTCGGTTTTAACCATAGGTTGATTTTGAGTCGCATTCTGAAATGAGAGAAGCACTTTTAATGTGTTTTACAGCCACATTCCTAAGTATTTAGAAAGAAGACCCCATTCTCTAAAACCCCCATTGCCCCCTATAGTTATAGGTTTCAGAAAAGCAGATGGAACGGCATGTGTTTCAGTCTCTCTCTGTTTCATATAAAATAATTTATTATAGCTTTTATGATAACATTAAGTCATTAAAGGGGTATTTCACCCAAAGATGAAAACTCATGTCGTTCCAAACTGGTATAACTTTTTTCCTCTGTGGAAATTAAAAGAACATTTTTTGAGTGTTTTTTGTCCACATAAGTCATTGGTAACCAAAACTGTTACCAAAATGGTTACCAACATTCTTCAAAATATAAAAGAAAGTCAAACTTTTTATGGTTAAAATTGATGCCAAAACTTGTTTGGTCACTTAAAGGGTTAGTTTCTGTCATTAATTATTCACTCTCATGTTGTTCCTCACCCGTAAGGCCTTCATTCATCTTCGGAACACAAATTATGATATTTCTGATAAAATCTGATGGCTCAGTGAGGCCTCCATTGAAAGCAAGATAATTAACACTTTCAGTGGTTCAGTGGTTCAACCTTAATGTTATATAGCGACGAGAATACTTTTTGTGTGCCAAAAAAACCCCAAAATAATAATAATCTTTTGTTTCAAATCAGTGGTTCGGAGCGCGTATCAAACCACTGATTCGAAACAAAAGAATCATAAAGCTTCAATGCTTCATGAATTCGACACAAAAGATTCATAACGCTCCGAAGCTTCATGAAGCAGTGTTTTGAAATCAGCCATCACTATATAAGTCGTTATTTTTTTTATTTATTTTTTGGCGCACCAAAAATATTCTCGTCACTTTATAATATTAATATTGAACCACTGTACTCACATGAACTGATTTAAATATGTTTTTAGTACATTAATGGATCTTGAGAGAGGAAATGTCATTGCTAGCTATGCAGGCCTCACTGAGCCATCGGATTTCAACAAAAATATCTTAATTTGCGTTCCGAAGATTAACGAAGGTCTTATGGGTGTGTAACGGCATGAAGGTGAGTAATTAATGACATTATTTTCATTTTTGGGTGAACTAACCCTTTAACTGAGGCGATACAGCGATCTGTCACGTCACATTAAATAGCGCCAAAACGGTACTTATTTTTTGAATCTCATAATAAGATGGATGTCATTTGAAATCTGAGACTTTGCTTCATATCAAAAGTATCAAAGCACAAAGATTATTGCGATTTATTAGATGGGAGATGCGCTACATGTTCTGTTCATTCATTAACTGAAAAAAACAGACTAGACTAATCGATTCTTGATTCTTGATTTAAGAATCGATATCAGTTCATAAAAATGAGAATCGATTAAAATCGAGAAATCGATATTTTTAACCCAGCCCTACTAGCTTCATATAGTACTATCAGTAGGGATGTGCACAAATACTCTGGTGTGATCTGTTACGATTATGAGTGAAGTGACTTTTTTTCTGAATTCGAAATTAAGTAACTCAGCAACAACAAGTCAAATAGAGATCAGAATGAAGGTTAAAAATAATAATTTTTGCGAATATATGAATTTAACACTAGAAGTAAACCTTGAGGAACATATTAAAATAATAGAAAAATATAAGAACATTCTTAAGAAATGCTTTGGGAATTCTTAATTGTATTCTTAAAGGGTTAGTTCACTCAAAAATGAAAATTCTGTCATTTATTACTCACCCTCATGTCGTTTCACACCCATAAGACCTTCGTTCTTCTTCGGAACACAAATTAAGATATTTTTGATGAAATCTGAGAGATTTCTGTCCTTCCATAGTAATTCGCAACTGACACTTTGACGCTTCAAAACGTTCATAAAGAGATCGTAAAATTAATCCATATGAATCGAGTGGTTTAGTCCAAATTTTCTGAATTCAAAAATATCTTAATTTGTGTTCCAAAGATGAAGTTCTTACGGGTTTGGAACGATATGAGGGTGAGTAATAAATGACAGAATTTTCATTTTTGGGAGAACTAACTCTTTAAGTTAGAAAATAAGCACAAGATAGCTGTTAAGAATAATTTTCTTCTTTTTTAAATTAATTTTAGAAATATATATTTTTTTTTATCTGGCCCCTAGTATCATTGTGCCTCTGCTGCCTCTTGGTTTGATATTGTGTATCTAATGCAGTGACATTCATACAGTGACATTTTAAGTGAGACTTAAGCCATTTACTTTAACCTAATACTGTATGATTTTGTTCCAAATATAAAACTGAAGTTACATTAATTTGATCAGCATGTGTGTTCATTTTCATTTACACATCTTGATTGTTCAGCTAGTTCTAGGTTTTGGCCCCTGCCTTGTCCAGATTTGCTGCAGAATATTGAATATGTGCTTCAGTATGATTCCCTTTGGATAGTGGGCTCATTAGGCTCAACTCATCCTCTCTCTGTGCACTCTCTTAATTTCACTCCCTCATTCATATTTCAGTACCTCGTAATTAATAGCCTCATCCTGTCAGAGCTCATTAACGGTGACATGATAGTGTTTAATTATGAGGTCAGTCAGCCCTTGCAATCCACACTGTCACATAGTTATTAGGAAGTTAGATTTAATCTGAAGACAGATCTCTCTTTGTCTCAGTACTCATTACTGAATCTCTCTTTATTTTTCCCTTTTTCACATCCTCATGGTTGTGTGTTTGGCCGGACAACATGATTATTGCTGGTCAGTATTTCTAGTTAGTTTGAAGTATATTCAAAACCAAAACTGAAATTAGAAAAATATTTTTATTTTCCTTTATGCACAAAAACATGTTTAGGTTAATCCATCAGTTCCATATTTTAGCACCACATCAAATTAGACCGGTCCTCCTGCCAAACCAGTAATGTATGCAGTGCCGGTCTAACTTCAGTCTCTGATGAAATCTGGTTTACTTTTTGTTTGTTTGCATTTTATACTTGAAAGAAGTGGAAAATAGCTTATGTTTGTAATTTGGCTTTGAAGAGGATTGCTGAAATTACCAGAAGTTACACAAAGTTGATTTGTGCATTGACATAAAGCTTTCAGACTTTTCTCTGTTCTTGATTCTGTGTAAGTGTTGGCATAATAATGGAAATTATGTCATTTTTACTTCCACATTTCATGTCCGGGTTACCAATGAATGCTTTCTTAAAGGAATTTCAAGGGATAAAAAAAAAAAAAAATTCTCAGAATGAGTAAATTAGAAATATACTCAGTCTATAACTGTATTTATTTATGTAATTATATCTAATTTAGTCATTATTATACAGTACATCATCATGTTATTATTTAGACTAACATTCAAATGTTTGGGATTTTTTGTTTTTGGAAAGACCTCTTATTGGAAGTCTCAAAAAGGCTGCATTTATTTGATCAAAAATACAGTAAAAACTGTAATATTGTGAAATATTATTACAATTTAAAATGACTGTTTTCTGTTTTAATGTATTTTAAAATGTAATTTATTCCTGTGATGGCAAAGCTGAATTTTCAGCATCATTACTCCAGTCTTCAGTGTCACATGATCCTTCAGAAATCATTCTAATATCCTGATTTGGTGCTTAAAGGATTAGTTCACTTTCAAATGAAAATTACCCCAAGCTTTACTCACCCTCAAGCCATCCTAGGTGTATATGGCTCTCTTCTTTCTGATGAACACTCTTGGAGATATTTTAATAAATATCCTGATGCATATAAGCTTTATAATGGCAGTGAACGGGACCCACGAGTATGAAGCTGAAGAAAGTGTCTCCATCCACATCCATCCATCATAAACGTGTACTCCACACGGCTCCGGGGGGTTAATAAAGGCCTTCTGAAGCGAAGCGATGCGTTTGTGTAAAAAAATATACATATTTAACAAGTTTTGAAGTAAAATATCTAGCCTCCGCCAGACCGCCTTCTGTATTCAAGCTACAAAGAAAGTGTAAACTGGCGTCGCATCAGTTACACTTTTTCCGTAAGTTGAATAGGGAAGGCGTAGGACGTAGCGTAAGCTTTTTGAACTGCTAGAGTTTTACACTTTCTTTGTAAGTTGAATACAGAAGGTAAGTCTTTACTGTCACTTTTGATCAATATAATAAATCCATGCTGAATAAAAGTATTTATTTCTTTAAAAAGAAAAAAAGCTCTTACAGACCATTTTTTTGACTTACAATTAAACATAAATGTGAATGACATTTCAAAGCTTTGGGGAAGGGAAGATTATTAGAGAGTAATAACTTAAATGTCTCTCTTTTCCTCACAAAAAGCTATCATATTACTTCAGTAGACTTGAGAAATAGTGCAAAAATCATATTGTCTACTTTAATGGTGCTCTTTGTCCTTTTTGGATCTTGACAGCTGCCATTATGAGCTTTTTATGTACTGTAAAAGAGCTATATAAAGATTATTCAAAATGTCTTTAAAAATGAAAAAAACAACACCATACGGGTTTGAGATGGCACAAGGATGACAAAATAATGACCCAATTTGTCTCCTCTTTAATAATTCAGCAGCACTAAAGAACAGTCTGAACTGCTTTCACCTAGATGTTTCCATCTGCCTCCTTCTGGTGTCTTGATCACGAAAGCGCAAAGTCTCACAATAGATGAGATCATTTGTACTCCGTTGAACACAAAAGAATGGCCACTACAGAACGTTTTTGTAATTTTGCTGTTGGCACGTTGGCTGTTGCTTTGGAGTTCAGCCTTTGTAACTCACAGATGGTTGGCATTGATTAATGTTAGCCTTTTCTCATGCTTTTGGGAGTTAACCTGTCATGATCCTGACAACAATATAATCATGTATACACAAAATCTGTCATAGTATTCAAAAGTACATTTGGAAGAAGAGGGCTTATAGTTGATTGGCTGATGTCCAGGTCACATTTGTATATTTGCCAATAGGATTTTGACAGAATCATCTGGAAAATTCTCACTTCAAAAACTTTGAAGACTTTTTTGAGCTTAATTTCCCAAATGTTCATGATTTTTAAAAGCAGCTTTATTTCCATAAAATTCCAAGCTTGTTGACCAGCCCATGGAGGTTATTGTGTTAACGGCAGATTGACAGTAGAGAAATGCAATGGGAGAGTTATTTGTAAGCTATATTCCTAAAGTTTATGTAGCTCTGCTGAAAGTGAATGTAAACTGGTGGAAGGTGCTCTCAGTGGTGTAAGGAGACGTTTTTAGTCAGTCTTAGAACTATGGGAGGTGAGAGCAGGATGTTTAGAGTTTAAATCTAATTTAGAGCATCAATCTAGAGGCTTTCACTGTGGCCTGGGTTTGACAAGATCCATTTAGACTGACAGCCAACATCTGGAAAAGTTTGCCAGGAAGCCTTTTTTCCCTTTATAGTCTGTTATGTAAACCCTTTTTATACATGAATAAACAATTGTGTAACTATATATGAAAACGATGCTGAGAAAATATGTTATTAAATATTTATTTTACTGTTCATTCGTATGCTTTTTGCTCTGGCTCTCTTTCAGGTGGTGCTGCTCAGTGGTCACCTGGACAGCTGGGATGTGGGCCAGGGCGCTATGGATGATGGAGGCGGAGTCGCCATTTCCTGGGAGGCACTTTCTTTGATCAGAGACTTAGGTGAGACAAGTAAAGATGGTAACATTTGGAGAACTTCTCTCTCTCTCTCCGTCACGTGACTAAATATTTAGGAAGTGCCAGTGACTTTGATATGCACATGAGAAATGTTAATTTTTATGATCAGTTTTATTAATGTTTTTTTAATTTTTAGTATTTTAAAGTCACAATAGTCTTTTCTTCAATATTGTGTTGTATATCCTAGTGAAACGGCTTCTCAAACAAGAAAAAATGTAGGATGGACTTGATTTTGTCCATTGGGAATTAATTGGATGGTTGTGGTTTGCTATTGGTTGATCTCATGTGAGTGACAGGTTGTCTCGCCTTCGTGCGAGTAAATACGTCATCAGAGAAGAGATGTTGCTGCAAGAGGGAGGGGAAGTTATTTTAATTAAAGATTACGAGTGCACATGAATAAAAAATAAATAAATAATAATGTGCACGGATAAATCATTTATAATAAATACTGCAATATTCTATTAAAAAACAACAACAATGATTTGTCTATTTTGATTTCATGGTGCCTTTTGATTTCAAGCCTTTTTTCTTTTTTATTTAAAAATACATTTTCTAAATAGCCAGCCTGGTCTCTGTTTATATGTAGGTATTGTATAACATCTTTGTATACTTTTTTTGTAAGTTTTGATAGGTGCTGAAACATGCAATATGAACATATTGACAACATCAAACATTATTACTAATATATAGCTATGAAAATGTAAGATCTTTACAAATATATTTATATAGTTTCTAAATATTTTATTTATACAGTTTAGTTCCCTTAACCTCTACCCCCATGCCTATTCATAACCACTTTTATAGAGTATAAGAAGAATATATAAAATGTAACAGGAAGGAAAATGTACAATGACCATTTTAGTTGAAATATACCATTACATAGATATTTTTGAGCCGCTAATCCCACTCTTACCTCTAAAGCTGATCCTAACTAATTTCTTAAAAATATCTACAGTATAAAGAAAAACTTAAGAAACAGGCAAGTGCAAACACAATAATTTATTCAGTTTATTTTAAAAAAAGAACTACCAAAGTAGTCCAAATGATGTGTCGCATTCGTAGTTCTCTCTGGCAGTATACAAAAGTACAGAGCAGAATTTAAAGGGATACTTCATCCCAAAATGAAAATTCTATCATCATTTGCTCACCCTCATACTATTCCAGATGTAAATGAGTTTCTTTCTTCTGTGGAACACAAATGGAGATTTTTAGAAAAATAATCCATGGTTTTATCCGTGGTTTTAGAAAAATAATCCATCTCTGTCCATCCATATAAGGCAAATGGATGGGCCTCTCAAAGTTGAAGCTTCAAAAACCACGCAAAACAAACATAATGGTAATCCATACGACCCCAGGTGATAAATCAATGTCTTCTAAACTGAACCAATAGGTGTGTGTGTGTGTGTGTGTGTGTGTGTGTGTGTGTGTGTGTGTGTGTGTGTGTGTATGTGTGTGTGTATCAGGGCCGTAACCACCATAGAAACTGAGGGGGACAAGTCCCCCGCAATAATTAGAAATGACCAAATTGTCCCCCCTCCAATATTTGATGATATTGATGCTTTTGTACTCCATTATGCACAGTTCTGTTTGTTGTTAGGATGACAAAAAAAGTTTTAAAAGTTACATTTTTAGGCTGGTCTGCCTCAGTGGTCTAACAGCGCTCATTACTGTCAGAATGAGTGAACTGGCCAATCAAATCAAAGAAGGTGGGGCTTACTGTTCACAGAAGACGAGCGCAATTTCCAATGCAACGCTTTTGTATGATCTCTCTTATTTTGTTAAAAAATTTCACATTTTCACAGATTCTGCAAGAGGTTCACAAACTTTCAAGCGGCACTGTATAATGAAATGTACCATACTGACAGCATCTAAAACGTAAATTATATAGCAGAAACTTTACACAAATTTCAAGCGGCACTGTATATGCAAACATAATTGACCACACTTTATGTAAAATACATACGAATTCTCATGAGATCACGTTGAAATGAATCAGATATGTTATATACCTATAAAATATATGTTATGCATAGTGAATTAAATGCCACTGTGTAAAACCATGAAATATTTCTGCTAAAAATTAGCCATGAATTATCATTGAAAATGCTGTGTGTTAGATGCATGTGTTTTAATGCATATGTAAAAATACATTATAATTATAATTATTTTATTATTGTTTTAATTTCTGTTTAGTTAATGTTTTGGTTTTGCAGGTATGTGCAACAACTGTAGAAGTAGTGCAGTGTATAGAGAATATTCCATTATAATGGAGATTATTAAAATTCCTGCTGAGTGTCAATATGCAATGCGGTGGGAGTCTCTTGGCCCCTCTCCTCTATTGTTGCTTTATTGCACAGGCAATACTGAGGGTTGTGCTCATTTGTATTTAAGATCTTTCTCTTGGCAAGGGGCGTCCACAAACACTGGCAAAATAAAGCTATAATGGTGCACACTAACCACAGACAACATGATTCATTTCAGTGCTGGTAGAGTAAGCATTTTCTACAACATTTTAAATGATCAACAACATTCAGTTCACCGAGTCCTTGGCTCTATTTTTACTATGTAAGCTTTTATTATTGCAACAGTTTGAGCTATTTACTTAGGATCTATAAATCTACTCTTATTAGCATGTTTTGGTATATTATGTTTTCTTGGCCCTATCCTCTAATGTGCCATTTGACTTGGACACAGTGACCAGTTTTCATACATTGCAGTTCAGGAGATGGACAGTTCTCCCATCTGGATCATTGAGAAAGCCCAACATAATTAAGCCCAAAATATCTCTCACAGATTCCGCTCTGCTGGAAGTACAGACAAGTTATCAAGTGCCCAGTATGCAACTGTCTGACTGGCCAGGATCATCTAGCACTATCTTCCCAGAATAGTCAGCATGTAGTCTCTGATGTGTGAACCTGACCTTACATATGCACTTTTATTTTAAAAATAAATGTAATATTCTTCTGTCCTTTTCTGCTAAAGATCAGACTGATGAAAGCCTTGATCTCAGCCGATGAGGCAATATTACAGTGTCTGCATTATGAAAATGTATTCTGAAATATTACGTGGTTGGCTCATACTGTCGATCGTTTGGGTCCCCAGGGTTGCGTCCCAAAAGAACACTGAGGACGGTGCTGTGGTCTGCAGAGGAGCCTGGCGGGGTGGGAGCTGCTCAGTACTTCCAACAGCACAAAGTACACTTCCCTATCACACTAAATCTGTTCTGTTGGGTGATTTAAAACAAGGGTGTCTTTTTTTTTTTTTTTTGGCAGGGGGATATAAATATATCATATAAGATTATAAAATATAAATATCGGGGTTTAAGTGCTTTAAAGGATTAGTTCATTTGAAGCTCCAGGGGGGTAATGAAGGCCTTCTGAAGTGAAGCGATGCATTTGTGTAAAAAAAAATGAAGTAAAATATCTAACTTCCACCAGTCCGCCTTCTGTATTCAACTTATGTAGAAAGTGTAAAACTCTCGCAGTTCAAAAAGCTTATGCTACATCCTATGTTTACGGAAAAAGCTTAACTGATGCGATGCCAGGTCCGGTTTTTTTTCCGTAATTTGAATATGGAAGGCGGTCTGGCGGAAGCTAGATATTGTACTTGATAACTTGTTAAATATGGATATTTTTTTTTACATAAATGCATCGCTTCGCTTCAGAAGGCCTTTATTAACCCCCTGGAGCCATGTGGAGTACAAGTTTATGATGGATGGATGTGGATGGAGGCACTTTCTTCAGCTCATACTCAATGATCCCGCTCACTGCCATTATAAAGCTTGGATGCGTCAGGATATTTATTAATATATCTCCAATTGTGTTCATCAGAAAGAAGAAATTCATATACACCTAAGATGGCTTGAGGGTGAGTAAAGCTTGGGGTAATTTTAATTTGAAAGTGAACTAATCCTTCAAGACCTTTAAGCACATGTAGAAAAAGGTATAATGTTTTAATTAGCAAGCTTGTAACCATCTCGATCATAGATGGAAAAGACAATTTACAGCCAATACAGGCAATTTACCATAGGAAATTTATGGTTTATAAATCTTTTTAATGGTTATCGAGGTTGAGCCAAAAACCTAGGGCTAGTTTGCTGAAGTTGGTTTTTGAAATAATCTCCAATATTTAAAGAACGATCCGATGGACAACGGCGGTCCTAGAGGCAAAGTTGTTCAGAATGAGGAGTTCTACCATGTGGTACGAATGTCGTGGGCGTGTGCGAAAAATTGCACGATACACAATGTGAAAACCGTGAAGGCGCCCCATTTCTTTTGCATTTCTCACAGGCCTCTAGGGTCGTTAGTCAAACAGGGTCGATGGCGGACATGTTTTTTCAGATGCGTCAGTGTCCTCATAGACAGTCATGGCACCTTGGACAAAGATACTGTATGCCAATTTTCAAGTCGATTGGAACAGTGAAGTACAGTGAAGTAGTTATAGCCATTTTCATATTTTTTCCTGTTATAGCGCCACCAAGTGGCCAGTCGCCGCATCCTTTTTCGCGCAACCACAGAATAAGCACTTACATAGATGTGCTGAATTTGTTGTAAATATCTTATTCCGTTTACGAGTTCGTAAAAGTGGCTTCGAACGTTTTGGTGCCCCTTAGGGACCGTGATTCGAAATTTCAACCTTTTTTTTTTGATAATTATTGACGATCAGATTCCAGAGAATCTTGCTGCACTGGTTTTGTTCCGATCAGGCAAAAAACCTAGGACTCACAAAAGTAGGTTTTTCAAAAACGAAAACAAAAATTTTCAGAACGACCAGCAAATCCGAGGCATGCAATTTGTCCCTCTTGAGCCAAGGATTACAACGAGTAAGACACTTGAGACTATGCATAACGGTTTAGGAGCTGTAGCGCCCCCGTCAGGCAGATCGGGGCAAGCCTTGGTGATGTTGTAGATGATGTGAGGACTACCAGCCCTCAAAGTTTCAAGTCTCTGTGACTTACAGTTTGGTCTGCCCAATCACTTTTAGAGGAATGCTAATCCTTGGAAGTGCTACGCACTTACCCTGATTATGTTAAGTTCATTAATTATATTGAAAAGGTTATTCATAATGTTCTATTTTCAGCAACAGCAGGACAGATAAACTTTGTTTAATTTGTTGTGTTGCAATACTGTAGCTCGCAACTGTAGGGAAAGTACAGTTAAACCATAAAGAGAGACCAATATGCTCAAAGAAGACCAGGAGTTCAGTCAGTTAACAGAGAGTTTACTGAAGACAAAGTTCTCCACAATTCCAAAGGCCGTAGAAAATGAGTAAGAGTATCCACCCTTAAACTAATTTAAAATACAGAAACACTAGTACTAGTCATATGGATAATCATTTGATGTTATTTGTACAGGTTCGGATAGGTTAACAGTACAGTTCCTTACACAAATGAGGTTACTTAAAGACATTATTTTAGGCACACTTTGACACACTTTTATACATAAGAAAGGGTCAAAGGCGAGGGTCACGCAAGGATCATAAATTCCGGAAGGACTCTTCACATATGGGATGCTGTTGAACTCTCCTGGAGACTATTGCTTTGCTAATTTAATTATGTGTGAAAATATAATGGGTAATAAATAGATGATTTTCTCCCATGTTTGCATTGAATAATTGTTAAATAGCCTGTGATACATTAATATTGCTTTTATCCTGACAAAATTTAAATTAGTTGTGCAGTTTATTTTCCTTTTTTATGCCTGAGTTTGTGATAATGTTTGGTTTCAGATGGATTATTATTAGCTATTATTATAGTTAGTTAGACTCTTTTTTTCTTGTCAGTGTAGTTTTTTGGAAAATATTCACTAATTACTGATTTAATGTTTCAGTGACACCTTTTTTTTTTTTTTTTTGCTAATCTCAATATATATTCAAAAACACATTCAAAATGCAACTCATAAATATATTCTGACATTTAAGGTAAAAATATCAAGGTGACACAACTGTCCTGATCACATAATGAATAAATCAGCCTCACTGATGGAATGAAATTCTTGATAAGTAGTTCAGAATAATTTTTTTTAGCATTATTTCTACTAAAACTGCTTATTAATATTTGTTTTAAAAAAAACTTGCAAGTTGTAACCAACATGCAGAAAAAAATAACAAAACAGGAAATTATATCATAAAGAGGACCTCCGTGGATCCTCGTGACAGTGTGTCAAGGCCTCTAAGTCTTTCAAAATATCAAATAATTTGACCTTTCTATGACAAGGATGAGGTCATTTCAGGCTGTAAAATGCCATGTGCACCTCCTCCAAACCTAATGATGTTCATGATGTGCATTATAATATTATTTATTTATTTATACTTAATGGTTGCATTTTGTTAGTTTGATTAAATTGAAACTTTTCTCACAAAACTTTTAAAAGTCTTAAAATCAACATGAATGCAAAGAATACAGGTACTTTCTAAGATTTCTAAGAATTTTTTCTTTTTATTTATTATAGTCACTCATATCAATGACAATGTCTTATGTCATCATGAAGTTGATTCTTAAGTCCAATCTGGCTTGTGACCTTCAATGACACCCTTGTTCTAGAATGTGATACAGATTACCTGAGTTGTCTGCACTAACAATCTATGGCATACTTTATGTATTTTGAAAAACAGTTTTAAATGTTGTTATACAGTCCTGGTCAGAATTATTGGCACCCTTGATAAATATGAACAAAGAAGCCTGCATTGTTAATCCTTTTGACCTTTTATTAAAAAAAAATCACAAAAAGCTAACCTTTCAATGAAGTAAAAATTAAAAATGGGGGTAAAAATCTCTTTATGAAATAAAGGGTTTTTTTTGTAATACACATTGGACACAATTATTGGCACCCTTTTATTCAGTACTTTTTGCAACCTCCTTTGGCCAAGATAACAGCTCTGAGTCTTCACCTATAATGCCTGATGAGTTTGGAGAACACCTGACAAGAGATCAAAGACCATTCCTTCATACAGCACCTCTCTTAAAAATTCCATGTTGATACAGTCTCCTCTTTAGTTTTCTATAGGATTCAGGTCAGGGCACTGGGATGGTCATGGCAGAACCTTCATTTTGTGCTCAGCGACCCATTTTGTGTTGGTTTTGATGTTCTTTTGGATCATTGTCTTGATGGAAGATCCAACCATGGCCCATTATAAGATTTCTAGCAGAGACTGTCAAGTTTTGATTTTTCATCTGTTGGTATTTGATAGAATTCATGATGCCATGTATCTGAACAAGATGTCCAGGACCTCCAGCAGAAAAATAGGCCCACAACATTAAAGATCCAGCAGTATATTTAATCGTAAACATGGGGTACTTTTCAGTTCCAGTAGTGTCTGGCACCTGAATATGCTGGAGTTTGTTTTTGGATGAGAGCAAAGGACTTTGTTTTGAAATCCTTCTGAAGGTGATGTAGGTGCTGTGATCCTTGGATAGTCTTTGGCCACTCGAACTATCTTCCTCACTGTGCATTAAGACAATATAGACACACGTCCTCTTCCAGGCAGATTTGTAACATCTTTAGTTGATTGGAACTTCTTAATTATTGCCCTGATGTTGGAAATGGGGATTTTCAATGCTTCAGCTATTTTCTTGCAGCCTCTTTCTATTTTGTGAAGCTCAACAATCTTTTGCTGCACATCAGAGCTATATTCTTTGGTTTTACCCATGGTGATGAATGATTAAGGGAATTTGTGTTACCTCATATTTATACTCCATTATGATTTTATGTTCCTAGTCACCCTGCTGTGCTAAAAATTGTAAATATGAAGGGGAATATACTTTAGAGATATTTTACTCATAAGAATTTCTAGGGGTACCAATTATTGTGGCTAACATGCATTAGAGAAAAACATTTATTTCATAAATGAATGTTTCATTAGTTTTACTTCAATGAAAGGTTAGATTTTTGTGATTTTTTTTTTTTTTAAATAAAAGATCAAATGGATAAATAATGCAGATTTATTTTTACAGCTTTCTTTGATCATATTTACCAAGGGTGCCAATAATTCTGACTATGACTGTATCAGTTAAGCACAGAATGTTTCAGAAAGTTAATGTAGCACATTTTCACTGTTCATTATGTGAGTACTCTTTTGTCCTTGAATGCACTTTTGAAATCTTCTATCAAGATCTTTTATATAGGGTCATAAGGGTCCATTTTTTTTAATTTGAGATTTACACATCATCTGAAAGCTGAAGAAATAAGCTTTCCATTGATGTATAGTTTGCTAGGATAGGACAACTATTTGAAAATCTGGAATCTGAGGGTGCAAAAAAATCAAAATATTGAGAAAATCGCCTTTAAATTTGTCCAAATGAAGTCCTTAGCAATGCATATCCACTCACAAAAATACATTTTTGATATATTTACGGTAGGAAATGTACAAAATATCATCATGGAACATGATCTTTACTTGATATCCTAATGATTTCTGGCATAAAAGAAAAATCGATCATTTTGACCCATACAATGTATTGTTGGCTATTGTTACAAATATACCCGTGTGACTTATGACTGGTGGTCCAGGATCACAATTAGTTCTGTTTAGAATTACATAAATAGCCTATTTTACTGTGTTTTATTATGGCATCTGACAAAAAGGTTTTACCAGGTTTGTGTGGTATCTGTTTCAATGCTGAAAGTACTCTCTCTAATTTTAGCAGGAGGAGCAAATTGGCTGAAATTTCCCACACAAACCCAAGTGCTGTGGCACACATCCATCTATAGCTTTTATTTCTGTCAATAATGTTTTACTTGGACTCTTCTGGTTTTGGAGCGAACAGTGCAATAAACCATATTTGTCAGGTCTGTGTGCTGTAAAGTGATACTTTATGGTATGGAACAATTTAGCCAGCATTTGGAGTTAAAACTCTATTGTATCTGCACACTGCCATGGGATTTCGTTTTTGCTTTATGAGGTTGGATTCTGATCAGAGAGCAGTGGTTTCAGGCCAAGCGGGATTCAAATGCTGCGTTTTGGCTTCTGACCCAACTTTTTACTGTATTACATCCAATTATGTAGATATTTGGTAGAGCTTTCCATGACTTGGACTGTCAATTCACTGCTGAGAATGAAACAAACCATCATTCTTTAAGTAGAAAAAAAAAAATTGTGGCAATATACAAGAACCCAGATTAACAAAAAAATCATTCAGTGCTACTTTATATTAGGTTCATTATAAAAAATAATGTAACATAATATATTTATTATGTTCTTCAGCTTTAGATTTTCTTAAATTTGCATATTACATTCCGATTTTGTAGTGACGACTTCTCCACTTTTCCTAAGGCCAACATCTCAAACTTTGACATGGTTATGGAGTCTGACCTGGGCACCTTCCGCCCTCTGGGACTGCAGTTCACTGGCAGTGACAAAGCTCGGGCAATCATGAAGGAGGTGATGAAACTGTTGGCTGCCATCAATGTCACATCACTTGAAGAACACGGAGAGGGAACGGACATTAACATGTGGATGAAGGCTGGGGTTCCAGGTCAGTTTCATCTAGAGCACAATTCAGTCCTGTTTCTTGCTTTGTGGTGGTGGTAGCAATTAACAAATTAAAACAGCATTACTAAAAAGACAGTTACCAAAATATGAAAATTCTTATGTCATTCCAAACCTGTATTTCTTTCATCTGTGAAAACAAAAGAAGATATTTTGAAAAAATGCCATTTTGGACCCCATTGTCTTTCATTGTATGGACAAAAACAGTTGAAATATTCATCAAAATTCCTTCTTTGTATATATTTCTTGAGCAGTAATTCAGCAAATTAGAATAATTTCTGAAGGATCATGTGACACTGAAGACTGGAGGAATGGCTGCTAAAAATTAAATCATAAACCAGTTATTTTATATTGCAATAATATTTTGCAATATAATATATTACACAATGAAACAAATACATGCAGTCTTGGTGAGCATAAGATCATTTTTATTCAAGTTAAGAAGTCACTCACTTAAAAGGCTTAAACCAGTCATGGTTTTAAACGTATTGTTTTTTTTATTTACACTCTTCAACTTTTGTACCTCCCTCATACAAACTGCAAGGGACTTCAGCAGTCTAATGACTGAAAGAACTGCATTAATTGTTTGAGTTCA
Source organism: Ctenopharyngodon idella (assembly GCF_019924925.1). NCBI lineage: Eukaryota > Metazoa > Chordata > Actinopteri > Cypriniformes > Xenocyprididae > Ctenopharyngodon > Ctenopharyngodon idella. Next base: position 10,591,857 of record NC_067235.1, on the reverse strand, counting down.
GCCAATGATCTGTGAAATTAACTCTGAAAAGCTTAGAATACTTGGCAGAAGTAAAGTAAAGCGAGCTCTCGTAGTTAACCCTCAGGAGCAGATTCGGAGAGGTGCAATGTACTGTTAATATTTTTATACTCAAAAAACAGGCAGCACTTGCATTTTATGACTATTGATCTTTTTTATCGCTATTAAAATAACAAACTGTGACCAATATCTTTGATATTTCCAAAGAAAATAAAGTTGTAGCATTAGATGTGTCTTCACTAACTTCCTGGCTTCACAGTTACAGTGCACTCTAAAAAGCACTGGGTTAAAAACAACCGTATTTGGGTTGTTTTCAACCAAAGGGCTTGGTAAATACAGGACAGAACACTTGTTGGGTTAATTTTACCCAGCAAATTAGGTTGTTTATTTAACCCAGCAATAGGTTGATTCATTTTTACTACTATCTGTTTTTTTCTTTTACTTCATACATGAATTAATATTTATGGATTAAATTAAATCATCTAAACTTTATATTTTTAAATATATCTCCGATTATGTTCGTCTGAAAGAAGATAGTCATATACACCTAGAATGGCTTGAGGGTGAGTAAATCATGGGATAATTTTCATTTTTGGCTGAACTATCCCTTTAACATTGTCATATCCATTACCATACCAAAAAATCTGAAAGTTGCCATGACAGAAATGTTTGATACTCATTTTATGTCATAACATTTCTTTGTTTTTGCTTTATATTATGTCCTCCGACTCTGGGACTTCACTATTTAAGCAGTCGTTAGCTCTTGTGAAGAGTCATGCATGGCAGCTATACTGCCTTCTCCCATCATCATATTAAATTACTTGTGCATAAGAATGGATAAATCTCATTAATGCCTGTAGTCACCAGTCTGATTGCTTTAACCACCAATGAACTGTGGCACACAAGAGGATCGGTTGTTCCCCCAACTGCACACAATGTTATCAGATGAATTGATTGTGACATCACTGCAGGAAAAATGAACACAGCAGGAGGCATGTCGAAATGTATGGTGAAATTCCACTGAAGTTTAAAGCCAACATGTTAAACAAATGAATCATCCGCACAGTTGTCTAAACTGGTTGCTCTGTAGTTATTCTTCTTGACAAAGCTCCAAATTCAAACATGAAATCTTGGCATCTCTTTTCAAGAACAGCTCCTCTCAAGTTTAAAGTTGTAAGTTAAAGGGTTACTTCACCCAAAAATTCTGTCATTAATTACTCACCCTCATGTTGTTCCACACCCGTAAGACCTTCGTTCATCTTCAGAACACAAATTACAATATCTTTGTTGAAATCCGAGAGGTATATGACTCGTCCATAGACATATGAGTCATATGAGAATGACACAGAAAAGAAGATATTGTTGAATAAAGTCGTTATTTTGGTTTTGTTTTTTGTGCGCAAAAAGTATTCTCGTCGCTTCGTAAAATTAAGGTTGAATTACTGTAGTCAAGTCGACTTTTTTAACAATGTCTTTAGTACCTTTCTGGACCTTGAAAGTGGTGGTTAAATTGCTGTCTATTTATGAGTCATATACCTCTCAGGTTTTATCAAAAATATCTTAACTTGTGTTCCCAAGATGAACGAAGGTCTTACGGGAGTGGAACGACATAAGGGTGAGTAATTAATGACAAAATTTTCATTTTTGGTTGAACTAACCCTTTAAGATGGCTTCTGTTACAATCATGGCAGATTACCAACTCAAAAGTGGAGCTTGATACGGTTTGTATTTGCTGTTGGATGTTGTAGAATGGACTGAAAATGCGATGAAGTATTGTGAGCATTTATCTTTATCAAAAATAACATGGTGCAGTAAAATAAAGGTGCAGTAATATTTTCACCATTCAGAATTAAGTTGAGAATTCCATAGATTCCAATTCAGTTCCTTAATTTGGATTGAAGTACTGTAAAAATCATAATAAAAGATTGATACAGATCAGTGCATCAATGTGTCAGTGCAAAGATTGATACTGTTCAAAAGTTTAGGGTCGATAATATAGTTTTTTATGTTTTTGAAAGAAGTTCTAGCAAGGCTGCATTTATTTGATCTAAAACAGTAATATTGTGAAATATTAAAATTTGAACTGTTTTCTATTTTAATATATTTGAAAATTGAATTTATTTCTGTGATGAATTTTCAGAATTGCCTCATGATCCTTTAGAAATCATTCAAATATGCTGATTTGTTACTCAAGAAACCTTTCCTATTTTTTTCTTTCTTACATTTTATTCAAGATTCTTTGATGAAAAGAACAGCATTTATTTGAAGTAGAATTTTCTTTTGGATGGATAGATGGATGGATGGATGGATGGATGGATGGATGGATGGATGGATGGATGGATCGATCGATCGATCACACATTGCTTCCGTAGTGGTGGAAACTGAAGCTGCATCCATATACCACTAGGTGTCAGAATCTAAGATGCCTGCCATATGAACAAAAATTACTGAGTGTACCTTTAAATATTTAACCAAATACATGTTTTAAAAACATCACTGAGTTGTGCTTACATTTTGAGGTATGTTGGCCTCAACCCTGTGCAGTTTTTTTCTGTTCACTGCCCTTTAGAATTGTCCCTGTAGTGTGCATTGCACCGTACACCTCACACTATTGATTCTAGGGCAGAGAATAAGCAATGCTTCACCAAGCACCCTTCTAGGGTCAAACAAAACTCTGTCCCTGTATTTCCAGGGGAATAAAGCATCTTGTCGCTGGTGCCTGTTCACATATGGGATCAGTACAGAAATAGATGGCAGGCAAACAGGCTTTAACTGCAACCACATGCGTTCTGGATTTTTTTTTTTTCTTCTCCATGTTCTATTGCTCCTTCAAACAAAGAGAATGAGGCCTGCAGTGGGATATAGCAAACGTTTTTGTGAATGTTTATGTCACACTGATCTAAAAATGATTATGCATGAGTGATGCTGTGTTAATGAGTCACTAGCATGGTCAGCTTTTCATCAGCATCACTTGGATCAAGAAATATGAAAACCCACACAGAGTTTAAAAGTAAACAGAAAGAAAGAAAATGCTTGCAGTCGTTCTGTAATAGCACAAAAATGAATGGTAATTTACTCACCTTGTCATTCGAAACTCATATGACTTTCCTTCTTCAGTGAAACACAAGAAGCAAAATCCTAAAGACATTTTTTAAAAAAAAAATGCATTTACTATGAATGGGGTCTGGAGCTTTCAAGTTTTCAAATATGACACAAAAGCACCATAAATGAATCATTGGTTGATCTGACTCATGTTGTATTCCCAATGGTCTAAAGCCATACGATAGCTTTTTGTGAGAAACAGAACAAAACCGACAATCTTCCCACCAAATTGCGGGAGCTACCACTGAATCAGTGAACTGAGAACCAAATCCATCTAATATCAAGGTCAAGGTCACTTTTATTTATATAGCACCTTAAAACAACATTACTGCTGACCAAGGTGCTTCACAATAACATAATAAAGAGATTCATACACAAAAAGAGTATACAAATTTTAATCAACAACTTAAACCATAAGAGCAAATAAAAAAACAGGACTAAGAATTTAACTCAATAAGACTAACATATCTAAAATTATGATAGGCCTGAGAAAAAAGATACGTTTTCAGAGATGACTTAAATACAGATAAAGAGTGGGATAACCTAACAGATTGAGATAGAGAATTCCACAGCTTAGGGGCAAATACGGAAAAGGCTCTATCCCCTTTAGATTTCAAGCGAGACAATGGGACGGTTTATAGTTTTTCAGAGGATGATCTAAGAGATCTTCGGGGAGAGTATGGACAAATAAGGTCTGAGATATAAACTGAAATATAAATACAAAAGTTAAAACCTTGTAATCAATTCTGAATTTAACCAGTAGCCAATGTAAATGTGCTAAAAAAGGGGTGATATGCTCAAGCTTTTTCTTCCCCATTAAGAAGCGAGCTGCAGCATTTTGAACCAGTTGCAAACATGATAGGGAAAACTGGTTGATACCAGCATATAGGGCATTGCAATAGTCAAGCCTTGTTGAAATGAAGGCAGGAATGACAGTGTCTAGGTCACTAAAAGATAGAAAAGATTTCAATTTCTGTAAACCCCTAAGCTAATTTTATTAGCTTTAAACCTAAAGCTAATTTATTAAACCTAAGTTTATTTCCTTGTCATATTTTAACACCACCACCCAGGTTCTTTACATAAAAAGAACTTATATGTGAACAAATCAGTCAGATCAGGCTTTAAAAAAATGATGCATTCAGAAATATAACATATAGCGTATTTTCCGGAAAATGTAGCACCTGACTAGTGTTGGGGAAAGTTACTTTTAAAACTAATGCGTTTCATTATTGCGTTACTCCCTAAAAAAAATAACTAATTGTATTAGTTACTTTTTCTCACCTGGGTTGGGCAGAAGAAAAAAAAGTAAAGAAAAAAGCAAAGGCCCTTTTGCACCAAAAGTGAAATGACTAAGCCTCAGGCTGAAGGAAATGCAAATTCATGTCTGTACAGAAGAGGGCGCAGCTCAAACAAACCTTTCAGCTGTGCTGCCATTCTGGAATAGGATGCAACTTTGTCAATAAAAACAAATGAAATAAACAGAAATGTGAAAAGTAATTTTTGCTTTTTAGTATGGTTGAATTGGATCGTTGAAGGTCAGCTGTGAAGACATTGGATACATTTATTTGTTATTTAACATTTAATTATTGCAAGTTTACGTAATATTCTGAGTTTACATTTCACCGTTTTTAGTCATTTTGAGGAATGCTAAATCTGTTTTTGTGCAAGTGAGATGAGTAAATGCTCACATTTAGTCTAGAACTACAATATTCATCATGTTTACACAGCGCACACAACGCCTCTGCACTTACTCTTGATTTCTCTCAACATGTGGACAAGAGAGGTGTCAGTCAATAAATGGGAAAACAAAGTAACATGCGTTATTTATTTGAAAAAGTAACTCCGATATTTTGTTGTAATTTTAAAAGTAGTGTTGCTTTACTAGTTACTTAGAAAAGTAATCCGATTACTTAACTCAAGTTACTTGTAATGTGTTACCCCCAACACTGCACCTGACTATAAGTTGCACCTATTCAAAATTACATTGTTGAGAGAGAGAAAAAAAATAAGTCGCATCATTGTTTAAGTCACATTTTATTATTAAATTCATAAATAATGTAAACTACCAGTAAATTAAAGGAAACGTTCACAAACATTAAACATGTATTTTAGTTCCCCTCATTCCTTTGAAAATGAACAGTGAACAAAACAGGAATGAAAAAATATCTATAAAACAATCATGAATTATAGTGGCATTACAAACAACATTTATAATAATCGCCAAGCCTAAACAAATTTATTTTAAGTAAAGTGTTATACAAATAAACATCTCTCTCTTTCAGCATGAGTCCAAATGTGTGCAGTTTGCGCATGTTTTGAACGCATGGCATTAATTGCATTATGGAAGTTGCAGCACGTTTCAGATGATAAAAAAATGACTTATCAGAAAATACGTTAGCTATATAGAAATATGCTACATACTATATACTATATATAAGATTTTCAGAAAAACATGCCGGTTTGTTCTTCACACAAAGCTATTATATGGCTTCAGAAGATATGAAATATGGAGAATTTTTATTATATTTGTAATTTTATAGATTTGCATGCAAAAGAACGACCAGTACATAAATTTGGTCATGTGTGTTTGTAACATGTGGGTGAGCAAATGATGATGGCATTTTTCATTTTTTGGGTGAACTATTTTAAAGAGCAGACGTAAGCAAGACTCTTTAATATTCTAACGCACAAGGAGAATTTTCACACATGTGAAACATAGAATCACACCATTTCAGCTCTGTTCACTGTTCTGTTCGTTCTGTCTTTTTTTTTTTTCCCCAGGCGCCAGCCTGCACACTGCAGACCAGCGGTACTTCTGGTTCCACCACAGCGACGGTGATACAATGAGCGTCCAAAACCCAGAGGAGATGAACCTGTGTTCCGCTGTTTGGGCTGTGGTGGCCTACGTGGTCGCTGACCTGGAGGAAATGCTCCCTAGATAGTGAGTCACTCATAAACGACTGAACAAACCCCTGTCCGTCAGCTTACAGCAGCGGTCGATTACACCGTTACCTTGAGAATTCTCTATCAGCCTGATGTTTTTTTTTTTTTTGTGATTTGACTTCATTGTAACCTCAGATACACTCCTGATCACTCCACTGTCATGTAGTATGTACTGCTCCTTTGATACATGTGTAATTTTCTTTTATATTTTTCTATTATCCTATTATAATGTGAAAGAGTTCTAATTGTGTAATTTCTATTCATAATTTATTCATTGATTTAACATTTTTTACACATAAGCAGTTAATAATCTCAAATGTACATAAAAAACTAAATAAAGATCCAGCATCCGTTACTAAAATTTCATGAGTCTTGATTTCACAATTTCATATAAACAGTGTGATGATGCTATTATTATGTCATATTCCACAAACTGAATAGGTCTTAGTCATCAGATCATATGATTTCCCGTTGGAAACTAAGCCCTGTTCCACTTTTCTAAAACAAACAGGGTAATGGACATGCTGCTATCCAGTCATCCTTCCTCTATTATTCTATTTTTATCGTTTTTTTTTATATAAGGTATTAAAGGGTTAGATGAAAACCATCATTTCCTCACCCTCATGTCATTCCAAACTCATAAGACTTTCATTCATTTTTAAAACACAAATGAAGATATTTTTGATGAGATCTGAGAGATTTCTCTCCTTTCATTGAAAGTTCATTCCACCAAAATTTTGATGCTTCAAAAAGTTCATAAAAGTAATCCATTTGAATTAAGAGGTTTAATGAGGTGATGAACAGATTTAATTGGCACATTTTATAGACTTTTATTCGCATATAAACGTTTATCAACGCACATACAGTACATACATCAAATATTGAAAGAACATTTGAGCTAGAACCAATGAGGTTTGTTCTTTGAGCTTCCGTTTACCATATTGATGAACTTTATGTACTGTACGTTCATTGATTAATGTTTATATGTGAAAAAAGCCTAAGAATATTAAAAAAGCCTATGAAATAAAGCAATCTTGTCTCATTAGAAGACTTTGATTAAACTTCCTGATTCATATGGATTACTTTTACAATCTCTTTACAACCTTTTTGAAGCTTAAAAGTTTTATTTGCATGGACTTTCAATGGAGGGACAGAAATCTCTCAGGTTTCTTCAAAAATATCTTTTCAGAAGATGAGCGAAAGTCTTCTGGGTTTGAAACAACATGAGGGCGAGTAAATGATGACAGAATTTTCATTTTTGGGTGAACTTTCCCTATAACTAAGCATTCAGAATTGAAAGCACCAGGGTGAAATTTGTCAGAGATTGAGCTCCATCATATTAAATCTACAACATCTGCTTGAGAATGAGATGCAAGCAAAAATCCTCATTTAGACTCGTTTTTTCATCTGAAAAACAAGTTAATTCCGAATAACTGGTTTCAAAAATGCTTACAAAAAATTATCCTGTCCTATACCTTTCTCTGTGGGGTGGTTATTAGAATTAGCGTGATTTATTAGATAATATTATGCTGAAATTAAATATTTAAACATCGAAAAGTGACACTTCAGTTTTGTGAAACTTTCTTACATTAATATGATGAAAGTTTTGTCTACTGCACAAAAACAAAATCCAGATGGATGTGTTTTTTTATTCCTGGATTGACATTAAAAGCATACAGTATAGCTTTATGTTCATCAGGCGAAAGGAAGTGTAGTGGTAAGCTTGCATCCTCATTATGTTGTATGCGTACGTGTGTGTGCCTGCACTTAATGTCTGGTTTTCAATTTCATCAAACAAGTAAGTTCTTGTTTCTATGACAACTTGGATTAGGAGGACATATGAGCATTATGCAAGAAAATCTGTCCAGTCTTTGGTTTTCCTGCAGTGTTTCTACTCACCATGACTAAATCTGAATCATACAAGCATCTTGAATGCACATGTTTCACAAAGAGAAATGTCACAGACTTGGGAGGTTATGTGTCAGTTTCATGGGATTTGTGCTTTTGTTTTTTTCTTTTTGCGGCGATTACATGCTGACATGAACTTTTTATAGAGAAAATTACCCAGATAAGTTTGGTTAGCAGGCTAATAGGTCAGTTTTGCTCAAAGTGAAGACCTGGTTGTATTTAAGTGGTGCTTGCTCCATTCTTGAATTTCACTGTCTCATAGACATACTAATTTTCTCCTCTATCCTAAAGTAAAATGACTCCACAAGAGTTTTTTTTTCTCTGCTTTGATTGGGCAACAAAAGTTTGCAGGCATTGAGCCAAGGCTGCTTTTACACTGGCTTGGGCCTCAGATTAGAGACCACATCATAAAAGCATTTTCCTGGGATTTCGAGACTTAACTTTATCAAAAGCTGCCAAGACTATTTATTTGGCCTTGATGTACTATATTGACAAGGTCTATCAACATTTCTTAAAGGGTTAGTTCACCCAAAAATGAAAATAATGTAATGTATTACTCACCCTCATGCTGTTCCACACCCGTAAGACCTTCGTTCATCTTCAGAACACAAATTAAGATATTTTTGTTGAAATCCGATGGCTCCGTGAGGCCTACATAGGGAGCAATGACATTTCCTCTCTCAAGATCCATTAATGTACTAAAAACATATTTAAATCAGTTCATGTGAGTACAGTGGTTCAATATTAATATTATAAAGCGACGAGAATATTTTTGGTGCGCCAAAAAAACAAAATAACGACTTACATAGTGATGGCCGATTTCAAAACATTGCTTCATTAAGCTTCGGACCGTTATGAATCTTTTGTGTCGAATCATGATTCGGATCACGTGTCAAACCGCCAAACTGCTGAAATCACGTGACTTTGGTGCTCCGAACCACTGATTCGACACGCTGATTCATAACGCTCCGAAGCTTCATGAAGCAGTGTTTTGAAATGTCATTGCTGGCTATGCAGGCCTCACTGAGCCATCGGATTTCAACAAAAATATCTTAATTTGCGTTCCGAAGATTAGCGAAGGTCTTACGGGTGAGGAACGGCATGAGGGTGAGTAATAAATGACAGAATTTTCATTTTTGGGTGAACTAACCCTTTAAAGGAATATTCCGGATTTAGTACAAGTTAATGTCAATCAACAGTATTTGTGGCAAAATATTGATTACCACGAAATTTTTTTTTGACTTGTTCTTCCTTTTCTTTAAAGAAAACAGTTACAGTGAAGCACATACAATGGAAGTAAATAGGGGCTAATCCATGAAAACATTAAAATAGTATTTTTTTTTTTTTTTTTCAAAGGTATAGTGACAAGACAAACAAAATGTGATTTCAGTGTGAAAAAATAACGTACTAATCTTTTCTTTGTAACGTTACACCGAATTTTATGGCTTCACTGACATGACAACATAGACCAGATGACCAAATGATTTTTTTAACAGTTTTACAACAAAGTTTTAACAGAATTAATGATTTTTTTGTGGTAATTCTGTTGACTGATCTTAAAGGGATAGTTGTTCCAAACCCATAAGACACTTGTTCGACATCTTTGGAACACAAATGAAGATATTTTTAATATTCTCCCATCATTTTTCTCCTTCCATTGAAAGTCTATGATATCAACATTTTCATGAACGCTCAAACTTTAATGCTTGATGTGAGAGAACCAATGAGGATTGTTCTCACCCATTAACCAACCACATTTTGAGCTTACATTTACCATATTAAATGTGCTCCATGTACAGTATGTGCGTTGATCTACATTAAATCTGTTCATCGTATAAAGTAATCATGTCTCTTCTGAAGACTTGGATTAAACCATTTGATTCACAGATTACTTTTACAATGTTTTATGTACTTTTTGATGCATGAAAATGTTGTTTGCATATCAATGGATGGACAAAAACTTTGAAAGATTTTTACAAAATATCTTCAGGGTCATTTACACAACACCATTTTCAACTAAAAATGGAAAACTTTTTATGTGTTTTGGCTGTCCATTTACAAGACAACAGCGTTTTGGGGGCCTGAAAACGCAAACTTTTGAAAATGGGTTTCATAGTGCAAGTTTTTGAAAACGATACCATTATTGTCTCCGTTTAAACCACAAAAATGCAAATTTGGAGACAGAATTAAGACAGAATTTTTACCTGGAATACCACTTCAACCTTTCTTCTGGAGAATGTTCATATTTCTTTTAGTGTGATCAGGATTTCATTTGAGCTCTTGTTTTTGAGTTCCACAGTGCAGACCATGGGGTGTGGTGGTAAAAGTAGCAGCATCGCACCTTCACAGTTATTTTCCAGCTCACAGAGAGGAGAGAATTGCTTAGAGTAGAAAACAGCTGGAAGCTTTTAGCCGCATTTGTGTATGTTATTGCAAATGATGTCAGGATTTGTGAGGGCACCGCTCAGCCTATGAAAACAAAACTTAGAGCTCAATCTAGACATAGGAGGCGCAATATGTTAACTTTCCCAGAGATCATGGATACAGAAGTGTGTGTAAGTGAGGTTCGGAGTTGTTTGGAATGCTAGACTTGGCTTTGGTCTTAAAAGCATGCCTGGGATGGATGCATATGGAAGCGGTCAGTAATTTAATTACAGGTTGTGGAAGCACAGATCGCGGAAAGTAAAAGCACTCATTGTGACGTGGGTACCGTTGATCATACTAAACCCTTTTTATATGCCTAAAAGTTTCATCTGCTTACTAACAGACTTTCCAAATAGGGCCATTGAGTTTAATGAGGTTATGCAGAGATTGTTGGGTGTAATGAGTTGGAAAATCTTGTGAGTGGGAAAGGCCACTATTTCCTCCATTTACCTACACTGAAGACAGCCCACCAGTAAACACAACACAAACCAATTTAAAGTTCCACAGAGTCACCTTCTTTACATAGGGTTATGGAGCGTGATGCCCATCCATCATGCTTTATTTATAGAATCAACTCGTCCCTTTCCACCAGGCTGGGTGTTAGGACGTCTTTATTCAAGCACACAAAATATGTCAGAGTTATAGAGGAGACCTAAAACAAAGCCAAGGTGGTTGAGGCGCAGTTGGTGTAGGCTGTTGGCTCTTAAAGATATTTTCTTGAAGGACTCAACAAGATTTATGGCATAATGGTAATTACCAAGAAAAAATGGTAACACTTTACAATAAGGTTTCATTGGTTAACATCAACTAAGAATAAACAATACTAATAAAAAATACAGCATTTATTAATCTTAGTTAATGTTAATTTCGTCATTTACTAATACATTATTAAAATTAAAAGTTAACATTAACAAAGATTAATAAATACTGTAACAAATGTATTGCTCATTATTAGTTCATGTTAACTAATGTTAACAAATGAGACTGTAAAGTGTTACCGAAAAATTATTAAATTGCCCCTCTTGTCTTTAAAAAAAGCAAAAGTGGAGGTTACAGTAAGGTGAATAGGACCAATTTTGGAGGATTTAAAGACTAAAATTTTCATCTTATAATTTTATAAAAACATTACATTAATTCTTCTGTTAAAATCTGTGTATTATATCAACTGCAAAGTTGTTTCTGTAATTTTTATGGTGGTTTTATGATTTTTAGGTGTTCTGTCAGGGCAACAAAGTATAATTGGATTTATTGGATATAACACAGAAAAGGTTAGTAAGCTATTGTTTCACAATAAAATGTAGTTTGTTTTTTGTCTCTTGAAACAGTGAGCATTTTACTGTTTACAAATTGGCCCATGCACTTCCATTTGTAAGCGTAAGCCTCAAATGTTTGCTTGTTAATTATTTAAAGTCCCCCTGTAGTCAGTAATTTTATCCCTTAAAACTCATCTTTGATCACCAAATTACACATTTAAACATTTTCTCCTGTGAAAATTTTTTTTCTTCATACCTTAAAATAGCTTGAATGTAACTCTACACCCTTGCTTCATTTATTATACGTGGATCTATGAATATGCTAATTAGCCCCGCCTCCACCAACTCGCACCTGCTCAGAGATCCACTCGGTCAACTTACTGAGGTAAACGCTGCACAATGGTATCGCTTTTTACAACTTCAGACATATAACAGCAATTAATATGATTAGCCTTTTGCTTGACTACATTGAGACTACATTGTCTTTTTTTCACTGCAGTTTTAATAAGAAAATACTCAGCAATGGTGTTGACTCATGAATTTGCACATGATTTATCTTAAAGCATATTAAAAACATCACACAGACATATAAACAACATTAAAAACTTGATTTTCACCACAGGGGGACTTATTATGCTCATATTATGCTCAAGTTCATATTATGCCCATGCTCAAGTTCCCATATTATGCTCATTTAACGTAATTTTATTTAATTTTATTTTATTTTTAGGTTCTGCTAGAATACATTTACATGATTTTAAGTTAAAAAAAAAAAAAAAGGCTTTCTCTCATATTGTGCATTACCACCTTTTCATTCTCTGCCTGAAATGCTCTGTTTTAATTCACGTGTCTTTAAAGCCCATCATTCTGAAACCCTGTCTGCTCTGATTGGTCAACTGGTCCAGTCTGCTAGAGCATGTATTAGAAATACAGGTGCTGGTCATATAATTAGAATATCATCAAAAAGTTCATTTTTTTATTATAAATTATTTTTAAAAATGAAACTTTCATATATTCTAGATTCCCTACATGTAAAGTAAAACATTTCAAAAGTTTTTTTTTTTTAATTTTGATGATTAGAGCGTACAGCTCATGAAAGTCCAAAATCCAGTATTTCAAAATATTAGAATATTTCCTAAAATCAATCAAAAAATGGATTTGCAAAACAGAAAAGTTAAAGTTCTTTAAAGTATGTTCTTTTGTGCACTCAATACTTGATCGGCAGGACATATTACAGCAAATGACTTGCTCCTAGCACAAATTACTGCATCAGTGAAGTGTGGCATGGAAGTGATCAGCCTGTGGCACTGCTGAGGCACTATTGAGCCTTCAGATCATCTGTATATTGTTGGATCGACTGTTTCTCATCTTTCTCTTGAAAATATCCCATAGATTCAGGTCAGGCATATTGGCTGGCCAATAAAGCACAGTAATATCATGGTCAGCAAACCACTTGGAAGTGGTTTTTGCACTGTGGGCAGGTGCTAAAGTCCTGCTGGAAAAGGAAATCAGCATCTCCATAAAGCTTGTCAGCAGATGGAAGCATAAAGTGCTTCAAAATCTCCTGGAAGATGGCTGCATTGACTTTGCACTTGATAAAACACAATGGACCAACACCAGCAGACGTCACGGCCCCCCCAAATCATTATTGACTTCAGAAACTTCACACTAGACTTCAAGCAGCTTGGATTCTGTGCCTCTCCAGTCTTCCTTCAGACTCTGGGACCATGATTTCAACATGAAATGCAAAATTTACTTTTATCTGAAAAGAGGACTTTCGACCACTCTTCACTGTCCAGTTCTTTTTCTCCTTAGCCCAGGTAAGATGCTTCTGACATTGTCTCTGGTTCAGAAGTGGCTTGGTAGTCCTTTTCCTGAAGATGTCTGAGTGTGGTGACTCTTGATGTGCTGACTCCGGCTTCATTCTACTCATTGTGAAGCTCTCCCAAGTGTTTGAATCGGCTTTACTTGACAGTATTGTCAAGCTTGCGGTCATCCCTGTTGCTTGTGCACCTTTGCCTACCCAATTTCTTCCTTCCAGTCAACTTTGCATTTAATATGCTTTGATATTTCACTCTGTAAACAGCCACCCCATTCAGTAATGACCTTCTGTGACTTACTCTCTTTGTGGAGGGTGTCAATGATTGTCTCCTGGACCATTGCCAAGTCAGCAGTCTTCCCCATTAGTGTGGTTTCAAAAAACAAAAGATACCTGGATTTTATACTGTAGGGATGGTCATTTAATTAAACTCAAATGTAAATATTCTAATATTTTGAGATACTGGATTTTGGACTTTCATTAGCTGTACGCTCTAATCAACAAATTTACAAAAAAAAACTTTTGAAATGTTTTACTTTACATGTAGGGAATCTAGAATATATGAAAGTTTCATTTTTTAAAATAATTTACAATAAAAAAATGAACTTTTTCACGATATTCTAATTATATGACCAGCACCTGTAGAGTTCAACAGTTCTTGACCCCATTTTCAGCAGTGCTGGTTCTGGAAGTATTTATTCCATTTATTTTTCCTATAGGGATTTAAAAAAGTCTTTGTTAAAGAGTTATAAGCCATGAACCAAGACAATCAGCTACGAGGTGAAACACAACACTACAAACTTTGATTTGAAGCAAAAAAAGGTACAAGACTGTGTACTTAATGGCTTTAGTGAGGGAAAGAACTACAGTCCCATGAAGCATTGCCCTTGCGAAAAGAGATTTAAAACTTCTCTTGTACAATTGTTGATTATATATATATATATATAAGGCATATAATAAACTGACTAAAAATAATGAAATTATATTTATAAAATGTTCACTGCTGCACTTTGTATTAAATTGGTTAATCTGTAAACAAGTTTATATTTGGTTCAATGGTTTGGTTCCCTACAGGAAATGAAGGCACTGCTTTACTGTCATTAATTCAGATATAGTTGACGAGCCGCTTTTGGAGCGGAGCATCTCTCTGGGGCTGGATGCCTTATGGCCAAATGTTACTCAGCAAGCTGAAATCGGAGAGCTTCTCCTGAAGCTGCCAGCTTTTGATCATGCTGTCAGTGTGAATATGAACACGTTATTGCTGGTGTAAGAGACAGCTTATGGAAAGCCTTGTTTTGAGGCTCAGTACAATATATTAGTGATCATGTCAGGGGAGCTGAAATATATTAGGTGGAAAATTAAAATGAACGACTATAAACACTTCGTTAGTGGCATTTTCAGACACTATTTTTACATTTTACACTGTCATTTCATTAGGATTTTTAAAGCTTTACATGCACAAATCCCATGTTTTCTAATGTGAGAATTATTAAGTACACTCTTAGAAGAAAAGGTTTTATATAGAACCTTAAAGGGTTCTGTCAGGCACTTAATTATAGAACCTTTTATGGGTTCCCATCATGGTATAATTTTATGGATTTAGTATTAATTAATGTTGTTTTATTTCATTTTTAATTTTAATTCAATTTTATGAATTTCACAGCTCGTAAACATACTTTATCACTAGAAAAAGAAAGAAAGAAAAAACCCATTAAAGCATTATGCAATCATTATGACATTTCTCCTTATATAGATTTCTCCTTATGTGCTTTAAAGGATTAGTTCACTTCAGAATGAAAATTTCCTGATGATTTACCATGTCATCCAAAATGTTTATGTCTTTCTTTCTTCAGTCGAAAACAAATTAAGGTTTTTGAAGAAAACATTCCAGGATTTTTCTCTATATAGTGGACGCCTACGTCATGTGTGATCTTTCCAATGTGATTACGTATGTGTGGCGCATAGCAGAGCAGTGCAAGACAAGCATTTGTGGTTAAAAAGTGTATACATTTTTATTTATTTATTTATTTTAGTAAATGACCTATCGTTTTACTAGACAAGACCCTTATTCCTTGGCTGTGATTGTGAAGAGCCCTTTGAAATTGCATTGAAACTGCAATTTGGACATGGAATGTTTTCCTCAAAAACCTTAATTTCTTTTCGTCTAAAGACATAAAGACATAAACATCTAGGATGACATGGGGGTGAAAAAATTTTAATTCTGAAGTGAACTAAACACCATACCACCTTAGAGGTCTTGACCTTTTCAACAGTATCCAGCAAATTTTGATATTTAGATCTTTGTAATGAAGAACTATTCAAAAATAATTAACTCATTTGATTTATCAAAAAATTGTGGTAAATGATTGGAAATGCAAAAAAATAAAAAATAAAAAATAAATAATAAAAAATATAATACATGCTGTTCCAAATTAGCAACCCTTTTGGCAACCCATTAGCAAATTTGCAACCCTGTTACTCATTCAGGTGTAGTCCTTTTTTAAAGATTTGATTTTTTAATTTTTTTTAATTTGATTATGTTTATGTTAATTGCTAGAAAATAAAACAGTCACACAAAATCAAGTTTTTAAACTACTTAGACATGCTAAAATTGGGTAACAGGGTTGGAAAAATGGGAGATTTCATAGAAAACTTATTTACCTCCTGAGGTGGACAATCAACATTTTTCTGAAGATTAAGCACCTGAAAAAAAGAAAGAAAAAAAGATGCTATTTTGTGTTTGTGAAAAGTGTACAGACCATTGAAAGTTGTTGTAACAAGGCTTGTGTTAAGGGAAGAAGTAAGTTAGCTCAACCCATATGGATAACATATTTGATTTAACATATTTCAGTAGGATTGCACTAAAGGTTTAACAAATGTTTGTCTGTTATCAGCACAACTGAAATCAGTCAGATTTATCATGTCTGTTCCCTGTAAGATTTGTTGTAGCCAGAGGTTAAGTTCAGCTGTGGCTGCCAATGAAACTCATTTTCAGCTTTTAGCTGGTTTCCAATCATTCAGTGTGTGCTCAACCCTGCATTTTGATTGACACGTTCAAGTAGGGAGCTAATTCTGGTGTGTTTGCCTAAAAGTCAGAAGCTATAAGAGAGGACCAGTTCCTATTAATGCTAATGCTAATTCCCTGCTGTTGTTTGGGTGTCCTCGAAAATGTTCTGCCTTCATTATGAATTTTTTGCTGCATTAGGTTTTGTCAGACTTTAGATTTACATGATTTGGGGTACATTTTTGGTATCTGCTGTGGAAATTGATTCAGACCTTGTCAAAGGAATATACACTATATTGCCAAGAGTTTTGGGACGCCTGCCTTTACGTGCACATGAACTTTAATGACATCCCATTCTTAATCCGTAGGGTTTAATATGGAGTTGGCCCACCCTTTGCAGCTATAACAGCCTCAACTCTTCTGGGAAGGCTTTCCACAAGGTTTAGGAGTGTGTTTATGGGAATTTTTGACCATTCTTCTAGAAGCGCATTTGTGAGGTCAGACAGTGATGTTGGCGAGAAGGCCTGGCTCGCAGTCTCCGCTCGTATTCATCCCAAAGGTGTTCTGCTTTGTGCACTGGTGCGCAGTCATGTTGGAACAGAAAGGGGCCATCCCCAAACTGTTCCCACAAAGTTGGGAACACCGACACTTTGCATTGCACTTGGTGATGTAAGGCTTGGATGCAGCTGCTCAGCCATGGGAACCCATTCCATGAAGCTCTCTATGCACTGTTCTTGAGCTAATCTGAAGGCCACACGGAGTTTGGAGGTCTGTAGCTATTGACTCTGCAGAAATTTGGCGACTTCTGCGCACTGTGCGCCTCAGCATGCGCTGACCCCGCTCTGTGATTTTACGTGGCCTACCACTTCGTGGCTGAGTTGCTGTTGTTCCCAATTGCTTCCACTTTGTTATGATACCACTAACAGTTGACCGTGGAATATTTAGTAGTGAGGAAATTTCACGAATGGACTTATTGCACAGGTGGCAACCTATCACAGTACCACGCTTGAATTCACTGAGCTCCTGAGAGCGACCCATTCTTTCACAAATGTTTGTAGAAGCAGTCTGCATGCCTAGGTGCTTGATTTTATACACCTGTGGCCATGGAAGAGATTGGAACACCTGAATTTAATGATTTGACATTTTACCCAAAAATTCTTCATACAGTGGACTAACACTGAAATTGATAAACATTTGGAACCAAAAATGATTCAGACACTTTGACCTGACCTTTTTTTTTTTAATTGAGTTAATTTTAAAGTACATTTGGCATGTTGTATTTCTTCAAAAAATATGTTCTGGATAAAAAGTTCCCTTTTTCTAGACAGTAATGATTATCCTCATTATATCTTTTCTGAATAAAATATAAGCAATTAAGGAAGTTAAAAAAAAAAATGAACTGCTTGACAAACCACTGAGTAGCTTAATTGGACGGTTTTCTCTTTTTCTACCTCTATAACTTTGATGTGTGACTGCTCTTTAGATGAGTTTTCCACAGCCTTGTGTTTTCACACTATACAATGGAAGATAAGGCCACATCAATTCAGTCTTTTCAATAAAATGTGCAACAGATGCTACAGATCAAAATCCTTGAATTCCTAGAATTCTATGAAGCTTAAGCACAGAACATGGACAGTTTTGCTGCCTATTCAGAATGAAATGAAAAGCCTGAAAACATGTCCCTAAGAAAGACAAATGAAGAAAGATCAAATCTTCTTCTCTCCTTTAATAAAATTTAGCCTTGAACATCATTGACAGTCTAGATGCAGCTTATGCCCTATTGACCGTTCATCAGATATCTAACAGGTTGAGACAACCGAATCAAATCAATGTTTATCTTTTTAGTTTAATAACAGTCTTGTCTTTACGTTTTTGACTATGACCACAGATAAGATTAGAATTTGTGAAAATGAGCAGAGACAGTTTTTAGACTCTGGCCTCTTGGAGATCATGTCTGCTCCATCTGTCTTCAGAGAGTTCATTTGTCCTGACATGGGTTTGACTTCGCTGACAGGTTGAAGTGCTCATCCACTTAAATTTATATGGCTGATTTTATGAGGCACTTGTCACTTTTTTTCTTATTGAAATTGATTTCAAGACCGTGTTATTCTTGAGATTTAGGAAGGAGCGACTAGACTATTGAAACGGAGGCTGTGCTGATGCAATTTACTGCAATCGAGCGGTACAATAGTAAAACAGCCTGTTCTGCTGCCTATTGTCTGTAATGATTTTCCTTTTCTTCAATGTATTTTTATTTTTTTTTTAGTTTCACTTGTAGTAGTCAATCATCCAAATTGCGTAAAGCCGTAGAGTCTATTTATCATTATAGAATTGCACGGGAAACACTATTGTTTGTGTCTTTTGCAAAAGTGATACAATCTTTGTGGAAGTTTATGTCTGACTATCATTAACAGCTCTGTGCAGTTTCATCATTGTCTCACAGCTGGCAACATACACAAGCTAAATGATGTTGGGCTGCTGAATATTTACATTCGTTTCATACTGAGCAATAAAAAGAATGCAAGATGAATTGTTTTGTAGAATTTATCTATTACAGATGTGCACTGTTCTTACGTTGCTTTGTTGAAAAACAGTTTTCACATTTGCAAACTCTTGTAGGGGAGACTGGGGGATTATACCACCATCACTTTAACCAATTAGAAATGAGCAATAGGGGTGAAATCACTATGATACATGATCACCACCCTACTGATGTGACAGTAGATGTTGTAAGACTTTGAGAAGTAAAAACTATTTTCAAAAGTGAAAAATTACTGGATTTTAATAACATCCGCACAAGATAAATGCATGAATGAATGAAATAAAAAGACGCAAGGGTTAGGTTGCAACACTACTTTCCAATTTTACTAGACCCATAAAGTTTACACATAATAGAACATTGCCTAAAAATGTTTGTAATTGGGTTGGGTAACTGTAGCTTATGTTACCATATATGTTAAATATTCATTATATCATCATATCGTATGCAATTTTACTACTGTATTTTTTGTTTTTGGAAGTAAAACCATATAGCATATATAAGTCATTACCATATACACCGATCAGGCATAACATTATGACCACCTTCCTAATATTGTGTTGGTCCCCCTTTTGCTGCCAAAACAGCCCTGACCCGTGGAGGCATGGACTCCACTAGACCCCTGAAGGTGTGCTGTGGTATCTGGCATAAAGATGTTAGCAGCAGATCCTTTAAGTCCTGTAAGTTGTGAGGTGGTGCCTCCATAGATTGGACTTGTTTGTTCAGCACATCCCACAGATGCTCAATTGGATTGATATCTGGGGAATTTGGAGGCCAAGTCAACACCTCAAACTCGTTGTGCGCCTCAAACCATTTTTGCTTTGTGGAAGGGCACATTATCCTGCTAAAAGAGGCCACAGCCACCAGGGAATAGCGTTTCCATGAAAGGGTGTACATGGTCTGCAACAATGCTTAAGTAGGTGGTACGTGTCAAAGTAACATCCACATGGATGGCAGGACCCAAAGTTTCCCAGCAGAACATTGTCCAAAGCATCACACTGCCTCTGCCAGCTTCCCTTCTTCCCATCCTGGTGCCATGTGTTCCCCAGGTAAGCGCCGCACACGCACCCAGCCATTCACGTGATGTAAAAGAAAATGTGACCACGCCAGCTTCTTCCATTGCTCCAGTTCTGATGCTCACGTGCCCACTATTGGCGCTTTCAGTGGTGGACAGGGGTCAGCATGGGCACCCTGACTGTTCTGTGGCTATGCAGCCCCATACGCAACAAACTGTGATGCACTGTGTATTCTGACACTTTTCTATCAGAGCCAGAATTAACTTCTTGAGCAATCTGAGCTACAGTAGCTCGTCTGTTGGATTGGACCACACGGGCCAGCCTTTGCTCCCCACGTGCATCAATGAGCCTTGAGCCCATGACCCTGTCGCCGGTTCACCACTGTTACTTCCTTGGACCACTTTTGATAGATACTGACCACTGCAGACCAGGAACAGTCCACAAGAGCTGCAGTTTTGGAGATGCTCTGACCCAGTCGTCTAGCCATCACAATTTGGCCCTTGTCAAACTCACTCAAATCCTTACGCTTGCCCATTTTTCCTGCTTCTAACACATCAACTTTGAGGACAAAATGTTCACTTGCTGCCTAATATAGCCCACCCACTAACAGGTGCCGTGATGAAGAGAGAATCAGTGTTATTTTCTTCACCTGTCAGTGGTCATAATTTTATTCCTGATCGGTGTCAACTCACCGGCCACTTTATTAAGTACACCTTGCTAGTACCGGGTTGGACCCCCTTTTGCCTTCATAATAAGAACTGCTTTAATTCTTCTTGGCATATTTTCAACAAGGTTCTGGAAACATTCTGTAGAGATTTTGGTCCATACAGACATGATAGTATTACACAGTTGCTGCAGATTTGTCAGCTGCACATACATGATGTGAATCTCCCGTTCCACCACATCCCAAAGGTGCTCTATTGAAATCTGGTGACTGTGGAGGCCATTTGAGTCTAGTGAACTCATTGTTACAGTCAAGAAACCAGTTTGAGATGATTTAAGCTTTGTGACATGGCGAGTTATCCTGCTGGAAGTGGCCATCAGAAGATGGGAGCACTGTGGTCATAAAGGGACGGACATGGTCAGCAACAATACTCAGGTAGGCTGTGGTGTTTAAAACGATGCTCAGTTGGTACTAAGGGGCCCAAGGTGTGCAAAGACAATATTCCCCACTCCATTACACCACCAACAGCAGCCTGAACCATTGATACAGGCAAGGATGGATCCATGAATTATAGCCTCAGTTTCCTGTTCTTAGCTGACAGGAGTGGCACCTAGTGTGCGTTCAGAGATGCTCTTCTGCAGACCTTGTTTGTAAAGAGTGGTTATTTGAGTTACTGTTGTCTTTCTATCAGCTCAAACCAGTCTGGCCATTCTCCTCTGACCTCTGGATTCAACAAGGCATTTTCACCCACGGAACTGCTTACTGTATATTTTCTCTTTTTCTGAATATCTTCTGTAAACCCTAGAGATGGTTGTGCATGAAAATCAGACCAACCCTTCTGGCAACAACAACCATGAATGTTCAAAGTCACTTAAATTACCTTTCTTGCCCAGTCTGATGCTCAGTTTGAACTTCAGCAGATCGTCTTGACTATGTCTACATGCCTAAATGCATTGAGCTGTTGCCATGTGATTGGCTGATTAGATATTTGCGTTAATGAGCAAAGGTACAGGTGTACCGGTAACACTTTATTTTAAGGTCCTTTAACTAGTTGCTTATTGGCATGCATATTACTGGAATATTGGCTATTTATTAGTACTTATTAAGCAGATATTAATGCCTTATTCTGCATGACCTTATTCTACATTCCTAATCCTACCCAATACCTAAATGTAACAACTACCTTACTAACTATTAATAAGCAGTAAATTACGAGTTTATTGAGAGAAAAGTCGTAGTTAATAGTTTATATGTGTTCCCTATACTAAAGTGTTACCGGTGTACTTAATAAAGTGGCCAGTGAGTGTAATTCACAATTTAAATCTACATAATAATCAACAAAATAGTTTCTTATTTTAGTTAGGGTATAATGTGTTGCATTTTCTGTTATTTAATGTTTATGGCATAATTTTAGTGATGTGTGTTTTGTCTTTGTGTGCACAGTATGACCCTGAATACAGTCTATATTCATCTACCATTTCACGAGTTTACACGTACATGAAATCAAAATAAAGTAATTCGTATAATAATTTATGTGTATTTGGCGTGCTGTCCGGGGGAGGGCTCCGAGCTCGGAATTTGGCCCGAACCCAGAATACTCCCCCTCCTTAACTGGAATAGAAACCAGCCAAGAGTGAGGTGATGGGGTGGTGGAGGGATGCTGTGAAACTTGTCGCGGGACAGAGGTGAGAGACGGCTTTATATACCGGCTTCCTCTTGCACTGATTGGTTGATTACCTGAACGTGCGCCTCCCGAATTTTGTTAAATAAAACTTCATCTCGTTCATTTTGCGCCTTTCTATTTTGGTAGTTCAAGTAGATTGGTATACGCTTAGATATAATTAAATATGGTTAAAAGTTGTGAAAAAATACAGTCATTAAAATGCAATTCTGTACTACCTGAAATATTGTCGCCATTTTTAAAGGTGAATTTTTGGCAACCACAGCTACCAGCTGTTTTTTCTATAAATTTATCAGGATTTTTTTTTTACAGTGTTGACAAAATTGTAATGAAATTAATTAATATATGCAGTTAAAAAATCTATACTAGAATAGATTCATACACAAAATGTTTTCTATTAGTGTTACAACCCATGTCGGTTGTTGAGTAGGTTGTAACAACAGCCATGTTCTTAATTAATTTACAATAATTTGCACAGTTTATGTGTCACATGTATGTCTTTTGCACTATGTTCTGTTTGTCACATGTTCTCCTTTGTTCTTAGTTTCCCGCCACTTGTTTGTCTCCATGGTTTCTGATTTGATTAGTGTTTGAGTTCAGGTGTATCTAGTTAATTAGTCTCATTAACTCCTCAGTTCACTGTGTATATATGCCCTTAGTTTCAGTCCAGTTTTTGCAATAGGGGCTGGCTGCAGCCTGAGGGGGTAAGTGGAGCGCCACTCAAGGGCGGAAATACGTCACCTCCACTAGTGGAGCTTTTTTTTATTTGCCTTATTGTAAGGGTAGGTTTAGGGTTGGGGTAGGTGTAGACGTTAGTAGAACACAAGTGGAGGTGACATATTTCCTGTTCAAGAGTGGAGCTCCACTCGCCCATGGTCTGCAGCCAGACCCTTCTCAGTCTTTGTCATGTATTGATTATGTTATGTGGTGTTCTGTAGTGTGATTTCCCAGTGATTTTCCTGTTCCTTGTTCCTAGTGTTCCATTAAATGTTATTTGAAGATATCTCCTTCGTCGTGCATTGAATACTACACCACCTCTCATGACATTATGCAAGTAGTAGATTTTTAAGTTAAATGTGGAAATATATCACATTTTGAGCACAAAAACAATTTCAGAATGAGTTTTAGATGCCCAAACACTCCCGATCAACTAAGCTTCACAATGTGCTTTTTAAAAATGCAGGTCTTGTCACAGTCTGCCACATACTGTATGGTAGTTAGCTGGATATGTCAGAGTGAAATGGTCAAAGGTCAGAGATGGTGTGTCACTGTGAAAGTTTTACATGTGCGTTGAGTCACTAGTGATGAGAATAGCATGATCACATGCTGCTGCAACAAATCTCTTCTCTTTTCCCACTCCTACACACAGTCTCTTGTGACCTTTTCTGATCTAATTTTCCTATTGCGTTTTTTAATTTCCACCTACTTAAATTAACCCCATTTCTTTTGCATTTCTTGGTTTTTCACTTCAACTACAGGCAGTCTAAAAAAAATCATCAGAAAACCAAGGGGAGAAAAGTTCTGTGTCTTAGCTGCTCGTATCACTATGTGATACATACTGTATGTGCATTTAAACAGTGGTTAAGGGGGCAGGGGGATGTGGTTATAACTGCTGTCTCCCTCCTCTTCATGGTTAATTCCAGCACTAGCTTACAGACTTCTTGTCTTGATTGACCATTTGCGGTGGTGTAAATGATTACAGTACCGTCTTGTAAATGATGCTCCCGGGATTGTGGTAAGTGATGCAGCTGGAATGATAGTGTGCATGATGGAGTTTCCATATATTCATCCATGACCCAAACTGTTCAAAGTCTGTACTCTGCTCATGTTTAAAAACCTTTAGAGTCTATGTAAAATATCAGAAGAGGAAAGTTCATCCCAAAAAATAAAAATTCTGTCAACATTTACTCACCCTCATGGTGGTCAGAACCCCTTCATTTTTCTTCTTCCATGAAACAGAAAAGGATGTTTAGCAGAATGCTGATGCTGCTTTTTTCCATACAATTTCATGATGAGCTGTCAAGCTCCAAAAATGAAAAAAAAAAAAAAAAAAAAAAAAAAAAGCACTCCAAATGACTCAGTTTTTTCCTATATTCCATATGTTTTAAAGCAATACAATACCTTTGTATCAGGAAGAGACTGAAATTGAGGTTGTTATTCACTAAAAAAATAAAAATTCCCCTCCACAACAACTCTCAAGTCTCATTTACACTTTCATATATTCAAACGTGACATGTTGCGGTTGGTTGCAGGATGTGCAACAGCCAATGTCAGTCAACCTTAGCACACCTTAGCATACTTTTAAAAAGAGATCTTATAATGGAAATAATATTAAAGTACTGTATATACTTAAGTACAAACTGAATGTACTTCGGACACTTAATTGCATGTTCATTGCAATTAAATGAAAATGTGTTCTAGTTTCTATTAAATGCAATTAGCTTATCTTCAGAGTGCTATTTTGACCCACTTAAATATAGGACTTAAGTACATTTTTATATGTAATTTCATAACTTCTATTGTCTGTGAAACATGGATAAAGTTTACTGCCAAATGCATTGACAAGATTATGGTAAATTTATGGTAAACTAAAATATACTGTAATGTAATTTCTATTGAAACTTGCCATATTTAAATATATTTGTAATTGCACATTGGTAATGATGAAGCTGCAATTTAGTAAAATATATTAACTTATTATAACTTATTATAAAAACATTACACTTATAATCAAGCACTTTATATCTGCTTTAGTATGTCAGTCAACACATCAAAATAAAGTGTGCTTATTTAAAGCATGAAAAAAGATTATTAAAACAATGATTTATAATGCACAAAAAAATAACTGTAAAAAACGAAACAAATTTACACAGTAAAATACCGATAAAAAACAGTAATTTACCATAAAAACAATGCATTCTGAGTAATATTATTTGTCGTTTTCGCCTATAGGTTACTTTCTTGAAAATGACAAACAATATTACCCAGAATGCATTATAATATACAGAATGCATTGTAAAGTACAGAAGTTACATACTGTAAAACAATGCATTCTGGGTAATATTTGTAATTTTCGAGAAAGTAGCCTATAGGTTACATTCTCAAAAATGACAAATAATATTACCCAAAATGCATTGTTTTTACAGTATATTACGGTTTCAACAGAAAACTGTATTTTATGGTGGAAATTTGTTTAATTTTTTTACGGCTATTTTTTAGTGTGCACTAGTAAAACTTTAATTTTGACATTATTACAAAGTGCACTTTTTAAAAAGAAGCAGTCATGAAAGTGTACTGTTTTTAAGTACACTTAAGTGGCCTTTTATTTCATTAATATTATATTTTTTAAATATACTTTTAATGAATTGAAATACACATGTGCACATTCAATAAAATTAAGTACACTTCATTTTCAAAGTAATACACAAATACAAAATGATACAAGAAATGTCTTCCAGAAGCTTCTGGAGTGACAAAATCTAGAAAAGAGCAGTGTGAACATTCTGCTAAACATCTCCTTTCATGTTTTACAGAGATGAAAACAAATGATATGGGTTCCGTACAAATATGAATAAGTAAATGGGTGAACCAAACATTTGAACTTGTAACTTTTTGTATAAAATGAATAAAAACACAAAACACACATTTTCCTGTAAGCTTGTGAGAATTATTCATATTTTTATTTTATTATGACTGTAAATATCTATCTTCTCCTCTCTTCCATCTAGAACATTCATCTGTGTGTACTAAAGCACAAGTATTTCATACTTCATATTCATCAAAAGGCAGGTCTGAGAAGTCTGTCTATCAGCTCTACACAGTATTATCTGTGTATGATATGCGGTGTGTTAGAAGGAAATGTGTTTGTTTGATGGAAACACTAGTGTTTTGAGGATTTTGATTAATGATCAGACTTGGTGTAGATGTTAAGAGGCCTGGTGTAACAGTTCATTATGTAATGCTGGCATGAAGGGAAAAAAAAAAAAAAACCTTTGATGGATCCTTTACAACCGAGCTACGCCAGAAGCTGCAAGATCAGCTCTCTGTGTGAACAACAAATTAAAGAAAAAATGGGTGGAAAAGAAAAGGCCAAAAGAGAGAATTGCAGCAAACTATGAATACAAATGAACACTTTAGGAATGGCCGTAAGTGATGGATAGCTCAGTATTTCCGGGCGTTTGATGATTGCATTATAGTAATGCATAATTTCCTCACAGGCAAAAACATGGCCTGGGCATCTCAGACATTGTATAAAAACTTTTGCGAGTATTGAAATATATGCCATACTTTTATGAATTCATGATATGTTTACCTCCCAGCCTGGCTTTGCTGAGACAAGCTATATTTTCTGAATGCAGATGTTTAGTATTTCCATTTCAAAACACTTCCAGGAGTGAATGATTCACATTGTACCACGCTCAATGTACATGGCCCTGTCATTTGAATCAAACATCTTTCATGTGTAATTATGTTCTTCTCTTGGCAAGGGTAAACAAGACCTTTAAACAAGAAGAGTCCCATGTTTCTGTCAGTATGAAACGTCTGTGGTTACCTGTATTTCACCCTGTAGAATGTAAAGTTGAAGCTGCCTTGCATAGACTGTCTGTTTCATTCAGCCGGTCTCCTTCTGGGCTGATGAGTGGGCGGCATGCTGTGGATTTTCCGCTTCTGTTGTTGATGCTGCAGATCCTATCAGTCTCTGGAATGGGAAACATTATTCCAGTGTTTCATTGAGCAAAAATGCATAAATATTTATGGTGTGTTTCTTGCAAATCTCTTAATATCCAAATATGGCAAATCACATATTCATCATAGTTTCGTATCGTATCATCACTTCTGTATGACTAAAAAGGTTGTGTGCCAACAGTAACCGATTTTTCCCACAGGGTTATTTTCTTTTTCTGAAGACATGCTTCGGGACCCTTTGAAACAATTAAAGAGAGAAATGTCATTGGGTGAAATGGTGTAGAAATGTTAATAGAATAAAGTAATTGAATCTTATAGATGATATTTAAAAAAATGGTGTGCTGTGCAATCACGTCCGTAGCCACCATAGATATTGATTCAATATTCAAGTTTATTAATCCATCAGTGTAGGTTTTCAATGGCAGATTATTTAACATCCCATAGAAAGACTGAAGATATTTTTATTACAGTGCATGCTGTGATCTGTGCTTATACACTGTCACCATCCACACAACTGGGCTCTTCTCAAACAACTCCTACTGAGAGTATTCCCTTTTCATTTCAAAACATTTCATGCATGGGATGCAGTTTGCGTTTGATTGACTTGAATAGCATCTGTCCTGAATGTTTCCTTCAATGTAAAAAGGCTATATATAAAAAACACGGCTGAATTGTACAGCCAAATCAAGCTGGAGGCAGGTGAATTATAGTCCTGTCACCATGTTACTTTCGTTTTTCGGAAACATCTTCTCGTGTTACCCTCCATTCCCTTCAACCGCCTGTCAGCTTCATGCAAATAATCTCCCAGACCTTTCACGGAAGGCTTTTTATATGTAAATGTACTCTGAATCATCTGCCTTTTTCTTTGTAAACATGTTTTATTTGTTGGTTCATCAGTTTATAAAGATCCCTGTACAGAATCGTCTCATTATGCGGAAGTGTGAAACACTGCATATTGTGGTTATTTGAGATATGCTGCTATGGACTTTTGAGGGAACTGATTTCCGTGACGGAGTAAATTGGAGCAGCGTTTGATTTTAATGCAGCTTATGGCGACATCTAGTGATTGAGTCAGTAAACAACAGGTCATTTTGACATGAAAAAGATTCACTAGAAAATCACGGGTAGGTGAGTTTGATCAGGGTTTGAGCTAAACTCTGCAGGACTTCGAGGAACACTGTTATAAAGATTCAGAAACAATGCGTTTAAGTGTAAACAAAAGACGTTATATGTGTTAAACACTTATAAATCAATACATTTTAACATACATTGAGACATTTTTTTTTTACTCAAGGTCGTGAAACCACTAGGCATTCGAACACACACTGACATACATCGAACATTTCTACAAATACTTTATTTACTTTATATTGTTAAAAAATCACGATAGCCTACTATAAAAGGATTGAAATTTTAAGGCAATATAATGATACTGTCAGGTTAGGTGGTTATAATGAGCACACAAAGACGAGGAGAAAATAAACAGTCCTTTACAAGAGAGAACATGCAGGAGAACAGAATAACATAACCACATCATACAAAGATGACACCGGACACAGCACTGAGGAAACTAAGGAATTAAATACACAAGAAGTGGTAATGAACTGAACAGAAACAGGTGCATAATTAATTAGGAACTATGGAAACTAATAGGGAACACAGGCAGGCAAAACACAATGATAATAAAACAGAACATATTCGTTACTGTAGCTCCCCTCTCCCAGAAGGCGTGTCCTCGCGCCGATGATAGTCCAAACTGATGAGGGGTGCTCTGGAGGAGGACAAGGGGCTGGCGAAGTGCAGGAGACAAGAGGAGATGGTGGTGGGAGTATCCGAGGCCGCTATGATGGTGGGAAGAGCCAGGGATGAGAGGAGAGAAGGAGGAGCCAGGCCGGGACCCAAACCACAGCCAGGACGAAGGCTCACGTGGAGTCAAGGGAGGGTGAAGCAATCGTGGAGATTTGGCGGGTTTAACCAGGGGGACGACAGATGGAGATGGGGCTGATGGAGGTGGAGACCTAGGCAGCGCCGAAGAGCCGATGAGACCTGGCGACACCAATGGATCAGGAGATCGAGGTGGAGCCACAGCAAGGAGCAACCAAGGTGGAGCCAGGGTGCCAGAGGACTGAGGCAGAGCCAGTGGGACTAAGGACCAACATGGAGCCAGAGGGAAGGCAGAGCCTGGCAGAGCTGAAGAGGCAGAGAGATGAAGCACAGCTTAAGGCCTGGAAATCCACGGTGCAGGCCGAGCAATGACTGACCAAGACTGAGCCGGAGGGATGAGGGAGCCAGGTGGAGCCTTAAGAACAATAATCACAGGTGGAGCCGAGGGACGGAGGAGCCATGGTGGAGCCGACTGGTCGACGAGCCGAGGTGGAGTGACTGGCTCGGCGGCTGGAGGCGGAGCCAGGGGATCCTAGGCAGGCAGAGCTGGAGACTGGAAGACCTGAGGCAGATCCAAGCAGAGTGGAGTCAGAGGAGGAGCCGAGGGACCGACTGTCATTGGTAGAGGAGGTGGGAGAGGGAGGTTGGGCGGGATCACTGGAGACGCAGGAGACTTGGAGCTGGACGGGACCAACGGGACTCAAAGTGAGATATATCTAACTGCAGAACCACACATCACAGCAGCGTCAGGCCATCAGCCTCAGACCTGAAGTTACGTTGGCGCTGATGATCGTGTATTCCACCCCAGCCACTAAGCCTACCCTTCACTATAACTATAAGTCTATACGAGTCTGCAGTTGGTTATTATTGGGAGACACAGGAGATTTGGAGCTGGGCTGATCCAGAAAACAGAACTTGTTCAAAAGTTCACACTTGAAATTACGATAATATCATTATGAGTCTTTTTATTAATACTATGTGTTCAAGTGTTAATAAAGGAATACATTTTAATATGTTGAGAGATATAGTCTATATTTGTAGTTTTACAGTTTGTTGCTGAAGGTGGTTTGAACAGAACTCAATGCTGACATTTCTACAAATATTCACATTTTATTTACATTAATGTTACAAGATCATGTAAAAGGATTGGGATTTTAAGGCGGTGTAATAGTATAAAGCAAGAAAACATAAGATAATGTAGGCCTGCAACAATAATGCAGAAAACTTAACTTGTCCTTTTAAGAGTTCACTTGAAATGATGATAAAAAATGTTTTTTTTTTTTTTTTTTTTTTTTTTTGCATATATATATATATATATATATATATGACAGAAAAGGAAAAACAAACAAAAAAAGTATTTGAATTTTTAGATTATAGGAGTTGACATCGCAAGTTATTTTGGCACGTATAAGGGACACATGGCAAAAGAAACATGCATGTACAAACAAAATGTTTGTTATATAATTAATTGGTTACTGTATGTTAGAAACGCAGGAAAAAGCTCTATTATATTAAATACAAATCTTAGTTAAAACGCTCACGAATTTCGCTATTCATCAGATCTTCGTGATGACAAGCGAGTAAAACGGTAGTGTTCTTTATCTCTCCGGTAGAGGGCAGTGTAGATTACATGTGTGACAGCTGACATCAACATGTGCACTGGTTTGCATTAACTACATACTAATGTTTCTCTGCCTTCTGTTTTTCAGTGGGATATTGTTTTAAAACGTTTATTGATTCAAATCTAGAGATTGCACAATCTGAAATTCTAGAGTCGTATGCCAGTAGCTGCTATCTGATTCATACCTAACATTGACTAATGCAGATGATAGACATCTGAAAAACACTTCATGTCATTTAAGTTAAGCTTAGACAAAAAGGGATATCCTTTACACAACATTTAAACAATAGACTATACAATTTTCATGTCTAATCTTAAGGAAGATATCTAGCCTATACTTGTCTTCGTCTTTCAGAAGTTTGTATTATGATTGTGTTAGATGTGGTTGGAGATTATCTTCTTGATTTTATTACATCTGTCATTTGAGCCTATGAGATGAAACTTGAGTTTCTTTTTCACCTCCCAATCTGAAGACAAAGTGACCATATTTCATAAATGTACATTTGTATGCTGATGTTGTACTCTTTCTTAATGCAAAAAAGTATAGACACATTTCCTATGAGGAAACATCTGTAGTGTTACCAAACAAAATGACTATTAAAATTCCTTTCTGTTTTATCCAGGAAACTAGATCATAGTGTTCTGAAAGTTATAATTACACAGATAGAAGATGTAGGGCTGTAAAATGCCCTCTGAGACAGGATGAAGTGCAGATGACTGTCCTCTGTGACCATCAGGAAGAAGTATAAAGCAAACTGGTTTGAAAAAAAAAAAAAAAAGCGTATCTCTCTGCGTTAAGCTACTTTGACAGCTAACCCAGAAAACTCCGTCTGACCCTGAGAATTCAGGGGATTGAATGAAAAGAAAGCAGGAAAATAGCTCAGTAGCTCCTATTTTCAGAAGGGTGAGTCTCCTGTCACTTTATATAAGAAGATGATATGTGAAGTATTATATCCTCCTGTCGCACTCTCACATCAACACACCGGAATGGAATTAGGATTGATTGTGAAACCTTGTTTTTACTGAGTCAGTTTGGTTATGAAGCAAAACGCATGGCTCACACTCTTACACATAATTACAGTTTTGATTGTTTTCCAAATGCATGTTTATTTTGCTTCATATGTCATAGAACAGGAAACATGCAATTGAAATAATTCTCCAAGTCCTAAAATAGTTTAACATGCAAGCCACCAATGAGACAATAAAAGTTGACTAATTACTGAAACATTCCTATCGAGCAATTATTTATCAGAAAATGATTTTATACAGTATACTTTTTAGGT
The DNA here is from genome assembly GCF_019924925.1 of Ctenopharyngodon idella. Classification (NCBI taxonomy): domain Eukaryota; kingdom Metazoa; phylum Chordata; class Actinopteri; order Cypriniformes; family Xenocyprididae; genus Ctenopharyngodon; species Ctenopharyngodon idella. Next base: position 10,560,012 of record NC_067235.1, on the reverse strand, counting down.
TATGGGAGTCATGAGATTATTCTCTGGAAGAATAATAGAAATGTAAAACCCTTGCCTTTTACTGACATTAAAACACACAAAAAGTGTAGTCACAAAAAGGTCTATTTATATAATGATGTTTAATGTATAATAACGTTTAACGGTAATGTTTAAGTCCACAATTGAATGTTTTACTAGAATTAATGTCAAGGAAGTAAAAGTTGCCATAGTATTATATATCGTAATAAAACATTGTTTAAGAAAGAGCTGTTGATTTGAGGGATCAGGGTTTTTCAGTAGTGCTAAATCAACATTTATCTATCAGATTCATTTAGTTTTAGATCAGTATCAAGCAGTTTATGTTTAAGTTGGCATGAAACTGAAGTTACAATGTTTTCTTCCATATTGTACGTATATCTGAGTGAAACGGCTTCTCGAACAAGAAAAAATGTAGGGCGGGACTTGAGTTTGTCAATTGGGAATTGATTGGATGGGTGTGGTTTGCTATTGGTGGATCTCATGTGAGTGACAGGTTGTCCCGCCCTTCAAGAGAAGAAATGTTGCTACAAGAAGAAGGGCAAGTTATTTTGATTAAAGATTATAAAGGTACATAAATAAAAAATAAAGTAAAGATGTGCACGGATAAATCATTTATTACAAATACTGCAATATTCAATAACACACACACACACACACACACACACACACACACACACACACACACACACACACACACACACACACACACACACACACACACTTCCCAGAACTTTTCTGTGGACTCCCTAGCACTCCCTTGTGGACCATAGTTTAAAAAAGCTGGGATTTATCAGATGCTTGTATTCTAATATTAGGCATTGCACCAAAGTTGCAAAGTTTGACAGAATAAACTAAAACCCTTGCCTGTAATGAATTATCTTAAAATGTTATTTGTTTAACATGGACACTGAGTTAATGAACAAACAAATAAATACAATTTATTCATTGTGGTTTGGACTTGTCTTTTGTCTCTATTTCTGCTATAAAAGCGATCACACATGCACACACACACCGACACACATACTCTCACTCACATTCTTTCACAGTCTGCCAGCAGTTTACTCTTACAACACTCAGACCCCTTTAAAACCCACACACACTGACCAGCCATCTGTAGATACTCTTCTGAACACACAGTCTACAAAACCCACTGTTAACTCTCTCTCACACACACACATACCTGTGGAAACAGAGGTGGCAATCATTTGTTCTATGGTACTGGAGCAGGACAGAGGATTGGTGTCTTTATGGTAAATTCATTCACAGGAATCATAGTGTCTGGAAAAATGGCTTCTTTGTATGTTAAGATGGACCTTTCCTAAGTGCATTTATTTAGAGATGATCATTCACTTAATCCATAAAAGGAGATTTGGCAGTCTGTACCTGCTTTGCCATAAAGATGAAGATCACTGTTCTTCTGCATCTGACTCTATTGCTGGTGAGGACTTCAAACCTTGAAGATTCATCTGTGGATAAATCAATAGATATTTCTGGTGGCAGCAGTCCGCATTTAAACTCTGTTCAGCATGGAGAATGTAGCTACACCTTCATACTGCCAGAACCTGAGGAGAGCAGGACTGGTAGCTGGACAGAAGAACATGAGGGTAATTATGAAGGTAACAGTGTCCAGAAAGAATCTCCACAGGGGAAGCAAAGCCACTTAAACCAGAGGATCCAACACCTGGAGCTTTCCATGGAAAATTACACCCGCTGGATCCAAAAGGTAAGTCAATGTGTCATTTAATGTGCTGTTGTTAACCAAAGCACTGCGAGTGGAGAGTGAATGGATTACACACTCTTAAAAATAAAGGCTCATTATTGTTTCATGAAGAACCTTTCATGGAATCTTTCCATTGTAGAAACTGTTATTTATGGTGGAAAAAGGTTCTTCAGATTATTAAACAAACAAACAAACAAAAAGGTTCTTTTCAAGAAATGTTCTTTGGAGAACCCAAAAATGTTCTTCTATGGTATTGCTGCTAAAACACCATTTTGGAACCTTTATTTTTAAGAGAACAGGGAATTGGATGGAATGATAAAGCAATGTCAATAGGTAAAGTGGAAAAACCAGGAAAGACAAGAATAAAACTGATCGCAATAACCAAATTTAATGCACCGATAAATTGTGGAATGTTGTGGAATGAATTTATCTTAGCTACATATCACTATACGTTTTCATTGTAAAGTGGGTTTTAATCACAGAGCTCACATAAATAAGATTGAAACACTTAAGGCTCAGTTCTGGATCCATAATTTCTGTGTCTGTTCATTCTCAGGCATTACTTTGGGGAAAAGCTTTCCAGTCAATGATTTGATTAGCCTCATTTTCTGCTCTTCATGTTACAGTCTAACACAACACACTCTCATGACAATTCTTCACTGAGAAAAATAATTGTAATTTTAAAGGTAAAAGACTGTTAAAGGGTTAGTTATCATCCCATGATTTACTCACCCTCAAGCCATCCTAGGTGTATATGACTTTCTTCTTTCAGACGAATACAATCAGAGTTATATTAAATAATGTCCTGGCTCGTTCAAGCTTTATAATGGCAGTGAATAGAGGGTGAGATTTTGAAGCCCAAAAAAGTGCAACCATTCATCATAAAAGATAACCACATGTCTCCGGGGGGTTAATAAAGGCCTTCTGAAGTTAAGTGATGTGTTTGTGTAAGAAAAATATCCATATTTAAAACTTTAAAAACTTAAATAACTGTCTTCCGACAGACGGCCGTACGCACATCAACTTGCGGCAAAAGAGTAACCCCTGGCGCAATGTAGGAGTAGCGTAAGCTTTGACGCCACTCACTGTTCAAACAAATAGGGCTGGGAAACAAACTCAAGCTCCTCTTCTCTTATATCGAAATCCTCCTACATTTCTCCTTAAAATGTCTAATTTTAGACTTCTAATTCATGACCAATGTTTTGTTTTGCTTCCACGTTCGTCAATATGTCATGCGTCAGGTCAGAGTTCACTCTTTCACTGTAAATCGATGCGTAAGGCCATCTGTCGGAAGCTAGTTATTTTAGTTTTTAAAGTTTTAAATATGGATATTTTTCTTACACAAAAGCATCGGTTCACTTCAGAAGGCCTTTATTAACCCCCTGGAGCCGTATGGCTGTCTTTTATGATGGGTGGTTGCACTTTTTTGGGATTGAAAATCTCATCCTTTATTCACTACCATTAGGAAGAGCCGATTGTGTTCGTCTGAAAGAAGAAAGTCATATACACCTAGGATGGCTTGAGGGTGAGTAAATCATGGGGTAATTTTCATTTTTGGGTGAACTATCCCTTTAATCCCTTTAATAGCAAAACGCTGTTAAATGTACAGTTTTTGTAAGTGGTAAAAAAAAGTAATTCAGTGAAAAAACGTAAATTGACAAAACCTGATTTGAGTAATTTGGTATGTTAACATTGTTTCAGTGAAATATATAATATGTTGTGATATATTTTTAATTTGAAAATTGATAATTTAAGTTCAATTTGTAGAACTTAAAATCTTGCTACCATATATATATATTATTTTTTTTTTTTTACTGTGAAGTTCTGGCAACCACAGCTGCTACATTTTTTTACTGTAAATGTATTTTACTGTAAATTTTGTATTTCATGCTTTGGCAAAATGGTATTCACATGAATTCGCACATTCGTCATTCATTCGTCATTTTTTTTTAGTTCACAACTAAATATATTCTTTTAAAGTACATTATTTCCATAAAAAATATTCTTTTTAAAAGTATGCTGAAGTACTGATTATTTAAGGGGTTTCAATACATATTCATAACAAAAGGCTTGCAATGACCAATAAGTATGCACAACAAGACTGCTGTATTCCCTCTTGATTTCAAACTGACATGGCTCATTCCACACCTTCAAAATTGATTTTATGCATTCGTATCGGCCAAGCACTCCGTCAGAGCTTTCTCTAGTGAGTAGGCGCCCCAATAGGAAGGGTTGTGTGTTTCTGGGCTGACAGGGGAGACATGATCTGTCCCTAAGAAAACACCCTCTGTCCCCAATTCCCAAATTTCAAATCCCAGTGAGCCAAACCAGCTAGCAGTGAGTGCTGTGTGAGCTTTCAGCCATCCCTTAGGGACTATGTTCTACGTAAAATCAGAGGACTGAAGATTGAAAAACCACAGCAAATGCCAAGTTTTAGAACAAAAATGGAAATAGGTCTCTTCAGACTAATGACTGATTATTAATGAAAAAAACAAAAAAAAAACAGAAATGGAAATAGAAATGAACATTCATACTTCCATTGTATGCCTTCGTGTGTACGTATTTTTGGTCGGAAAAAAATCCAAATCCACCATGCATAGAATTTTTCCAACCCGATCTCATGAGGTGGCTAATTTGTACGAATTTGTATGACCTCACTCGTATGAATTCGTACATTTTTGCTAAATCGTACGTATTTTACGAGTTGCCAAATTCGTATGAATTTGTATAAATGACCTACCCCTAACCCCGCCCCTAAACCTACCAGTCACTGGGGTTTAGACAAATCATATGAATTCGTACGAGTGAGGTCATACGAGTGAGGTTCTACAAATTAGTACGAATTAGCCACCTCGTAAAATACGTACGAACTGATCGTGAGATAGCGTTGGATTTTTCTTTTGGGATTCTTGGGATCAATGCACTTAATTGTAGTTTGATACCTTTTTTGTTTCTGGTTGTTCCTTCAATTTTAGAAGTTGATTTTTATTAAAACTAACAGATTTTATTTTTCATTTTGTTATATGATGATTACATTAAAACTTGATTTGGATACATTAATTTAGTTTTATTTCTTTTCAAATAGCGTTTATTTCTAGATTTTAGTGTTTTACCTTTTTCTGAGACCCAGACTTTTAACCATAATCTATGAAAACCCTCTATAATATTATTAATTATTATTTAATAATATAAACTATTTCAAAATTTGTGTAAAAATATTAGAAATAATAATTCAATAAAAACAGTGGCATAATTTCTCCCAAACCCATTTCTCTCCAAATAAATTTCTCAATAGTTATTGCTCTTGTTTTTCTAAGGACACAACAGCATTGAAGAGCATGTTTGAGATGAAATATAAGATATAAATATCACTTGTTAGCAGAATCTTTTTATCGCAGTGTCTATTTACACCAAGTGCAAATAGCCTGCCTCATTGGCAGAGGCTATTTACACTAACTCGGCCCACCATTATCTGATTAAACAAGACAAAATTACAAAAGAAATCCTTCTGACAACAGAGCCAGTGATGTGGAGAGTAAGGCATGTGGCATTTGATTTTGATGTGTCCGTTCGAAACTGTCTTTTAATGAACTCCTTCTTCCTTTTACCCATCGCATATCAGCTTGGAGTAGCGTTTATTTTAAATACAAATTAAACAAATTGGAAATAAAGTGCCTAACGGGTATTTAATAGTGGGAATAAAGTTTAATGGGTAGGGTTAAGAGTAAGTGTGGAGGGGAGGTAATGTCAAATACAAGTAATAATGTCCCAAGCAGCATCCATTCATGATTTTAATAAATATAATAATATACACTGAATATGTTGTTACTGCATACTGTTTTATAATATACTACAATACACTGAGGTGCAAATAGTAGGCCTCTATTTGCATTAAGTATAAATAGCATAGTGCAAAGAAAATACTGCTATTTTCACCCCTATTTTTATTGTGGATCATTCAACATCAAGCTGTGATTTTGTCAAATATGCAAGATGTTGTTTTCATCAGTATCATTTCCACCACAGAACGCTGTCAAACGCAAATAATTTGAGATGATTTCCCTCAGATAATACTGCTTCTGAGTCTGCATTATCTTGACCAATTGAAAAGTCTTCTTGTCCTCACAGTCTGCAAACCACAACTCCTGCTCTCTTATCACTGATATGCTCTGAAAGAAGATTGTGACCTGTTTAATCCTTCCTGTGGCTGTTTGGTCCAGCTGAAACAATCTTAATAGGATGCAGGGCACTAGATAAACACATCCTGTTACAACACTTCAGCTGAGTGTTATACTCTCCAAGCCCAGAGGACATACAGCTATCACTTCAATGCAGTGAGTATTTATACATCTTGGACTCCATCTCACTGAGAGCAGCTGAAAATATCTCTTCCTGTAAACACTGTATAAAGTGCTGATAAGGAACCCAGAGAATGTGCCAGTACTGTAGTTGTAGTCTGTGGGATGTGTTCACATTATCTTTGTGATGGAAGACTAAGAATAAGCAGAAGCGTCATAATATCATTACATTTCTAAATATGTTCAATTTGTAACTGCTAAGTGTTTACTAACACAAAATCAAGCACACAGCCATGGAAAGAAAAGGGAAAAAATCTAGTATGGAAACATTTGACTGGCCTGCATGAACTGAACCTCATTTGGGTCAATGATGTGTATAAAGAGTGAGCACAATTCTTTTAAATTCTATTTAAAAATTCTTTTAAAAATCTAATCTAAACACATAACGGTGCAGTGTTGAGAAGATGAACGTAGAGAAGAAATAGGGATCTCTGCAGCAGTATTTATTCCAACAAATGAGAAAATCAGACAAGAGAACATCATCAACACAAGCTAAACAGCTTTGCACAACCAAAGAAAATAACCGACCATGAACTGATGAAACTAAGGAGAATAAATACACAGGGTGACAATTAACTAAACAAGACACAGGTGAAGAACCAAGTGAGGGCATACTAAAAAAACTATGGAAACAAAGGAAACAGGAAATAAAAGCCACGCCTTTGATGTCCGCGAAGGTCAAACCAATGCTGTGTCCCAATTTGCATACTATCCATCCTAAATAGTTTACAAAATTAGAATTTGTGTGTCTATAATTGTAATATGTTGAAATGAACTAGTTAGTATGTTAGAATGCACACTCTAATGGCTAATATTAACCACAAGCTATTGCGCGTTGGACAAGGATTTGATTAGAACTACAAACATGAATAAAAAGTGTTAAAAAACTACAAACATAGTGGATGTGTGAGACTAATGGTTAAATAGAGAGGGTTTTGAGAGATTATTAGTAAACTGTAATAGTACTAATAGTAAGAAAGTGAACCCAGAAACAAAACAGGGGTCACACCCTGTCTAAATATGTTCACCTTGGTCCATTAATGTACATTATAAAGAGTATAAACTATCTCTAAAATTGCATCTTGGTAAGATGTAAGACAACATTTGAACAGCTTTAAAAAAAAAATGTTGTTTGTTCTGTCAGGACCACTATCGTTAAAAATGATTGACTATGAGAATACAGTTTGGATTGGCAGTATGGTTCTGTTCTGGGTAAGAACTCCCTGCCCATCCATGCAGCCTAGCATGGATAAGAGCATGGAGAACAGAACACTGATAACCCCCCTTAAGGTAAACAGAACAGAACCAACATAAGGTATGCAGAAATCATTAATGTTCTTAATGACAATAATTTAATGTAACAACATAATTCAAGAAAAATGAGCTTAATTCGAAATGGTGTATCAGAGGCCAAGTCCTGACTGGATGAGAGGAGGAGCTGGGGATGGAGGAGGGTAATTAACTCCTGAGCAACGCGAAAAAGTTGCTAATAATACTGAATGGACCTTATATAGGGATGCTGTGATAAGCGTCAGATATTCCTATAGGTAGACGTGGATCAGTTGAGAGTCAGCTGATGTGAGCCTAACTAACGTGACCTGCCAGAACTAACGCTAAGTAAGTTTAAAACCCATTACTTACTCTTTAAAAAAAAAAGTTTGTGCAGTGCAATGAGTCTTGGGATAGACTACGCTGTGAAGGATCTACTCATTCTATTCTTCCCTGCCCAGGAAAAGAAGGACACTGTAGGTCTCATTTGAAGGAGCCTTGAATTAGGACAGCTTTTGTCGAGCCACTGACGCATTTATCCTTCGAAGCACGCAGCCTCTGAATTGGGACACAGCTAAAGTTTCAGAACTAAAATGAATAAACTTAGTCATGAAAACATGTGAAAAGGTCTCAAGTGTATTCATGTTAGTTTGATTTGGTTTTGAAAAGTCTTTATACCATTTTCCAGTTTAATTACTTTAATAAGATGTATTGTGTTACCAACAAGTACAAAGTAATAATGGGTGCAGGTACCTATATTAATTTCAAAAGTTTTTGAATGTATTTAAAAAAAATGTTTTACAATTAACATGAATTATTATTCATTAATGTCAGTTTTTATCATCATTTGAGCCATATGATATTTTGCTAAACATGCCTTGTTCTAAAAAGGTCAAATTATCTGATATTGTAAGAGACTTGCTGACATTGATACACATTCATGAGGGTCTTCAGGGTTCCTTTCTGTGAATTCATGTCCTGCTTTTTCCTGGCATGTTTCTGCATGTTGGTTGCATGTCATGACTTGGTGGGCAAAGGTTTCCAAATGCTAATAATTAGTGAAGCAGTTTTATACAGATATTAAAATCACGCTCATCATCAGAAGATGTCTTTTCAAATCACTGACCCATTTAACACCTTTGAGATAAATTGAAATGCCAAAAGTGGATTACTGCCGTTAGCTATATAAGTGATCCAGCCGAACACAGTTCATCATGTTGTGGACTTATCTGCATAAGCACAACTGCACACAGCTTAGTTTTTATACATGAGGTTGCCAGAGCTAACAAACTCATCTATATTTTATCACCAACATGGGATTGCAAATAGACTTTTTCTCGCAGCTGTTTTGTTATTTTAACTGGAGTTTATAGATAAATATTCATTGTTCAATGCATTATTTATCCTCATTCCCTCTCAAAATGAGGTAGTGGACCTCATATTTAAAAAAATATTTCATAAAAAGACATTAATAATGTTACTCTGGGTGTTTGAGGAATTACGATTAGGATTCCTCATTGTTTTTTCTATTTGGTTCCCACACTCTAAACTCAGAAAATTGACAGCAAAATATAATAAATACAGTCTTATTCAGAGTGTAGCTGCTCAAGAACAGCCTAATTCAATATCATACCATTGCTCCCAAAAGTACAGCTGCAAGTATTTAGATATATTGTATGTGACCATATATAAAGACCACAATGAATAATGTATTCTCCTATTCATTCTTTCTCTTTGCCTATGTGTGTTTGCATATAGATTGAGGTCTTTGTAAAGGACTTTCTGACAAAAGACACAACACACCTGCGGAATAGTGCTCTCCATAATGAAATGACAGCCATGCTGGATCTTGGCACCAAACTGTTTTCCCAGTCAACCCAACACATCAGGAGACTAACAGACATACAGACACAGGTGTGAATGCATATCCAAAATGTCCAAAAACATTCATCATAACATGCTAATGTTGGCTTATACGTATTCTTGGAAAATCATGAGTTTACTTAACAAAAAATAAAAAAAAATAAAACTTTTTTTTTTACAGTGCGTTGATAGCCACAGGGATTTATGAAACTGAAAAGTCTCTAATTTGTCATTAACACAACACATACCATGACAGGTTTTCAATCAGACTTCTAGACTTGAGATTAAGTCACTGGAAAACTCCCTGTCCTCCAGCAAACTTGAGAACAAACTCCTCTGGCAAACCAGTGAGATCAACCAACTCTGGGACAAAACAAGGTATCTTTCTCTGACACTTTTTTAGGACACTTTTTTTGTTTTCTGGTAACTGTAGGAGGCAACTCTGTCCTATTCATGTCTGTGTCTGTGTTCAGTACACTAGAGCAGCGTATGCATAACTTGGAGGCACGTCACCATGCAGAACTGGGCTGGATAAAGGGTGAGCGGACAGAGCTTCAGAGACTCTTGGCATCCCAGAGATCTTCAATACAGAGCCTGGAGCTTAATCTAGAGGAGGTCGTCACAAACAACAGCGCCCTCTACCGAGAACAACTACAAATGCATAGTACCATCAATGATCTGTTTAAATTGTGCTCCAAGAACAAAGGTACACAAATTGGAGAAACAGAGTTTTATATCTATAATACAGAGCACTGCACACAACTTACAGGGGAAATAAACAAGATATCATGACCCTGAATTAAGAATTTGTTTCCTCATTTTAATTTAGCTACATTGTGACCACGTGGTCAAGGGAACTAAAATTAGGAAACAAATTAGTACAACGTGGCCATGATTTACATAAAACAAGGGAACAAATTAGTACAACATGGCCACAAATTAATAAATCGTGTGAATGAATTCTTAGTTCAGGGCCATAATATCTGTTTTTTTTTGGTCACACTTTAGATGAGGGTCCAATTCTCACTATTACCTAACTATTAACTATGACTTTTGCCTCAATAAACTCCTAATTACTGCTTATTAATAGTTAGTAAGGTAGCTGTTAAGTTTAGGTATTGGGTAGGATTAAGGGATGTAGAAAACTGTCATGCAGAATAAGGCATTAATATGTGCTTTATAATTACTAATAAACAGCCAATATCCGAGTAAAATGCATGCTAATAAGCAACTAGTTAATAGTGAGAATTGGACCCTAAACAAAAGTGTTACCTTTTTCTTCTTCTGCATGTCTTGTGCAGGGCTCTGTGCTATCGTTTAAAGACATGCTATCAAATATGCTACCAACTGAATGTATACTCGTACATACTTTAATATCTTATAAGAATCTGCCTTGTCAATAGAACTTTTCACTATGTGTCATTATCATATTTAATTTACAACCCGAATTCCGGAAAAGGGATGCTTTTTAAATTTGAATAAAATGAAAACTAAAAGACTTTCAGGTCACATGAGCCAATATTTTATTCACAATAGAACATAGATAACATAACAAATGTTTAAATAGAGAAATTTTACACTTTTATCCACTAAATGAGCTCATTTTAAATTTGATGCCTGCTACAGGTCTCAAAACAGTTGCCGCAGGGGCAGCAAATGGCTGAAAAAGAAAGAAATTTTGAAAAGATTCAGCTGGGAGAACATCTAGCAACTAATTAAGTTAACTGATATCAGGTCTGTAACATGATTAGCTATAAAAGGGCTGTCTTAGAGAGGCAGAGTCTCTCAGAAGTAAATATGGGCAGAGCTGTGAAAGAGTGCGTAAAAGGCTTGTGGAATATACTTTAAAAACAATGTTCCTCAACGTCAAATTGCAAAGGCTTTGCAAATCTCATCATATACAATGCATAACATCATCAAAAGATTAAGAGAAACTGGAGAAATCTCTGTGCGTAAGGGACAAGGCCAAAGACCTTTATTGGATGCCCGTGGTCTTCGGGCCCTCAGACGACACTGCATCACTCATCGGCATGATTGTGTCAATGATATTACTAAACGGGCCCAGGAATACTTCCAGAAACCACTGTCAGTAAACACAATCTGCCGTGCCATCTGCAGATGCCAACTAAATCTCTATCATGCAAAAAGGAAGCCATATGTGAACATGGTCCAGAAGCGCTGTTTTAACAATGGAAAAGTGTTCTATAGTCAGACGAGTCCAAATTTGACATTCTTGTTGGAAATCATGGATGCCCTGTCCTCCGGGCTAAAGAGTCGGGAGACCTTCCAGCGTGTTATCAGCGTTCAGTTCAAAAGCCAGCATCTCTGATGGTATGGGGGTGCATAAGTGCATACGGTATGGGCAGCTTGCATGTTTTGGAAGGCACTATGAATGCTGAAAGGTATATAAAGGTTTTAGAGCAACATATGCTCCCCTCCAGACAATGTCTATTTCAGGGAAGGCCTTGTGTATTTCAGCAGGACAATGCAAAACCACATACTGCAGTTATTACAACAGCATGGCTTCGTCGTAGAAGAGGCCTGCCTGCAGTCCAGATCTTTCACCTTATAGATAAAAATACGTCAAAGACGAGCATGAACTCTTTAGCAGCTGGAAACCTATATCAGGCAAGAATGGGACCAAATTTCAACATCAAAACTCCAGAAACTCATAACCTCGATGCCCAGACATCTTCAAACTGTTTTGAATAGAAGAGGAGATGCTACATCATGGTAAACATGCCCCCATCCCAACTATTTTGAGACCTGTAGCAGGCATCAAATTTGAAATGAGCTCATTGTGTGCATAAAATTGTAAAATTTCTCAGTTTAAACATTTATGTTATCTATGATCTATTGTGAATAAAATTTTGGCTCATGTGATTTGAAAGTCTTTTAGTTTTCAGTTTATTCAAATTTTAAAAACGTCCCAACTTTTTCGGGAATTTGATATATACCACCATCTATCTTGTTTAGAAATCATCAAAGGCACCATTGAAAAACTAGTATGAATTAATCCCTTATCCATAGTCTATTTTCAGAAGAACATTCATGAGATCACAAACACTCTGTGTTGTGTTGCACTGACAGTTTGTCAGTTCACATCTCATAATTAATTTCTTTAAATATGTCTGCTTTACATCATGTATACTTCAAATCTGACTGGCCCACATCAGGGTTCTTGCAGACCATAAGTAACCTCCTTTGCTGCCAAGTTTTACTTGGATCTGAAACATTGTGTGAAAAGTCGCACACTTCCCATGTCCCTCTAAAACCTCCATGTACTGATATAGGAGGCTGAGCAGTTAGAGCAAATTGTATATATAGAGATGGGTTCATTCACTTAAGGCTTTTAGGATTCGTTGGGAGCCCAACACTGAAATGAGCAAACATCTAATTTTTAGGTAACACTTCAGTATGAGGAACAGTTATCACTTTTAACTAGTTGCTTATTAGCTTGCATATTGGCTGTTTATTAGTACTCATAAAGCACATATTAATGCCTTATACTGCATGACCATATTCTACATCCCTTAATCCCAATACTTGAACTTAACAACTACAACTATTAATAAGCAGTATATTAGAAGTTTATTGAGGGAAAAGTCATAGTTAATAGTGAATATGTGTTCCCCATACTAAAGTGTTACCAATTTTTATATCCTAAAGACTGACGACAAGTATTTGTGGTTAGTTGGCTTTTACAAACCCTTTTGTTTTCTCTCTCTATAAGCAAAATTTTAACACAGTCTTTACTTTTTATATCCATGCTTATTTGAAGCAGTGAGTCCAAATGTTTTCAAGCAAATGGATGATCAGATAAAATACAGAGACTGTGCCGAACTCTTCAGGGCTGGATTTAACAGGAGTGGAATTTACACCATCTACATTAGCACGCAAGACATGCATAAGGTCAGTCTAAATGGGGTCTGATAACACAGCTACAGTAGTCAGGCCAATAGTGTTGAATTTGTCATGTGTTATGCTGGATGTGTACCTATACTGAACTTTTATTTAGTTTTAGTTTTAAAATAGTGCGTTAATGCACAGAGACACTATAAATAAGCCATTTGTTGTTGTCTTTCCCTTCAGAATCTGAACATTTTTTTTCTGTGGTGCTTTCAATATTATCAACACACTCTTATGGTAATGAGAGTTGGTGAATTGGTGGTGAATTCGTATGAATCTCATTCATACATTTTTGCATGATCTACTTACATCCCACTGAATGTTAGGTTTAGGTGTTAGGGGCTATTCACACAGATCCTGTTTTTCTATTCTACTTTTCCATTGTTTTTCTATGTAAAAACACACTAGACAGACAGACTAGAGACTGTTACGCTCGCGTCTCACGTCTTTTGCCTCACACTGAGCACCACGTTTTTAAGACACCATGTCAAGTTAAAAGATTTTCAACTTTTACACGCAGCGAAAACCATTCCTGAGCGCTGTGTCTCGCGTTTTTAGACACAAAGACGCGTTCTGTATGAAAGAGCACTTAGGGTTTGACCTTTCAAAATTGTTTGAATTCATACGAAATCACCAACTCTTAAAATAGTCACTTTTCTCATGAGTTTGGGTTGAGCATTTTATAGCAACACTGGCAATGAGTATGGGATGAGTTGGCAAAACTTTGGGGCGGGGCTATCTTTTTGATCGACCAATGACAGGTGGGGGCAGGGTAGTGTTTATGAAACTTGTTTGAAAACAGGTTTATTTTTTGTTTGAAAAAAAAAAAAAAAATGTTTTAATTCTGTTTAGCCCTGTAACTAGTGACGCAGAAACTATACACTTAATTTTTCTAAACCAACATCAACATACTAACTATTATGTCATCTCTGTTTTAAAGTGTAAGTGGTTACAACTTATTTTAAGGTGCCCATGTTACAGTACATTGTGGAATACACCCATTGGGTGCACCCCTTTAGGTAACTGTAGCTTTCAGCCAGAAGCACACCAGGTGGTACCCAACCTTCCTTGAGTGTTTTAACCCTTAACCACAACACTCTCAGTTGGTGGGTCGGCAGTGGTGGCAAAATCACTGCCCATCTGCACCTGGCTTCCAGCTTGGTTCCTCTCTCTTACTCCATATCCAGCATGAAGCATGTTCAGCCTCCTCTCCCATCCTACAAGCACCGTGCTTCTTGCTCTTCTCGTCCATGCATAAAGCTGACAAAAGCCACCATGCTGATTTGGCAGGAAAGCCTCAGCAACCTATTTCCACAGGGAACAGCCATGCCTGTTGTCCCTTGTCTTTGCACTCCTGGTTTAAAGGCTGATATTTCAAGGCCTTCCTCTCATGAAACTTCTCACAGCCCTCCTGCATGGCACGGTCAGCTCAATTAGGATGATTTTACGATCTTTGGCTGACCACAGGTCGATGCCTGGGTGAAGAGCTGTGTGGACCCAGTATAATTGTACGAATAAGTTCTGAGTAATATTAATTAATTTACTATATAATTAGGGTCAGGCTTAGGGTTTGGTTTAGAGTTAGTTGCTTGTAAATATGCATAATTTACTGTTACTACTATAGTAAGTACAAGATGTGTAACATGGACACTGTATAGTGTTGCCATGCATGTTTTTAGTTTGCTATTGATTTCTTAAATTTAAATGCATTTTTTTTTTTTTTTTTTTAAGTTTTAATGGTTACACTTTATTTTGAGGTGTTTTTGTTTCAGTGTAATTATCAATTTAAGTACTGAGTAATATTAATTAACTACATGTACTTACTATAGGGTTAGGGTTAGGATTCAGGTTTGGTTTAGGGTTAGTTGCATGTAATTATGCATAATGTTACCGTTTTAATGAATAAAAATGAATTAATATATAGACACATTAACTGCTGTTTCGTTTTACAGTACATTCAAAGTGTAGAGCATACACTCAGAATAAACCACGAGTGACATACTGAATAAAGTCATGGCTGTACACATAAACCAGAAATGTTGTGTTTGTTTTTACTGAAGTAATCAGCCTACAGTATATCTATGTATCAGAATACTTTACACTGTATTGGGTATTGACCGGCTCAGGAAAAGCATGAGCTGGAAATACTCTTGGCTGAACTCTCAGAGTAACAGCTGGGTGAATGCTGCACTCCAGAACTTACACTGCCTGCACTGGCCTCGTAACTTATTTCTGAGTTCTGGTGCTGTCAGTGGCATGTCCATTATTACATTTGACCTGGTCAGTGCCCATATTAGTGAAAGAGTGATACTATATAAGAATTAAACGGCTAAAATTAGATACATTAATTAAAAATTGTGAAAATCTGCAGTGGTAATTTCAATGCATTTTTGATCACTTTAAATTTTAATTGCATATGAAGTAAATCATCACAAGTTATTAAGTAGTTTTAAAATGATTTGTTTACATTGTAAGTGCACAAATGATAATTTTCTATTCAAAACACAATCTTCCTTATAAAACATACATTTTTATGCTTACTCTTAGCTTTCTATGCACTGTTCTAAATTATGGAGATAAAATCTCTGAATTTAAGGAGTATAAATGCCAGAAGCCTCTGTCTTATCATGTTATATCTCCTCCTACTAGGTTTATTGCAACATGGAAAGTGCTGGTGGGGGCTGGACCATCATACAATCAAGGACAGATGGAACGCTGGACTTCCACAGAACCTGGATAGAGTATAAGATGGTAAAATGCAGTCCTACGGAGTAAAACAAATAATTTATTAAGATACATCTGAAATGGCAATAAATGTTCTTGGATTCTAGGTTTATTACTCCTCTGAATTAAATAACGAACGAGGTCTTGTTAAAAATTTTAAGGAACATAATTTTTTAACCAAGCCAGCCAGCAGTGGAGTTCAGCATGAACAAAGGGTATTGAAAGGACAAATCACTAGCTTGGTTTGTACTCATTAGCAGTGCTGATCGAGGCCTGGCATAACTCCCAGAAGTGACTGGCCTGGCACACACAAAGAGGCAGCAGTTGCCATCTTGATTTGGCTCATCGAGAAGACTGATTTTCCTGTAGTATGGACAAACACTATTGATTGCACCTATCTCATTAGTATAAAGCACTTTGGTTTCAGTTGTAGCCCTGTGTGCATGTGCCATACTGAGTTTGAACCAAACTTGGTTTCCTGGATTTTGTAACATGTTTTTGATCATTGCCTGTTATAAAGGGATACATATTGTGAACCTTGGGTTTTCTAAATACAATTTGGATTGTCCCTGTTTTCAGCTTGAATTTTTAAGCAAACCTTTGCCTTGCACTTGGGTCTTCCTGTGTTTCATTATACATCTGAATTATCATTATCAATTGTCAAATTACAGTCTTGAATTCTGCCAATGTAGAACTGACAGTTATAAACAATGTAACAATGTAACAAATAACGTCTTAATGAAAATGTAAAAATGCAGAAAGGTTTAGGGAATAGAGAATATTAGCTCAATGTAAAAACACCCAATCTCATGACAATTCAAAAATATTGTTTGAGTTGCCAATTTCATATACTGTAAATTGTACAAAAAAGCATGATTTTTAGGTAAATGCCACCATGATTGTTGGCCCCTAAACCTACTGGATGTGAACAGATCTTACAAAAACATATACTGTCATGATAATGTGTTTAAACAGTAGAAGTCAGTGGAAAGTTCCTATACCCTCATAAAAAAATAAATGTGTGTTTGTGTATTTCAGGGCTTTGGGAGTCTGACTGGAGAGCATTGGTTGGGAAATGAGCTGGTGTACCAGTTGACCAATCAGAGGCAGTACACTCTTAGACTGGAGTTGACAGACTGGGATGGAAAACTGGCCTTCTCCCAGTATGACAAGTTTTACCTTGGTAGTGAGAAGCAAAACTACAGGTAGAGAGATAAATTTATTAAAACTCAAAGTCATGACAAACTCTAATTCATGCTAGAGAGCTCTCATTGTTCATTTTGCAGATAGTATTGAAACCATACCAAATGCATAGCTTTGCAGGAGTCAACCCAACTTTGTTTGATGGCATGAGTTAAAACGTTGCTCTTCTTTCTGTGCTGCTTGATCAAACTCACTCACATCTTCATCACAGAAAAAAAAACGTTCATGCATTCAGGTTGGATCATCAGTTTTGAGAGTTTATGAACAATTTATTTGTCTCTCTATAGTGTTGTTTACACAATACACAGTCAAAAGCTAGACTCAATGCAGAGGAATGTATTTTGAGATGCATTTTTTAAAGTTGTGGACCGTTCATAAAAAACATTTTCTCATAATTTGTCTGCATCAGTCAGACATCTTCGTGTATTGTTGTTTTTCAGCAGCTCACGACATGAGCACCACTTTTGAAGATGCTTTTTGAGTCAGCTTCTATTCTATTGACTGTGCTCCACTGAACTATTTTAGTTTACCCCATAAACTTGACATGTTTTTAACTTGACACGCTGTCTTACAATGGTGTTGTTTGTGGTGAAATGGTGAAAATAAGCAAGATGCATCACAATGGTCAAACATATCCATCTGCTGCATGTTTACAAAAAATGGTAACACTTTAAAATAAGGTTCAATTCGTGCATTAGGAATCATGAACTAACAATTAACTGATTTAGACAGAGTTTATTAAGGTTAATTTATAAATATACTATTTTTCTTTGTAATCCATGCTTGTTTTTAATAAGTTTACTATTTTAATTTATACAGTATGACTTGAAATATATTAATAAAAAATATATTACAATTATAGATTATAAATTAACATTAGCCAAGCATTAACCAAGCATTGTTCATGGTTGGTTCATGATACCTGGTGCATAAACTAATGTTAATGAATTGAACACTATTGTAAAGTGTAACAAACAAACAAACAAACAAACAGGATGCCGTAATGCTTTCTATTATACACTCTTACTGAATGTCTTTCTCTGTTAGGTTATTCCTGAAGAGCTACAGTGGTACAGCTGGCAGGCAGAGCAGTTTGGTGATAAATGGGGCCGACTTTAGCACAAAAGACATGGATAACGACAACTGTATCTGCAAGTGTGCACTCATGCTCACAGGTGGTAAGCAGCACGATAGCAGTGACGCAGGGAGCTTGTAGGGAACAAGCAGTGATTGCCAAAAAGAGCTGCAATTTTTTTTAATGTTGTTGTAGGCCTCTTGACAGCCACCCTAAACAGTTTTCTCTTTGTCTTCTCATCAATTTTGGAGGAATGCTCTGTACTTAATAATGTCACTGCTGTGCCATACCTCATCTACTTGTTGATGACTGTCTTTACTGTGCCCCATGGTGTTTCTAATGCCTTGGAATTTTTTGTAACTCTCACCTGAACAACACCTTTCAACAATGAGATCCCATTGATACTTCGCAAGCTCTTTGTGGCCCATGGCTCTTGTAGTAACATTTCAACTGAGAAGATATCAGAAAATCTTACAAGAACAGCCAAGATTTATTTGGAGTTAATGAGAGTAACTTCAGATGAATACAGATGTGTATTATTTCACATGAGCTTGATGTTTAGTTAATTCTGAACACAGCCACATATCCAATTATAAAAGGCTGTGTACACTTATGCAGTTAGGTTATTTTAAGTTTTTTTTTTTTCTTATCTCTTTTTTTTCTCTCTCTAAAATGTGTCACTGGTTTTCAGTGGCATTGCATAGGTTGTGATTTTTACACAAACGTGCAAAAGAGTTCTGATATGATTTATCTTTACATTTTTACATTAAAAAATACCTGTTTTAACAGGGAGGGGTGTAAACTTTTTATATCCACTGTAAAATATTCAAACCTGTTTTAGATTGAGATGTAGGATATTATGTTTCTTCTATAGACTTAAATTTAATATGATCCATGCTAAAAAAGAAACTTGTTCTAAATTAATCTTGCAGATGGAAACATAAGGCTCTGTCCAAGTTCTTTGAAGTGTTCTAAACCCTAAAATTAGCAACAGACTCATACTGCCAAGCAGGTTTAACCTGTAAGACATAATGTGAACGTCTGTAGACCAGTAGAGAGATACAGCTAACAGAATTCAGTACCAATCCATCAGTCCATCCTAACATTCTAACATGACATGTCTCTAATTTCTTTGTTCTTATGAAGGCTGGTGGTTTGATGCCTGTGGCCCATCAAACCTCAACGGCATGTACTACACCTCTGGGCAAAATTCTGGCAAACTTGATGGCATCAAGTGGCACTACTTCAAAGGCCCCAACTACTCTTTACGTGCCACCACCATGATGATCCGCCCATTAAACTTTTGAGGAATCAATCATCTGTCATCATTAAATCTCAGATTTCTTCAGGTATTTTCCCACAATGAGTGAGCTTATATGCTGTGTAACAGGTTAAATATTTTAACCACGTCTGTGTAGAGAATGAAAAGTCAAACGAACAATTGTTATTTGTTTCTTGCTTTTCCTCATTTTTTACATTGTGTTCTTTATGTGTCTTTTGTTTACTGGAACTCTCCCCTGAGGACTTGACATACCAGTGTCATCAAATTTCAGCAGATGTATTAATTGGTTTCCAAAGTACAAATCTTATTTGGCCACAATCAGAAAAGAAACAAACACCAGCATTATTTAAGTAAAAACAACATATGGAATATGCATGATACAATTTTTTATTAATGCATGACTTTGTGGTAAATATGTTTTCTGGAATCATTTCTGAGCTTGAATTGCATAGCCTTGATGGCAGTTGTGTCATATATAACATTTTGCATAATCTTTTTACATGTCTAAAAAAGTACATTTTACATTTTGTGTATGGATATGTGGACAAAATATGATTTATGAGCAGTAGCCTGTGTGCTACGTTGCTAGAAGCAGAATATTACAGGATGATTTGTGTGCAGTAAAAGTTGATGTTAACTGTTAAGAAAGATCTGATGTATCATTTGTATCTTTCAAATTCCAAACATTACAGATTATTTGAATAAGCGGTTGACAAAACAGGCTATGTTGTTTTATTTGATTCTCTGATTTGACTAGAATAAGAGTTCAGGTGAAACTGAAAATTCTGTCATCATTTACTCACCGTAAAGTATTTTCAAACCTGTATGAATTTCTTTGTTCTGCTGAACACAAAGAAAGATAGCCTATTTGGAAGAATGTCAGTAACCAAACAGATCTCGCCCCCCATTTACTACCATAGTAGGAAAAATAAATACTATGGTAGTCAATAGACGGTTAGGGGTTAGGGGTTAGTTAGGGTGCAAAACCGCTAACAAGTCTTATGTCGGAAAAACACTTAACGTGGCTTAATGTACTAAGACAGTTAAAATTAACAGACCAAACTCAGTAAACATCATACTAATAAACCATACTATGTACAGAAAAGCAGTTGAGCCCAGAATTTGAACGCAATGCGTTTAATTTCACGTTAAGTGTTTTCCTCCCATAGAAAACGCTTAACATGGCTTAATGTACTAAGACAGTGATATTAAAAGACCGAACTCCGTAAACATCATACTAATAAACCATACTATATACAGCAAAGCAGATGAGCCCAGAATATGAACGCAATTCATTTAATTACACATTGTGTTTTCCTCCCATAGAAAAACGTTATAAAGAAAAAGCTTAACGTCGCTTAATGTAGCCTACTAAGTTATATTACAAGATCAAATTCTGCACAAACAAATTTTTCTGTATAGTATGCTTTATTAGTGTAGTGTTTACTAAGTTTGGTCTTTTAATGTCACTGTTTTACATTAAGCCAAGTTAAGCGTTTTCTTTATGGGAGGAAAATTAAACGTGTTGCGTTCATATTATGGGCTCATCTGCTTTTCTGTAGGCCTACATAGTATGCTTTATTAGTATGGTGTTTAATAGGTTTGGTTTGTTAATAAATGTCTAGTAAATTAAGCCACGTAAGCTTTTCACGTTAAATGTTTTAGAACATCCCATTACGTCCCGCAGGAGGTAACAGTCATTTATGCTGAGAAAAGAGGTGGATGCAAATCTCTGCAGGTAGCCTACAACATTTGTTCTGCCGAATTATTTCAGCATTAATGAACCCCACAAAGAATATTATATAGTTTTTAAACAGTAGCTACTTGGAGGTGAATGCAATTCTTGGCATGTAACGTTATGCAGAACTCGGAATAACACCTGTAGAAGATTGTAACGTTAATCAACCATTGTAATTAACGTAGATTTCACATTGTTTGTCTTGTTGACTCAATAATAAACTGCCATTTCAGAGTTGGATCTGTTTGTTTGTTTGTTTCATTTGCATATTAATATAATATTTTGTACAATGTTAGCTAACAACATTTGACTAGGCTAAGTTATAACGTTAGTCATCAGGTCTCGAATGAAATTGTCCAACTAAGTTTGCTAATCATAAAGATCTGACATACCCTATGAATTTATGAATTTACCTGGTTTTGTTGGTTGTTGAGCCTTTCTATCTGCCACAATTGATACTGTAAACATACTGTACATTAGATGTGTGACAGCTAGCTAGGTGTGTGACAGTGAGGAAATGGCTAGCATCAATTACTTTGGAAGCCTAGGTAGCGTGGACTCCGTCGATTATATTAAGAAATAAACTCTCAGTAATGATGAGACATTGCTTTTCTGCCCCCTAGTTGCGCGCCAACGTGATCTCATGAGAATACGTGTGTATTTTTCCGTAAATTGTGGTTCTACCACACTTACATTTACTTATGTTTTCATACACACAAAAACGTACAACATTGACGTATTTAGAGGACTAAAACGTAAAAATACTTACGTATTAACAGCAATAAAAACGTAAATCATGTAACGTAAAGTGTGAATGTATATGAATTCCCATGTATTAATATTAAAATCGTGGCTTTAATGATTTAACGTTGTTTTTAGTCGAATTTATTGAAAGCAGTTTACTCATCTACTTAATATGAAATAACATTTCTGTTCGTGACTTGTGCTGCTCGTTTCGGAGGATTACATAATGTTAAACAAGACTACAATTTAAAACCTTATGAATACATTTTCTGTAATTGTTTAACCATTTTGTAATATTTAGTTAGGCGTTTTCTCCTATGCAGTAACTGACAATACAACCATAAGATACACCAAAACACAACATAAATTCACAAATCACATCAATTTTATTTGTTCGCTGTACTCCCAATCTTTAGAATCCATATGTTTTTAAGGAACAGATCCAAATTCAGCCCTTTGTCCATCGATCTTCATTTTGATTCTCAGCAACAGCGACCATCACAGTCAAATCTCGCGCTCGTTATGATTCAAATTTGAAAGTAGCGCCACCCTCGAGAAGCGTTACGACATGGTTTACGGCACTGATATCGAACGCTCATTGGTTCTCACCTTCGTCACAGATTACGACATGCCGTGTTTCAGTGGATTGACATTTGAAATGAGTGTCGCGCCTTCACGGAGAGAAGCCGAATTTATCATATTTTCATGGATTAATAAGTTAAATTCTGCTCTGTACCCTATAAAAAACTATTACCGCCAGAGAGGACTGTGACTGGAACTCATCATTTGAACTACTTTTGGTACCACTTTTGACATTTTCGCAAAAAAAAATAAAATAAAATAAATAAATAAATTATTGTGATTACGCTTGTTTGTCTGTCATTCTTTTATTTATAACAGTAGGTAGTTTAAAGAAATGGTTATGGGTAGGTTTAGGGGTAGGTGTAGGATTAGTGGCTCAAAATATCGTTTTAATGTTATATTTTTACTAAAATTGTCATTTTCCTACACATTTCTGCCCATTATGTTTTATTCTTTTAACATTCTGTATAAAATGGGTAGGTTTAGGTTCGGGATGGGGTTTAGGGATCTTACATTTATCTACAAAACGATAAAAGGGAAATTATACATATATCTTTAAGACATGATAAGATTCGTAAATATTTTACGTTTTGTTCGCTGTAAAAACGTAAATATTTTTACGTTTTAGTGCCATAATTACGTCAATATTGTACGTTTTAGCACCTTTCTAAACGTACAAAAATGTACGTTTTGTGTCTTTGAAAGTTACGTATTAATACCTACGTATTAACAATGAGACCAGGTTGCGCGCATCTCTGTGATGACGTTGCACAGAAACCCGTCTATGGGGGCGCGATCTGTTTGGTTACTGACATTCTTCCAAATATCTTCCTTTGTGTTCAGCAGAACAAAGAAATTCATACAGGTTTGGAACTACTCGAGGGTGAGTAAATGATGACAGAATTTAAATTTTTGGGTGAACTATCCCTTTGAGCTTCTGATTAAGAAACAGCAACTAGACTATAGGAAATTAGCAAACACACCAGAGTCCAAAGTGCTCTTTTTGCAGAAAAATAGTATCTATGCGAATTTCAGTCAGGTTTTAGGCCCCATCATAGCACTTGTTAAAGACTGCACTTGTTAAAATTATATATTACTTGGTTCTAGCATCTGACCAAGGCTGCATTCGACACCATAGATCATGACATACTCCTTACATTGGTATTCAGGGAAATGCTTTAAGATGGTTTAGATCCCACCTGTCTGACTGTTACCATTTTGGTTGTGTAAATAAGAAAGCATCTAACCTTCCAGCAGTAAAGTATGGAGTGCCACAAGGATCTGTATTGGGCCCTTTGCTGTTTTCTTTAATTTATCTGATCTTCTATCACGCTATAATCCAACATGCTCTTTAATGTCACAGTGTCATGTCAGTAATCATTACGGATAATGTCAGTAAAGATTATGGTGACTTTTACCTTCTGTAAAAAGGTCCAGCTCAAAATCACATGTGAATAGACCAGCTGTAAAAGCTAGTAATTACAGTTTATTAAGGTTAATTATAGATATTTTTCTTACAAAAACGCACCGCTTCACTTCAGAAGGCCTTTATTAACCCCCTGGAGCCATATGGATTGCTTATAAGATGGATGGATGCGCTTTTTTGGGCTTCAAAAAATGGCACCATTCACTGCCATTATAAAGCTTGAAAGAGCCAGGATATTTTTTAAATATAACTCAGATTGAAAGAAGTCATATACACCTAGGATGGCTTGGGCAGTATGGGATCATTTTCATTTTGGGGTATCTAACTATCCCTTTAAGACATAACCAACTGTGTTTACTGTGTGTTTATATTTTGAAATTTTTTGTGCATTTGTCCATTCAAGTACAAAAAGACGCAGAAGAGAACTTAGTTCAGTATCGCACACTATTCAGTATGAGAGGTGGCTTTCTGTGTGCACGTTTTGGATGTGAGCATCACAGAAAACAGCACGCCAGTCTAGCGCTTGAATGGTTTAAAATCACATTAAAATAACTTTTTTCTGTGCTCGTGCTTTGATGTGTATGCTAGAGATGCGTGGATCAGCTCTAACTTCACCCGAATTTGCTTTTTAAAAAAATCATCCACCCACCCACACCTATGATTTTCTCTGATTTAGATATCCGAACCCGATCGTCCTACTACAATTATTTAAATTCTCAGTGTGAAGCATGATGATATGGTAACATGGGCTATTAGCTATTACACTGAAGTAAGATGCTTTTAAATGAACATTTATTTAAAGTCAAAGTTCTTCTTTGGCGAAATTACATTTCTTTAATAGCCTAAACCAGGGCTTGGCAACCTATGGCACACGGAGGGGTAATTGCTGACACGAGAGCAAAAGCGAGAGATGTGTAGGCCTATATTTAATTTAGATAAAGTAGCCTATATCTCACCTGCATACAGATCTAAATGTTGATCATTCATCATAGTAACACAGCTTGTTTTATAAGTTAGGAGCATTGGCTGCACTAGGGAGGGGCTAGCAGGTGCTTTAGCACCCCCAAGAAAGACCAAAGCACCCCCATAGCACCCCCAAACATTTTGCTGGAAGCAATTATATACAGGCTGTATTCTTAATACACAATTAAATAATTTAAAAAAACAAATGAAATAAAAAACATTTTACTCATTCGCTGACTGCTCATCCTCTCTGTGGCCATGCTGAACAATGCAGACATGCCGTGTAGCGCGAACTTTCGACCACTGCCTTCATATAGTGGCAATTTTCTTCGACCACTTTAAAATGGCCCTTATCCGTAATGTCCAGTATTTTTGAGCCATCTTGTATCCTCTGTTTAAATTCACACCATGCCTCCATCGAAAAATTGTGTGCAGCACTAACATTATGTGCTTTAAAACTCTGCTGTGCTTTATGCCAGTTCTCCTTAATGTCATCAGCATTTTTGACCAAACGGTTGCAAAAAAAATTAGCACACAACCCGTCAAATGCTAAATACACTCATCACGAAGTGCAAAATAAGATCATCACTATTATGGCTGATATATCATGCACATAGACTTAATCTGGTTCTAGTGGACTGTATATGAAATATCCAGCCTGCTGCTGAGTTTTTCTGCTCTACAAATTTTTTTCTGGTTCAGTGATCCATAACATTTTCAAGAAAAAACAGAAGGAGCTTGAACCATCTGAACAGCCAGTCGAGTTGAAGAAACTTAGTGAAACACATTCGGCATGTCAGCACTCTGCGTTGTGGGCAATTAAAAAATCACTCCCTGTCATTTTGGCCACTTTGCAGGATGTTAATGTACAAATGAATGCAAGGTGAAAAACAGATGCCAGGGCAATGCAGGGGCTTATCGACCAATAGTTTTTTTTTTGCACCTCATTTTATTTGAGGACATTTTCCGGGTCACCAAATTTGCTTCAGACCAACTGCAGTCACCCAATCTGTTGATAAAGGCCTTCTGAAGCGAAGCGATGCATTTGTGTAAAAAAAAAATATATTTAACAAGTTATGAAGTAAAATATCTAGCTTCCACCAGACAGCCTTTCGTATTCAACGTACAAAGAAAGTGTAAAACCCTTGCAGTTCACAAAGCTTACGTTACATCCTACACCTTCCCTATTCAACTTACGGAAAAAGTGTAACTGCTGCGATCCCAGTTTACACTTTCTTTGTAACTTTAATACAGAAGGCGGTCTGGCGCAAGCTAGATATTTTACTTTATAACACACAAACGCATCGCTTCACTTCAGAAGGCCTTTATTAACCCCCCGGAGCCGTGTGGAGTACACGGTTATGATGAATGGATGTAGACGGAAGCACTTGCTTCAGCTCATACTAGTGACCCCTGTTCACTGCCATTATAAACCTCGGATGCGTCAGGATATTTATTAAAATATCTTTGATTGTGTTCATCAGAAAGAAGAAAGTCATATACACCTAGGATGGCTTGAGGGTGAGTAAAGCTTGGGCTAATTTTCATTTGAAAGTGAACTAATCCTTTAATGTTGACACACATAAAAACTTAAAAACTTAAATGTTCAGTGTCGTGTCCTGAAGCTCAACACAGTTGTCTTCTTAAAAACTGAAGGTATCACAATTGGTGGCAGCTTACAAGCAATCAGTTGCTCATATAACAGACATGGGAATCCAGTTTTTTTGTTTATTCATTCGATTTTTAAGATTCTACAGACAAAGTTTAGTTCCCTTTTGAAAGGGAACTTGCGCTGCGTCAAAACTTTAGGGGAACGCCTCCACGTAAACCGGTGTCTGAAAAGCTTATCAAATCATGGCAATATCATATTGACCGGCAACAGCCCATGACATTATAATGGTGCGACCCGAAAGTATATAAGGGGCGCCTAGATAACATGTCATCCTCTTTTCGTCTTCAGGGACTGTTATGTGTGAAGCGCTATCACTGGCAAAATGAAGTGCACAGCGAAAACCAGACTCACTAGAAGGTTTACTAGGTGTGGATCCATGTCTGAGATATCTGACACCAGATGACACACACAAGCTGTGTGTTCTCTGTCTGGGGGAAAAGCATGCAAGGGAGGTTCTCGAGGGAGCTGCCTGTGCGAATTGTGAGCGTTTTCCTTTGAGAACACTTCGTTCTCGTCTGGTTCTCTTCACAAGGGAAGAGAGTTCAGCATTTGGGCCTGGTGTTTCGGGTCCCACTCACACTGAGGCAGAGCGGAGACTCAGATCATGGCTCTCTCAGATGAAGCTTGCCGAACAGTTTGAGAGGGATGTGGACCTCTCACGCGATTTGGCAGCTCTGAACGTCTGATGCATATGGCACACTTATCTGGAAACACTTCAGGAGTTTCGAAGTTGTCATCTGGTTGGTTGAATTTTACAGGATGTCCGGGAGACATGTGTGTTGCATCCGCCTGGAAACAAATGCCATGACGCCAAACCCCCTCGTAGAAGAAGAACGCAGTCATGTTTACAACTGTGACAACCAGGATCAAATAAACGCTGGATTTTCAAAAGTATGTGAAGTTCGCGGCTCCATTGTTGCACTAAACTTGCACAACTTTCTTGAATGAATAATTTATTAGATGCACACGGGTAGGGACATTGACTTTCATTTTCACACCCCTAAACCTGATGCGAAACAAAACGAACTGTGATTGGTTGCGTTACATGTCAGTCAAACGTCTTATTGGGTGGTCTTTGGCCAATGAAAGCTGCAATAGAGTCCAGACCTTCTGCCGTCAGTCTGAAGATCTGGCTACACGAGATTATGGAATGTGTTAGGAGAGAGATTGCGTGTGGTCGGCTTGACGATCGGTTTCTCTCTGGCCATAGCCCTCCAGCTCTGGTGAGCCTTCCATTCCTTCCTGACCTGCATGATGAGGTCAAGAAGGCATGGAAAAAAAACATATTTGGCACGAATTCATCAAAATCAGTGGGCTAATTTTGCTGATGTCAAGGGATTGAGAGAATATGGGAATACGATGCGCTGGTTTTGCCCTCTGAACTTTTCGGCACCTCTGTTGAGGCTGTGGTGGGAAAGTTCAGAGAGGTGAAGGCACGCTCAGCGGCATTCAAGACTTATATACCACTGAGGTCTGAGTCCTATCCCAGGCAGTCTGGACCTGGTCCATCCCGGCCCGAGGGCTATAGACAGGGCTAGATGGCAAGTGTCACCTCTTGTGCGCCCCCTCCATGGAGGAGTAGGATGCAGAAGAGGCAAGACTCGAGAAAGAAGAAGGATCTGAGGGAGGTGATCCATGAAAAACGCGGTCAGCATCATTAATGGATCTCCTCACTCTGAGGGTGACCAAAGAACTACCCTCTCCATTCTTCTTTAGCCCCAGGAGCTTCTTACATCAGGCCTGTGGCTGGGCCTATGATGAGAAAATTATGATTCTGATGGTCTGCCGTTGGCTTCGATAGTGAGAATGCCCTTTCAGTCTTGTAAGGGTGGTAGACCCCATGTTTTCCATGATGGTAGGTCGCCACCCCGTGGCCGCAGGTTGAACTGTTCCAGGTCTTTGTTAAACTATTTAAAATACTAATGTATTTTTTTTTGTAGACCGCTGTTCCCTGTGTAGAGTGTGGGGGGATTCATTTAAAAATAGGAAGGAATTTTTAATACAAATCTACTGTCTAATACTAGGGCCCTGAAGTTCCCTGTAGGTTGGCTAGAACGATTTTTAGAGAGGGAAGTATCGTTTTGGGTCTTCTTATGTGAGTGTGCTGGTTTTGCTTATTGTATTTTCTCTGGTAAGACCACCGCGCACTTGCAGCTTTTAATAACAGTATTGAGCGAGCTGGCCTCCTCCCACTTTGGGAATGGTTTTGAGGCCACCGCTCTGTTGTAGGCTGGCCCTCGTCAGGCCGCCTTGATAGCCACCTCAGGGTAGAGTAGTTTGTCTCCTTTTCTACAAGGTTTGGAGAGTTGTTGTGCAAAGAGAAGAGCACTTTTACTTCAGAGAGATTAAATGTCTAGTGTCAGCCCACGGGACTGCCTGACATTATTACCTGGGTAGCGTCGCTCCTCCTAGTTCTAATTAGGATAGCTAAGGTGTTCATGGTAGATTCAGGCCCCTTAGCAGTTATTCAGACTGAGTGATTATGCCTCCTCTCTATTTTGAGAGTTCTGTAGAGGCCACTGCTCTTATGAGCCTCAGGCAGATCTATGCTTTTGGGCTGGCCCTTACCAAGGCTGCCTTGATATCTGGCCTAGGCTAAGCGCTAGGGATAGTGGAGGAGGTCTGCTAAGCATTCCTGCCCCTGACCCCTCATTATGTGAGTGTGGGTTCTTTTTTGGCATCCCTAGTGCTGGCCTCCTTTCAATAGAAGTCGTCTGGCTAAGGCCTGCCCCCGTTCTGCATTGGGGCATTATGCAGGTTGGTGTAGAGGCATAATAGGTAGCGAATAGGGTCGTAGGCCACTGGATAGGCCTCCCCACTGCAGTTTTCTCCTAGGAGGTGTTAGGCCCATTTCACTTTGTGAATAGAATGCTCTTTGCTGTGGCCCCGCATTTCAGAAGCTAGTTAACAGTTAGGCCTCTAGCTAGGCTCTCCCCTAAGCCCACTGAATTGACGTTCAAGTGTTGGGTTGAATATGGGTGGCTTTTTAACGAAAGGCCCCATTCTCCTAGGGCTGAGTGCAGATATCATTTCTGTCATAGTAGAATCTCTATGGTAAGCCTCCACCCTGTAGCATTCTCAGGGTCATGCAGATAGTACTCCCTTGTTAAAACAAGGTATTATTTGAGTGCTTTGCTTGTAGCTCTGTGTTTATCTGCCCTGCACCATCATGGCTTAGGTCAAGCAGTATGTTTAACCTTCACTTTGGTCTGGTTGTTTAGTACGCTCCCTTGAAGCCAGAGCATTGCCACGAGCTGACGCCCGTGTTCATCTGAGAGTAGTTGGCCCAGGTGGGCCTCCTCCAGGGCATGATGGCATAATGTTGTACCCCCTTTGCTAAAAAGTGCTTTTACTGAGTACACAGCTTGTTGGCCTGTTGTGATAGGTCCCAAGCTTAGGCCCTTTGTAAACAGTATATCTCTGCTACTAGACTTTCTATAAGGTAGCTGGCCTTAGCAGGCCTCCCTTCAGAGTGAGTCCCCACCATGTTGGGCTCTTAGCAGCCCGCAGATGCGTGGTCAGGTAGCTGGCCTTAGCAGGCCTACCTGTGAGCAGCCCCCAGTAGATGGGTTTCTGGTAGCTAGTATGATTGCCATCAGATAGCAAGGCCTTAGTAGGTCTCTCTGTGGGCAAGCCCCCATCAGTGTGGATGTTGTAGCAATAAGACATGCTCCGGGTAGCTGGCCTTAGTAGGCCTCCCTGTGAGCAAGTCTTCAGAACTTTGGTTATGTGACAGCTAGCAGAGGCTTGCTTTTAGGTAGCTGGCATTGGTAGGCCTCCCTATGAGCTAGCCCTCAACAGTTTTTTTTTTTAGCAGCTATGAGGTATTTTAGCAATGACTCGCTATTGGATAAGTAGGCCTTAGCAGGCCTCTTTGTGACTGAGTCCCCAGTAGTGTGGCTTGACTTGCCATTGGTTGTGGCCTTAGCGGGCCTTCCTGTGATCGAGTCCCCATCTTGTTGGGTACTTGGTAGCCAGAAGACTCGCTGTCGGGTAGCTGGCCTTTGCAGGCCTCCCTGCGGGCGAGTCCCTAGTATCTGGGTACTAGGTCTCTCTGAAGGTGAGCCCCAACAGTGTGGGTGCTGTATTTAGCCACATAGAACTGGCTACCAGGCAGCTGGCTTTAGTGGGCCACCCTGGAGGCTAGTCCCCAGCAGTAATGGGTTCTCTGGTAGACGTGCATAGACTTGCTTTAGATAGCTGACCTTATCAGGCCTCTCTAAGGGTGAGTCCCCAGCAGTGTGGGTACCTAGCAGCTAGCCAATGTCTGTTCTCAGTTTGTTGGCCTTAGCAGGCCTCTCTGAGAATTAGTAGGCCTCTCTGTGGGCGAGTCCAAAGCTTTCCAGGCTTTGGACAGCCAGCTAGATTTGCTATCAGGTAGCTGGCCTTATCAGGCCTGACTTTCTATTAGATCGTTGGCCTTAGCAGGCCTCCTTGTGAGCAAATCCCCAGTGTTTGGGTACTTTCAGCCAGTGAACTTTTGCCATTGAGGTGTTTGGCCTTAGTGGGCCCCTCTGAAGGTGAATTACCCACAGTGCGGGTATTTTCTCTGCCAGCAAAGACTCAATACCAGGTAGTTAGCCACTGTAGGCCTCCCTGATGCAAGTCCCCAGCAGTTGGGTATTTGTCAGCCAGCAAGGTCTTGCTGTCAGGTAGTTGGCCTTACCAGGCTCCTGAGACCGCATATTACTTGGTGTAGCTGGCGTGGCTAACTTAGATCACCTTTGGAATTCTAGCCTATAGCCTGGTTGACCTAATAAGTTGAGCTTGGGACTCCCCTCATTCTGAGGATGGATTTGAGTACTTAGTTCCCTAAGTCTGATCAGAAGGTTGAAGGCTTCGCTTGAGGCCTCCCAGTTAGATCAGCGCTTAGGCTGGGTGCACTCCCCTCACAAGCGTCCCTATTAGAGTGCACAGCTTCCTCAGCACCTTGAAACATAGGTGCTTTGTAGATCCTAGGATCGAGCAGATTTACTACTCCCCTCACTTGCAAGGGTCAATGGCGCTTTGCTGGGTCCTGCTCTCCAGGATGCCCATCTCTAAGATCCGGTCTGAGTTGGTTTACTGCCCTTTTGCAGTCCTTCTTTCTGGACGTCTCTTCGAGAGACTTATGTAATCTAGAGAGTCTGTTTCTAAAGAAACAGACAGGTTGATTGCCAAACTAGGTTACCAGTGAATTGGTAACAGACCAGGTCAGCCTCCCTGGTGGCATTCGGGGTTGACTTTGTTCCCCTGAGAAGTGACTGGCTGGGTTTCCTTCGGGCTCCCTAGCCACATTCCCTTAAAGGGATCGCTTCTGTTGAAGTTGTTGGTTCCAGGCCTTCATGTGTAAAATATGGAGGCCTCTTTGAGGCTTATAGCTTGGGCTTTGACCGTAGGGAGAGTGGGTCGGACATTTAATTTAAAAACTGCTTGATTTTGACAGTTGGCATGCACTCCCCTCAGCATGGAGGTGTAAGTATATTGCTCCCCTAGCGTTTCGACGCAGCACGAGTTCCCTTTCGAAAGGGAACATCTCAGGTTATGCATGTAACCATGGTTTCCTGAGAACAGGAAACAAGATGCTACGTCTTCCAGCCATGCCTCGGGGCCCGCCTGCAAACAGTCCCTTCAGACGATAAGAGGATGACATGTTATCTAGGCACCCCTTATATACTTTCAGGCTGCACCATTATGATGTCGTGGGCTGTCGCCGGTCAATATGATATTGCCGTGATTTGATAAGCACTTCAGACACTGGTTCACGTGGAGGCATTCGGCCAGTGTTTTGACGCAGCGTCTCGTTCCGTTCTCAGCGAACCATAGTTACATGCATAACTTGAGACGTTTTCTTCTGTATCTGAATACAAAAATGTTCATAATTGTTTGAATAAAACAGACTACTGAGAGAAAAAAATCGGAATATTTATGTGATTCCTTTAACAAAAAAACAAACAAAACAACAACAGCAACAACAACAATAACAATAATAAAATGTATAATAATAATAATAATAATAATAATAATAGCAGAACAAACATTGTGGTCAGTAACCCTTGGTGAAAACTAATTGAGGAACACTGGTATAATATAATATTGTATATATAACTGTAACTATTTAACAAATTTAGTTACATTAATATAACTATATTAATTATATAACACGCATCTGAATACCTCTTAAGCAAACTAACCCTGGAACATAACCTGCTCTGGAGTAGAGCAGGGTAAGTTGCTATGGCTCTTTACATACCCTGAAAGTTACCTCTGTTTTTGGAACCAAAAGTTGAGTTTATCTGCTTACTTATTCCTAAACATAGGAATTATGTTTAGGAAAGCAGGTTATATGCCACATAACCTGCTTTCTGCTTTCTTTCCCAGGTCAAGAAGAGAAACAAACTCAAATTCGTGAAAACAAATGTAAAACTCATTCTTTGCACATGGACCAAAACTTGTTATGCGTTCCAAAACATTCCTTCTGAGGTGTGTCATACAGTAAATGAGAGAGAAACACAGATACTTCATCCAATAGAAGAGGTTTGACTAGTAGAAGAGTAGGTTTAGCTAGCAGACCAAGTTCCTCAAATATCAACAATATCAAGTCTAACTGCAGGTAAAGATTTTCTATATTTCTAAAACAATGTCATTTAAATTCTAGTGATTGTCTTTTATAACACTGATCACAATTAAGCATTGTATAATAGTCAATATGTAATAGAGTTAGATGTTTGAAACTGTTTGAGCTTTCCATCTAAAGTGATGCAAAGCAAACTGCATCATCGATGTCAAGCTGCAGTTTCAGCTGAATACTGACATGATGCCAATTGTTGAAGTACTGTGCATGAGCAAACACCTCATCTATTTTGTTTCTTTTAGATAATTGGTGTGTGCTGGATAACAACAAAATGTTACATCTTATTCTGGTTCTCTCTGGAGTTTGTACAGTGGGCATGACCATGCGTGAGTATCGCTCACCACTTCAAATTGTCTAAACTTTTTCACTGTGGAACACCATCAAACATGCAAAATGACACTGCAAAAATTGCTATTAGAAAATTTAAAATAAAATTAAGAACTGCTAAAAATTCTGGAACATGTAAAAATACACTATGTATATCAGTCACACAAATTTTGCTGCTCAATTAAATACAGTGACTAGTTTACACAATAACTTTTCTAGATCACATCACTAATTAAACAGACAGACTTATAGCTGTTATTCTCTCTTTCAGCTTTACCTGATTTTTACTCTTACTCACTTGCTGTTGGAGATGGCAGTGGGTATGAATTTTCCACTGCACATGACGGTCGCATCAATGGTATTAGAGTCTGGGAATACAGTAGTGCATACATTACTGGGTAAGTTAACCCATGAAAGATCAACCATCAAGACCAAAAGAGTCAAAAAGTTAATATACTTTAAAATATTATTTACTTAATGTTGAATCATTTAGGTCTTTTGCATTGTGTGTGGTAATTCTTTTACATGTTATTCTGAGATGATCAATCTGAACACTGATAACATATATCTGTTTAGAATTCAGCTGATGTATGATGGTAATTGGACAACACCGGTTTGTTTAAACTATGGCACTCCCCAAGAGATGACACTTCTTGATAATGAATCCATCATTCAAGTCTCTGGAAAGTATTACAGTGGCTACATCTATGAGCTTATGTTTGTCACTAGTCACGGGCGCTCTTTAAAAGTGGGGCAGCCTAATGGAGGCTCATTTAACTTCTATCCAACCCATGATGGAAGTGAGCTGCGTTTTCTCAGTGGTCGACAGAATGGAAATGGTATCACCTCCATTGGGGCTCATTGGGCTGTTTACCACAACAGTGTGGCTTAAGAACATATCATCTCAGTTCATCTCACCTCATTTTATCATTTTTTTCTGCCATTAAAGAAACCTAATTGTTTTATCTGTACTGATTTCTATATACTAGCTTCTGATGGCTATTACTTGACTAAAGGCTTTGTTTTGTTCATTTTAGCATATTCTATGTTCAGTGGGTTGCATTTTATATTTCTTCAGCAGTGTACACTTTTATGTACAATAGGGTATTGGTTTACTTTCAATAAAACTAACAGATTCCAGCTCTTTTGTTGTATGAAGATCACATTAAAATAAAATATTGTATTTTATCTGGTTTTAGACGTTCAGTCTTAAAATATGAAAATCCAATGTAAAACATGAATTATTAAATTTGATGATAATTCATATGACCATGATGATGTAAACAAAGAGTGAAATAAAACAAAGCATTTATTGTGAAAATGATTAAAATTAGTGCACAAAGAAGCGCACTTAATTGTATTTAATGTGCATTTTTAGCATACTTCAAATCTTAAAAGTATATTTAAAAAACTGTATGTGCACATAATATAGTATTAATGAAATAAAAGGTCACTTAGCCATTCTTTTCTCTGGCACGGATTTCTTCTTTAAAAACAAGTTGATTGTAATGGAAATGACAACAGAACATTGGAATAGTCCTACCCTTGTGAAAAAAGTGCACTTTAGTATACTTTTAAAAATAATACTTAAAAAAGAGTAAAAAATTATACTTAAGTGTGAACTGAATGTAATGTTTTCTGGCAAATGATTGCATGTTCTTTACAATTGAATGAAAATGTATTATAGTTTAAATTTTAAATGCAGTTAATTGTAATTAAGAGTGCTTTTTTGACCCACTCAACTAGGATGTCATCATGTCGTGTATGTCATGTGTTTAAACATATTTGTAATAACACATTTGAAATGATGAAGTAGCAATTTAGTACATTTAAAATATATTAACTTAAAATGTAATGTTAAATAACACAAATTATTAAGTTAAAATTATAATCAAGTACTTTACATGTGTTTTAGTATGTTATTCAACACATCAAAATAAGTGTACTTCTTTAAAGCATGACAAAGATTATTAAAACATAATGATTTAAAATGTACTTTAACGTAAAACTTTCAGCTTGACATTTTTACTAAGTGCACATTTTAAACGTGTTAAGTTTTAAGAAACATCATGAAGGTGTACTCTAAGTACACTTAAAATATATGAGAAAATGAGATATGACACATGTAATCTGTGATGAAAACTAAGAAAAATCAGTGTGGTAAAAGTTGATGTTAACTTTTATGCAAGATCTCAGTGAAAGTGAAATAAACAAGTCATTTGTACCCTCCATTAACTGACTGGGTTATTTTTTAGATGTGAATAAATTGTAAAGAAGCTTGTACAAACCCGATTCCAAAAAAGTTGGGACACTGTACGAATTGTGAATAAAAAAGGAATGCAATAATTTACAAATCTCATAAACTTATATTTTATTCACAATACAGTATAGTTCCCTTTCAGTCGGTCACGTTCGACGTACGTCAGTAGTGACCGACGAATTGGGATATCGCTAGAGAGCCCTATCAGCTTCGAGTGAACTACAACAGGCCAATGAAGTTGGCGTGCGATATTTGCATAATGCGCACCGCCCCCGCCAGGTGGTATAAATAGGGGAGCAGATGCAATCGCACTCTGTCTTTCGCTTCGGAGCCAACCTGTGTGTTCCTGCTGTTAGTCTGAGAGTGACTTCGCAAGCCTTTGAAGAGCTTTTGTTCTACAGTGCTGGCTTTATGGCACCTTACAGCGAGGCCGCGAGCTTCCCAGAGTGAGCTTCTCGAGCTGTTATACAGCTCTCAACTGCTGTTTTCACAGCATTATTTGCCCCGTTGGTTTGCGATTTGGGCCGGTTCCTCTGTGTGTGTGACTCAGGGAGTGAAAAGTGTACCTGCAGTCACATCGCGGCTGTTCCCTGTGTGCTTCGGCACAAAGAACAAGAGCTTCTAAAAGAGCTTCACAGACAGACACTGCGTCTTTTTCAAGACGTCATTCTGTCTGTGCGTTTCTGGAGGCGGTCGTTTCCTATCCTCACTGACGGCCACAATCACTTTCTCTCATGTCTGCTTAGCGTGCTGAGACTGTGTTTGTGGGTGGTTCATATTCTCTTGTAAAAAAAAAAGAGAGCATGCCCACGTCGGCGCGTTGTTCGTCTTGCCTTTCTCGTAAGGGCTTGAGCGCTCAGCGCGCCGTGTGCCGTCGAGCTGCCGGCTGACAGCGCGCGTTGCCATGGCAACCCAGCGCGTTGTTCGGCGCTCTAGATGCGTGGTCGAGACTCGAGTGCCTCAAACGAGGTGGAGTCCCCTCACCTATTCCCCAATCTAGTTTCTCTTTCTGAATCAGAAAAGTACTACTTTTGGTGAATAAGCCAGGGTGACCAGAGGATCACAGTGGGGCATTACCTGCCGAGCCAATCTCCGTGGGCCCCCCACTCCTCTAGCGCATCGCAAACATGCTGTGACTGGGTTCGTGGGTGGTTTATGTTTGGTAAAAACATGGCCACGTCGGCGCTCAGCGCCGTGTGTCGTTCAGTTAGACGACCACGTTCACTCTCTCACATGGCTGGTAGCTTCTGGGTGGATTGCTGGTCCTTCTCATGGGGGACCTAGCATCTTAGTCAGGGCTCCAGCAGAGGATCAGATGTCGACTGCTACATTGGAGAGAGGGTTGTTGGGCTCTGGACATGAAGATGAGGCTGAGCGTCCCACGGTTGTGATGTGCTCATGCTGAATCAGATTCAGAGTTAACGACCATGCTTTCCCGGGCCCCTGGGGGCGTGGTGTGACGCGTACTCGCCTTGCCCCGCCCCCTGTCTTAGCCTGGACGTGCATGAAAAACTTGGCAGTTTAGAAGCCTTTCTTGGTGCCAAATATGGAACACCAAAAGGGTCATATCTGCATTAAGTTTTTTCTCTCTCACTACCCTCTGTGGTGGGGTGGCAGTGCTACGGGCACACCACCTCTGCCCTGCATGGGTCTTGGCCCCCGGCAAGTCTGTGGAAGGCCAAAGCACTCATTGCATATGGGTAGTTCTGAGTCGGGGTTGAGCTACGCATGATGCAAGTCATAGCGCAGGCCCCTGGCCAGACAATGTCTACCATGGTGGTCCGGAAACACCCCTGGCTAGCCTTGCAGAGGTGTGTCATCGTCTAAGTACGCTTTCTCGATGCTCTCATCTCACAAGCTGGCCTAAAATCCAGCCCGCTCAGCCCGCAGCCAAGCCACTTGGCTAGCGAGAAGCGGTCCTGGAGAAACTGGTGACCTGGAGCTGAGGTAAACAGTTCTTCGGGAGACGATGCCCGCATCGCTCCCTCCCCGGAGGAGGGCCGGGTGGAGAATTTTGGTTTGTTCCGCCGCTGGCTCTCCGGAGACCAGCGGTGCCCACGGAGTAGAACTGTTTTCTGACCCTCCAGGTCCCAAGAGGGCGCGGCTGGCAGTGCGCGAGGCCCCACCTCGCCACTCTCAGCCCCCTCTCACTTCGCCAGCAGGTCCCAGTGTGTTGGTTGAGGCCGCCTCCCATGTGCCGTCTCCCATTCACACTGCCACCTTGCAGAGTCTGACCACACTACGGGCCGCTATGCCGTCCGAGTCGGGTCCAGCACTCTACCTCGCTGCCCCACGCCCGGTACGTCTGTGGTCCATTTGGTCCCGCTGGTTCGGTGTCTGGAAGCCTGGCTAGTGCTTTCCAGCCCGTCCCGCTGGCTCATTTGTACCATCAGACTCGGCTATGCGATTCAGTTCGCCCGGCGTCCCCCGGTGTTCAGGGGTGTCCATTACACTCGTGTGTCCCTGGACAATGCACCTGTTCTCTGGGCGGAGATTGCTGTCCTCCTGGCGAAGGATGCAGTCGAGCCGGTCCCTCCAGCCGATTTGAAGTCAGGGTTCTCCAGCCCCTACTTCATTGTACCCAAGAAGGGCGGTGGGCTACGGCCAATCCTGGATCTGCGTGTCCTGAATCGGTCCCTTCTCAGGCTGCCGTTCAAGATGCTTATGCAGAAGTGCATTTTCAAATGCATCCGTCCCCAGGATTGGTTTGCAGCGATCGACCTGAAGGACGCGTACTTTCATGTCTCGATTCTGCCTCGTCACAGACTCCTACGGTTTGCGTTCGAGGGTCGGGCATATCAGTACAAAGTCCTACCCTTCGGGCTGGCCCTGTCGCCCCGCGTCTTTACGAAGGTTGCGGAGGCGGCCATTGTTCCGCTCAAGGAACAGGGCGTTCGCATCTCAACTACCTCGACGACTGGCTCATCCTGGCCAGCTCGTGGGAGCAGTTGTGCGAACACAGGGACATGGTGTTAGCTCACCTCAGTCGGTTGGGTCTTCGGGTCAACTGGGACAAGAGCAAACTCTCCCCCGGGCAGAGGATCTCTTATCTCAGTAGGGAACTGGATTCGGTCGCCTGGACCGCGCGCCTCTCCGAGGAGCGCGTCCAGTCAGTGTTGACCTGCCTGAGTACGCTCAAGCGCAGGACGGCGGCCCCACTGAAACTCTTTCAGAGGCTCCTGGGGCATATGGCATCCGCAGCCGCAGTCATGCCGCTCGGATTGCTTCATATGAGGCCGCTTCAACACTGGCTCCGCGGCCGGGTCCCGAGATGGGCGTGGCAGCGCGGTACGTTCCGTGTCCCCGTGACACCGAACTGCCGTCGCACCCTCACCAAGTGGTCAGACTCTTCGTTCCTGCGGGCTGGAGTTCCCCTCGAACAAGTGTCCAGGCATGCTGTGGTCCACACAGATGCCTCTGCCACGGTGTGGGGGGCCACGTACAACGGGCATGCAGCATCGGGTCTGTGGACGGGGCCCCAACTGCATTGGCATATCAATTGCCTCGAGTTGCTAGCAGTACGTCTTGCACTGGGCCGCTTCCAGGAGCTGTTGACAGACAAGCACGTACTGGTCCGCTCGGACAACACTGCGGCCGTTGCGTACATCAACCATCAGGGTGGTCTACGCTCCCGCCGTATGTCGCAACTCGCCCGCCATCTCTTGCTATGGAGTCAGAAGCATCTGAGGTCGCTTCGTGCCATTCACGCCCCAGGCGTGCTCAACCGTGCAGCCGACGAGCTCTCACGGCAGCCTCCGCTTCCGGGCGAATGGCAACTCCGACCCCAGGTGGTCCAGCTGATCTGGCAGCGCTTTGGCGAGGCACAGATAGATCTGTTCGCCTCCCGGAGACTGCCCACTGCCAGTTCTATTCCCTGACCGGCGGCACGCTCGGCATGGATGCCCTGGCAATCAGCTGGCCCCGGGGCCTACGCAAATATGCGTTTCCCCCAGTGAGCCTTCTCGCACAGCTCCTGTGCAAAGTCAGGGAGGACGAGGAGCAGGTCTTGTTAGTGGCTCCATACTGGCCCACTCGGACCTGGTTCTCGGACCTTACGCTCCTCGCGACAGCACCTCCCTGGCCCATTACTCTGAGGAAGGACCTCCTGACTCAGAGACGGGGCACCCTCTGGCACCCGCGTCCCCACCTGTGGAAACTCCATGTGCGGTCCCTGGACGGGACGCGGAGGTTCTGAGTGATCTCCCGCAAGCGGTCGCAGACACCATCACTTCCGCTAGAGCTCCTTCTACGAGGAACCTCTATGCGATGAAGTGGAACCTATTCGTCGAATGGTGTTCCTCTCAACCAGAGCGAGAGGACCCCCGATCATGTTCGGTCAGAACCGTGCTTTCCTTTCTGCAAGAGGGCCTGGAGCGAAGGCTGTCTCCCTCCACCCTCAAGGTGTATGTTGCCGCTGTCGCCGCACATCACTATGCAGTTGATGGTAAATCGCTAGGGAAGCACGATCTGATCGTCAGGTTCTTGAGGGGGGCGAGGAGACTAATCCTCCCTGGCCCCCCTCTGTACCCTCTTGGGATCTGACCCTGGTTCTTACATCTCTCCGGGGTCGTCCCTTCGAGCCTTTGCAATCAGTCGAGTTAAAAGTACTGTCCTAAAGACCGTCCTCCTGGTTGCATTGGCCTCGCTCAAGAGGGTAGGGGACCTGCACGCATTTTCGGTTGACGAATCGTGCCTGGAATTCGGGCCCGGTGACTCTCACGTTATCCTGAGACCCCGGCCTGGATATGTGCCCAAGGTTCCTACCACTCCCTTTTGAGATCAGGTAGTGAACCTGCAAGCGCTGCCTTCGGAGGAGGCAGACCCAGCCCTAGCTTTGCTCTCTCCCGTCCACGCTCTGCGCCTGTACGTGGACAGAACGCGAAGCTTTAGGACCTCAGATCAGCTCTTTGTCTGTTACGGAGGCCAGCAGAAGGGAAAGGCTGTCTCCAAGCAGAGGATGGCCCACTGGATAGTGGACGCCATCGCCCTGGCGTATGAGTCCCAGGGCGTGCCTTGCCCGCTCAGGTTGAGAGCCCACTACACCAGAGGAGTGGCCTCTTCCTGGGCGCTGGCGCACGGCTCCTCGCTGACAGATATCTGTAGAGCTGCGGGCTGGGCGACACCTAACACGTTCGCTAGATTCTATAGCCTTCGTGTAGAACCGGTATCTTCCCGTGTACTCGCTTCCACCAGCCGGTAGACGCGAAGAGCCCGTTCTAGTGTCGGCTTGCAATGCCACTCCCGCCCCCTGGGCCGGATACGTGCATCCTTTTTACTCCAGTCGAGTTCCCCGCTTGGCGAACCCTGTCGAGTTCCTCCGCCTCCCCCTTCGGCTCGGACATTGCGGAGTGTCTGATGCCAGGCCAAACCTCCGTCACCGACGTTGACGTTTGGCTGGGTTCCACATGTCGTGACCCCTCCACGTGAGCGGTCCCATGTGTGTATTTGTCCACGGTCAACTCCCTACGGCGAGCCCGTGTCTTTCCCTAGCAGAGCCAGCTCTGCTGTCACCTGTCAGATGAGTCTCCCCCCTACCCAGGTGGAGCCATCCCAGGGACTCCATATGCGTACTGCCCACGGCCAGTCCATATGTGTACTCTCCACGTAAATTCCTCCCCTACAGGTGGGTAGTGGTCTCCGCAGCGTCCCCTACGGGTTCGCTTCCCCAGTGTAGTCTAGTTTACTTAGTGGGTATATCGGAACAGCAGTAGACTCTCTCGGCGTAAGCTCGCCCCCTTCCCCGTCCCACTGGTGCGCCGGGTGGCTAGAGCTTGCGCTGGGCACTGGAAGGGGTTCATACTGTGGCGCTTTATTTGGGATCCCAATTCGTCGGTCACTACTGACGTACGTCGAACGTGACCGACTGAAAGGGAACGTCTCGGTTACGTATGTAACCCTCGTTCCCTGAAGGAGGGAACGGAGACGTACGTCCCGTCGCCACAGTTGCTGTACCCTCGCTGTAGTGCAGACTAGGTTGTCTCCTCAGCGAAAAACAGAGTGCGATTGCATCTGCTCCCCTATTTATACCACCTGGCGGGGGCGGTGCGCATTATGCAAATATCGCACGCCAACTTCATTGGCCTGTTGTAGTTCACTCGAAGCTGATAGGGCTCTCTAGCGATATCCCAATTCGTCGGTCACTACTGACGTACGTCTCCGTTCCCTCCTTCAGGGAACGAGGGTTACATACGTAACCGAGACGATAACATATCAAATGTTGAAATATCAGATATCAATATCAGAAAGGAGTTTCTCAGAGAAAAATTGCAAAGAGTTTGAAGTTATCAATCATCTACAGTGCATAATATCATCCAAAGATTCAGAGAATCTGGAACAATCTCTGTGCGTAAGGGTCAAGGCCGGAAAACCATACTGGATGCCCGTGATCTTCGGGCCCTTAGATGGCACTGCATCACATACAGGAATGCTACTGTAATGGAAATCACAACATGGGCTCAGGAATACTTCCAGAAAACATAGTCGGTGAACACAATCCACCGTGCCATTCGCTGTTGCCGGCTAAAACTCTATAGGTCAAAAAAGAAGCCATATCTAAACATGATCCAGAAGCGCAGGCGTTTTCTTTGGGCCAAGGCTCATTTAAAATGGACTGTGGCAAAGTGGAAAACTGTTCTGTGGTCAGACGAATCAAAATTTGAAGTTCTTTTTGGAAAACTGGGATGCCATGTCATCCGGACTAAAGAGGACAAGGACAACCCAAGTTGTTATCAGCGCTCAGTTCAGAAGCCTGCATCTCTGATGGTATGGGGTTGCATGAGTGCGTGTGGCATGGGCAGCTTTCACATCAGGAAAGGCACCATCAATGCTGAAAGGTATATCCAAGTTCTAGAACAACATATGCTCCCATCCAGACGTCGTCTCTTTCAGGGAAGACCTTGCGTTTTTCAACATGACAATGCCAGAGCACATACTGCATCAATTACAACATCATGGCTGCGTAGAAGAAGGATC
The DNA here is from genome assembly GCF_019924925.1 of Ctenopharyngodon idella. Taxonomy (NCBI): domain Eukaryota; kingdom Metazoa; phylum Chordata; class Actinopteri; order Cypriniformes; family Xenocyprididae; genus Ctenopharyngodon; species Ctenopharyngodon idella. The sequence goes on along the minus strand of NC_067235.1, from coordinate 10,517,294 downwards.
CGGGTACTGAAATGGCCAGCCTGCAGTCCAGATCTTTCACCCATAGAAAACATTTGGCGCATCATAAAGAGGAAGATGTGACAAAGAAGACCTAAGACAGTTGAGCAACTAGAAGCCTGTATTAGACAAGAATGGGACAACATTCCTATTCCTAAACTTGAGCAACTTGTCTCCTCAGTCCCCAGATGTTTGCAGACTGTTATAAAAAGAAGAGGGGATGCCACACAGTGGTAAACATGGCCTTGTCCCAACTTTTTTGAGATGTGTTGATGCCATGAAATTTAAAATCAACTTATTTTTCCCTTAAAATGATACATTTTCTCAGTTTAAACATTTGATATGTCATCTATGTTGTATTCTGAATAAAATATTGAAATTTGAAACTTCCACATCATTGCATTCCTTTTTTATTCACAATTTGTACAGTGTCCCAACTTTTTTGGAATCGGGTTTGTATTAGTATGTTTTAACTGATGTGAATCAGTTTAGTACATTTATTATTAGTACATTCATTAAAAGAGTTTAGCAAAATCTGAGTAGCTGTTTTCTGCTAAACACGTTTCAGGTATTTTAAAGTTAATCTATAATTCTTAAAATTATCCTTTAAAACTGAAAGTAAAAAATAAAGTTGTTGTGATATTCTGATGCTATTCCATAAGTTGCGAGTTCAACAACATGCCATCTGAGGAGTGTCAGAAAATAGACCGGAACACAAACACACATTGTTCAACCAATAAAAGAAGTTTGACGATCAGGAAAGCCATGCAGGTTTACTCAACATAAAATGTAACTATCAATCACATACTGTACCTATCTACAGGTAATGCATCATTTATGTATCTCTTTCTTCTTTGTGAATGCTGTGATATATTTTTTTCTGAGTTATAGATGTGCACTTGTCTGTATGCACAGTGATAATTTTAAACTAGTTTACTTATTAATTGGGTAACACTTTACAATAATGTTCATTAGTTAACATGAACTTATAATGAACTGCACTTCTACAGCATTTATTAATCTTTGCTAATGTTAATTTTACTAATACATTATTAAAATCGGGAGTTCTCTTTGTTAACATTTGTTAATGCACTGTGAACTAACATGAACAAACAATGAACTACTGTGTTTTTATTAACTAACGTTCACAAAAACTAACAAAATACAGTAACAAATGTATTGCTCATTGTTAGTTCATGTTAGTTAATTCATTAATTAATGTTAACAAATTAACCTTATTGTAAAGTGTCGCAAAGTGATTAATTGTTCACAAAGTTACATGCTTTGTCCTGCAGTTTTTGTATCAGTGACATCATGAAATTCAGAAATACAGTTGCACTCTAATGTAATGCAATATAATATTCAAACACATAATTGATTATGAATGCCTAGATTCCTGGACTGTACTGGACAGCAATTCATTTCAAAATGTTGCAGTTTTTCTGGATTCTCTGGGCAGTTCTTGCCATGGGCATGACAAAACGTGAGTATTACTCACCACACATCTGTGATACAATTGACCAGCTCACACCTTATTGCTAAGTTTGAAAAAGTCTGTATATAGTAATTTAGGCGAGATAGTTTTGTCTCACAAATGAATAGCTGCTATTATCTCTTTCAGCTTTACCTGATGTTTTCTCTTACTCACCTGCTGTTGGGGAAGGCAGTGGGACTGAATTTTCCACTGCAAGTGAGGGTCGCATCACTGGTATCAGAATTTGGGAATACAGTAATAACTATATCTCTGGGTAAGTTTTCTAAAGCACAACTGGACAGTCTGGATCTTCACATATAAAGACATAAACGTATGAAGTATTTCAGAAAGTGGAATGATAAAGAACTTATTGACATCAATTGATTCTAAAAACTATTTCTCTCAGGGAAGCATTTGTGATTTAATTTATATAATAGAAGTTTGAGTTGTTATACATGTCGTTCTTTATGGCATATGCACTATTTGAACATAATGACATGTTTGTTTAGGCTCCAGCTGATGTACGAGAGTAACTGGACAGCAATGGTTGGTGTAAATTATGGCAATCTAATGGAGATGAAACTCTATGACAAAGAATCTATTATTCAGATCTCTGGAAAGTATGACTCTAGTTACATTTATGAGCTTGTGTTTGTCACCAATCATGGGCGCTTCTTTCAAGTGGGACAGTGTAGAGGGGTCTCATTCAACTTCTTTCCAACCCAGAAAGGAAGTGAGCTGCGTTTCCTCAGCGGTCGACAGAATGGATGGGGCATCACCTCTATTGGGGCTCATTGGGCCTTGGTTCGTAACTATGCCACATTTGTGAAAATGATTTACTAATATTATAGCCTTGAAATTAATTGGTTAATTTTATCTTTTCTAATTCTACACTAATGCAACTTTACTATAATGTACAGATAAAAGATGAATCATGTACTTGAATATCTGATCATTTGATTGTTTAACCTGTACTATGTTCAATGAGTATGCTTATATGAAGGAAGTTTGTTTCTTTCAGTAAATTGTTTTTTAATAAAAAGGTATAAATAAACAACAATTTACATGTTTTCATAATCAGTTTCTTTAAAAATGGAATGAAAGTGTAAATGTTCTTTAAAGAAATCTGGGAGATTTGACATGTAGTAAGATGTACACCCACTAAATATGTATTATATGATAAATGATTGAAAGAATAAACATAAACAGTCTAAATTAAGTTCAAAATTCAAGTTAAACTTATGTAAGAAAAACTAGTTTAGCTTGTTATGAGGAATGTGCACTGTAAGGAAATATCACTGTTCTGTGTAAAGTGAATAAAGACAGTTTGCTATAGGAAAATCTGAAAAAGAATAAATCATTTACAACTGTACAATAAATATTTCTTTATTCAGCACATGAAAAATCAAGAGCAAACATCTTTTAAACACAGTAAAATATTTTTTATCTGTTTTGATACTCCATTCCCTGCATATCAGTCATGACAACTCTCTAGATAGTTTGTAAAACATTTTATTAATGTAAATATGTGACTCTGTCACACATGACACATGTTTGAACCTGCTCAATATACACTACCCGGGCAAAAAAAAAAAAAAAAAAAAAGTCACTGTTTGGATTTTAATAGGCAAATACTTAAGAATCTATGAATGGATCATTATTACAGTGATTATTTTGTTTCTAGCATGTTATATGTTTGGCAACAGTTCTTTTAACCCTTAAAGATGGAGTGTGTAGCTTTTCATTTCTTAAACAACCATGCAGGAAGACACATCATGGCCATATTCCAGGATGACAATGTCAAGATTCATCAGGGTTAATGAAGAATCATTTTCACACACGAATTGGCACCTCTGAGTCCAGACCTTAATTTCATTGAAAGCCTTTGGGATGTGCTGGAGTAGACTTTACAGAGTGCTCACTTCTTACATTGTCAATACAAGATCTTGACCAAAAATTGATGCACCTCTTGATGGAAATAACATCACAACATTTATTTCCACCGAGAGGTGCATCATTTTTTGCTCAAGATCTTGTATTGACAATGCAAGAGGTGAGCACTCTAAAGTCTACTCCAGCACATCCCAAAAACTTACACTGAGGTAAAGGTCGGTGCCAATTCATGTGTGAAAATGATTCTTCATGCTCCCTCCCAACAATTCTTTCACAATTTGAGCCTGATGAATCTTGACATTGTCATCCTGGAATATGGCCATGATACATCTTAATACATGGTTGTTTAAGAAATGAAAAGCTACACACTCTATCTTTTAGGGTTAAAAAAACAAACATATAACATGCTAGAAAAATTATAACTTTAATAATGATCCATCCATAGACTCTTAAGTATTTGCCTATTAATATCCAAATAGCAACATTTTTTTTTTTTGGCCGGGCAGTGTATTATAGTGATTTTATATGGAGTTTTAATAGGTGTACATGTTGTCTTAGCCATTTTATTAATCATATCTGTTTTAATGTGTGTATGTTTTTTGAATTGATGCTGGGTCTGCCTGTCATTTGAGTGACCACATCACAAGAAATAGGAAATGGACAGCATAAAAAGCAGTATGACAAACAAACAAGATCGTTAACCCAAAGACCAGGGGTACTTATTTGTGCATCCTCATTTCCTTCTCTCACTTCTTTTCCTTGCTTCTTAGCTCTACCCCATTAGGATGCGAGGGAAGTATACACCTGTGTATCCTTGCTCATGATTCCTCTAGGAAGCTTCCTCACTCCTCATTCCTCACCTCCTCATGGTGCAATTAGAGAATTAACATCTCAATTCTCTAATTGCACTATGAGGAGGTGAGGAATGAGGAGCGAAGAAGCTTCCTGAGGAGTAATGAGCGAGGATACATAGATGTATGCTTCAAGATGGCTGAGATCAATCGGTTTCTGGGTCACGGGCTTGAGGATGTAGGAGCGAGGAAACGAGGAAGCATCAATTTTAGGATTGAGAAGCACCCCAGATGGTGATCACCAACCTGCTATAGATTAAGAGTTACTTTTAAGGACTTACCTTTCCAGAAAGCAACATTAATCTGCATTGGTTTATCACTTCTATCGGATTGTATCACTGGACACTTACACATTGGGATTGGCAACAATCAATTTCTTATAGACTGGTTTATGGTATGGTGAAAATGGACTCCACTTTTAACAGCCTAAGTTATTCTAGAGCTGGACTAAACATCTCAACACCCTTTAACCCTGCAGATCCGACTTAGTTATGCAGAACTGATTGTAAACTGATAAAGGCCTACGTTTGGCAGTAGCAACTGATTTCTGAAGCTGTGTGAGTATTAATGAAAGCACGCAAATTTAATCCAGCCCCACCTGGTAGGCATTTATTGTCTGACTGAATTAAGAACTTATGAATTTTGGGGCTTTGGAATTAAATTAAATGATAGATGAAACAGGATTCCTGCTAGAGTTGCTTTAATTGAAGGATAATGAAGTTTATGGGCATTGGAACAGTATGAAGGCACAGAACATTTCACTAAGTTAAAAGCTTTCAGGGTAGATTAGGCCATCCCAAACCTTATATATTTACTAGCCGTAAGAAAGTAAGATAAAGAAAGCAAACTTAATCTAGGATAGTTTGGCTGAACGGGGGGCAGAGCAGGCTAGATGGGTGAACTACTGGGCAAAGGGCATGGAATTTTAAAAGTCAGAGGCGACAGCGACAAGGAATCCAAACTCCATCAGGTGACAAAAATGGGAGAAAATAAAAAAACCTTGGGAGAAACCAGGCTCAGTCGGGGGGCCAGTTGAAATTCATGTGCATGTTAATTGATTTTTTTTATTTATTTATTTTTTTAAATTTAAATTAACTTACATTAGTCTTAGATTGTTAATTCTGCACTCACTGGGAATTAAACTTTCTTACATTTTGTACTAGTTGGACTATTAATTTTTGACAATGTTTATCTTTAACAATCGTTTCTTATTTTTATTTATTTTTCAAGTTTTTATTTATTAATTTTCAGTAAGCTCTAAATTTTGTTAGATTATTTAGATTATAATAACTTTATTAAACAAATTTACAAATAAGAATAATAACAACAACAATAATATCTGAATATTATCTGGTGTCAAAATCTGAGTTGAAATGTTCTTGGAAACATTCATTGTACCAGGGCCAAACTAACATTTGTTTTGAATTTCACAAAACTACATGCGAAGAGTGTCAGAAGGTAAAGGCAGGTATGTTGGCAAACCTGTTTCCTCAAATACCAACTACAACATGCTCAACTGCAGGCAATGGCATCGTATTTAATGGCATCATCTTAACAAGTCCTTTTTTTTTTTTTTTTTTTTTAGTGTTTATAGTGTTTATAGTGACAGTATCTGTCAGGGTTGACTATATCAGTCAGGGTTGCCACATCTTTTTCCTGGATCTGTGGTGATGGGATCCTGACACCCTGTTTAGCCTTGTTTTTATCTTGTTTTATTTTCCTGGCTGTATGCTTATGTCATAAGAGTTCAGGGCATGGTGTCTGGATCCTATCACTTTGGTCTAGTCTTAGTTCAGTCTAGTCTTTGGTCCTGACATTCATACTCCGAGCACGGAGTGGAGCTGGGCTATGTGGAACATTACGTATTTTGCTGCACAAATTGTATTTAACATGCAATATACAATAAATAAAAGAATTGTTTGTGTCAATGAATGCCCAGGTTTCACCAATTTCCTCCTTAAATAACTAATACTTAGATCTAGAACTAATGTCTGGAACTGCCATTATATTTGACATTTGACATTTTGAATAACAAATGACAATATACAGATTTTGGGACAGCCTGAACATTGTTGATTATTGATTTTGCCATAATTGGCAGAACACGAAAAGTTCTTGTTGAGTCATGACGCTATCTTGTGGTGTGATTGACTGGAATGCACAGGTTGGAAGTGGGACATTTCAGCTCCCTCCAACTTCATCTCAAACACATGTTTTCTATCCTGTGCCAGTTTGTTGCGGTTGTTTCCCTGAATGGATTGTTCCCTGTTATGTGTTCCCCTTGTATCCTGCTCTGCCAGTTCTGGACTTTGTTTTCCCTAACAGGATGCTTTGTTTTATTGTTGTTGTTGTTGTCTTTTTCTAAATAAAAGCCTGTCCAAGGTCAGTGATGAGCAAAGCAAGGTTTGGTGCTTCCTTTTTTTAACAACAGGAGACATGGCTCATTTATTTTGCATCACTGATGCCATTAAATTTATGCTGTATATAGGTTCTATAAGTTACGTTCAATACTCCCTGTCTTTTGGCGATGGCAGTGGAAGTGCACATTCTTCTGCACATGAGGGTCACATCACTGGTATCAGAGTCTGGTAATACAATAGCATGTACAGTACATTATTGGGCAAGTTAGGCCACACACCGCTGGACAGTGGAGCATTGAGCATTCACATAGAAACATTTGTGAAAGGGTATGTGAAATTAAGTTTTACAAAATGGTATAGAAAAAAAAAAAAAAAAAAAAAAACTCTTTTAAAGTTAATTAAAAAAACCATTTTTGGCGCCACGTATCTGTTTAGGATCTAGTTGAGATATGACACTAAGTGGACTGATTGGTGCAAATTGTGGTACTCCGATCTAATCTTGACCATTAATTTACCATGCATGTCTATGGAAAGTATCAGCTTATATTTGTCACCAATCATAACTGCTCTTGGAGCAGCCTTATGGAAATTATGGGGCACCACCTCCATTAGGGCTCACTGAGCTGTGTTCTACCTCAGTGCATCAGTTGAGGGCACTGTTGTTCCAGCTCAGCCTTGAAGTTAACCAATTTGTCTTTCTCTATATCAGCTCTATACGTCAACTTTGCAGAAATTCAACAGAAACTGTCTATTTTTATATATTTATGTATTAGTGTGCGTTCATGTTAGCAAGGTTTAAATGTTTCCAAAATCTGTATTGTATTATTAGTTTTACCACACAGCATTCTAAATGGGTCTTACTGTATATATTTGTCTCATATTCAGTCAAAATAAACATGTATAAATCTTTTGTCTTGCTAACTACTATAAATTTAGAAAGTTAGTAAAATTTTCATACCTGTAGCTGGTAGAGAAATGGCAATAGCAATGCCAAGGTCATAGGTTCCATTTTCAGGGAATACATAAAACAAATAAAGTATTTTAGTTAAGTATTTTTAAATCATTTGAATAAATATTTCAGTACTTTAGACAGTTTCAATCTACAGCAACACAGAAATCATATTTATCTAGAATTAAAGTTTGCAGTCTAAATTGAATGTGATGAGATAAAAGACCTTGTACTGTAATACTCCACAATTATTGGCACCCTTAGTAATTATGAGCAAAGGCGGCTGTGCAATGTTTTTCCTTTTGATCTTTCATTAAAAAAATTCTCAAAATTCTAACCTTTCATCGAAGTAAAACTCACATTATGAAATAAATGTTTTTCCTACATGTTAGCCACAATTATTGGAACCCTTAGAAATTCTTATGAGTAAAATATCTCTGAAGTATATTCCAATTCATATTTACATTTTTTAGCACACCAGGGTGATCATGAACATGAAACTGTCCAGCCATGACTTCCTGTTCCACAGGAGTACAAATATGTGTAATCATTCATCAATGAGAAAAACCAAAGAATATAGTTCTGATGTGCAGCAAAAGATTGTTGAGCTTTACAAAATAGAAAATGGCTATAAGAAAAAAGCTAACGCATTGAAAATCCGCATTTCCACTATCAGGACAATAATTAAGAACTTCCAATCAATTAAAGATGTTACAAATCTGACTGGAAGAGGATGTGTGTCTAAATCGCCCTAAGGCACGGCGAGGAGGAGAGTTTGAGTGGCCAAAGACTCTCCAAGGATCACAGCTGGAGAATTGCAGAAATTAGTTGAGTCTCAGGGTCAGAAAGCCTAAAAAAATTACCAAACAGCACCTACATCACCAAAAGTTGTTTGGGAGGGTTTCAAGAAAAATCTCTGCTCTCATCAAAAAAACAAACTCCAGCATATTCAGTTGTCTGACACTACTGGAACTTCAAACAGGACCGGCTTCTATGGTCAGATGAAACTAAAAAAAAGAGCTTTTTGGCAGTAAACCCACCAGATGGGTTTGGTGAACACAGGGATTAAATATACTGCTGGACCTTTAATGTTGTTGCTGGAGGTCCTGGACATCTTGTTCAGATACATGGTATCATGGATTCTATCAAATACCAACAGATAAAAAAATAAAACCTGACCGCTTCTGCTATGAATCCTATAATGGGCCGTGGCTGAATCTTCCATCAGGACAATGATCCAAAACAAACATCAAAACCAACACACAAATGTGTCACTGAGCACAAAATGAAGCTTCTGCCATGACCATCCCAGTGGTCACATTCAGTTAATTGGCTAGAGTATTTACTGAATCAAATTTACAATTACTTTCAGTGACTTTTATGTCTGAAGTAAGTTTTGTGTATTTAAGTTATGATAGACAGGGTACTATGTTCAGGGTGCATTCCTGTTGTTGTTGTTTTATCGCACAATAATGATAATCCACCCAGCGTCACTTCTTGTAAGGAATGAAAATTTCCTCAACTATGAGGAAATCTTTCACTTTTCCACAGTTCTTGGCTGGTATTTCTAGACTTTCAAGTGCCTTTCTAAGTATTGTTGGTTGACTTCATTTATCATAAAGAACAAAGTACACACTTGTATGCACGTATTTGGATCTGATGACAAAGAAAATGAGATGTTTGTTTTTCTTCCTTCTTAACTGGTTGATTTCACTGGACAAGGTATCATATTGCTCAACAGCACTGCCTGATATCTTACCCATGAAGTCTGTAAGAAGTTAAATGACAGTGAATTGTTAATATTTATGTAATTATAGTTTTTATTTTAATTTTTGTATATTTGCCTAACTTTCTAAAATACTGTTCCAATTAAAAGTGTAATAATGTTCCATCTCAGGTTTGCAACCATTAAGGTAACTAATAAACTTGATTTTAACACCAGCAACAATAAAACAAAGAAAAGAAAGAACTAATAAAGGTAAATGATAACAGTATCCTCCCCACTTAAACTGCAAAGGGTTGTAGCATCTAGACCAATCAGACATACAAATTATGAATTATAGTTAATGAATTTTTAAATTTTTGCACTGCACCATTAAAATTCTTTGAAGCGTAACACACACACACACACACACACACACACACACAGTTAAAGTACCCTAGACAAAATACCCAAAACCAAATATTCAAATCAAAAAAAAAAAAAAAAAAACGCTGAAAAGCTGAAATACATGCATTAAAACACCTTTATTATTCCTCCGAAAACAAACACCACCTATTAAAACACTTCAGGATTTCAAATAAACTCATAACTATCTCCAAGATCCAAGAGAATCCCCATGCGAACCTCTCAAACAAACAATAAGAGTGGCGATCTATTTCTGCTGACCAGAAACAAACACACCTACCATTCTCGCTCCTGCCGCTGATTTTTATACATAGCTAACCACACCACCTTAATTCATGACTTTACTCCCTAGATGTCGCCTGCCACACTTGTTTTTACCTAACAGACTTCAATTCTTTATATGATAATGCTGACATTTACACTCGCTTACATTTTAAGAAAGAGAACATTATGTGAAAAGATGACTTTGTTAGTGGCTCTTCAACACGAGCCCGTACTAAACAGCACGCCGCTGTGTGCATCGGTCCCATCGCTCCGTGTTGTGCTTGTCAAATAAAATCAGTCAAAATAAGTAAATGTAATTTATTATGTTGTTTTGTATCAGTATTTATTTATTGATCCTTATTAATTTAATTTCAAATACAGTTTCTAAAAGTTATTTACATATAAACACACTTAGGTTATTCATGATTAAGTAGTATTGTATTTAATGGAAACTTATTTTTACCATTAGTTACGTGAGGCAAAACAAGTTAGAATGAAGGATAAACTGAAATTCACGGCATTTCAACTACTTTCTCTCACATATTTGAAGGCTGCTATTGGATCATTGACGGTATACATCATATTATGTGACTATACATTACTTTACGGAAAGCTTATGATCTAGCTACGTTCTGGTGCAACTGAATAAAGAACAGAATTAGTTACAAACTACAGTTGCAAGAAAAAGTATGTGAACCACTTGCAGAATCTGTGAAAATGTTAATAATTTTAACAAAATAAGGGAGATAATACAAATTGCATGTTATTTTTTATTTAGTACTGTCCTGATTAAGATATTTTACATAAAAGATGTTTACATATAATCCACAAGACAAAAAAAATAGCTGAATTTATTAAAATAACCCCATTCATAAGTATGTGAACCATTGATTCTTAATACTGTGTGTGGTTACCTGGATGATCTACGACTGTTTTTTTGTTTTGTGATGATTGTTCATGAGTCCCTTGTTTGTCCTGAGCAGTTAAACTGAGCTTTGTTCTTCAGAAAAAATCCAGTTTTCCAGCATTTTTTGCATATTTGAACCCTTTACAGCAGTGACTGAATGACTTTGAGATCCGTTTTTTCACACTGAGGACAACTGAGGGACTCAAACACAACTTTTAAAAAAGGTTCAAACATTCACTGATGCTCCAGAAAAAAACATGATGCAGTAATAGATGGGGGGTGCACTGCACTGCCATTGGTTTAATAAATGTAATGAAATTAACCAATGATGGCGCGGCGGAGCTGCACGAGCCTATGGCGACGCAGCGCGCCAGAGCCCGCCAAATTGGGCTGGGTATCTGGCTATATAAGAAGACGCTCGGCATAGGATCACTGATTCATTCTCCTTCAGCGACGATGATCACTTCTCTTCGCTGGATTCTACGAGACTTCAAGCCGCCTTCGCTTGCAAGCTTCGCACTGCAGCAGCAAGATCAGCTCGCTGCCTTCTGCTAGAGGTCTGCAGGGACCCGATAAGATTTCTTGCTCCGCGGGATTAAATTTTGAATGAAAGGCGCATTGCGGTCGGTAACTATAGAGTGCATTAGGCGGGAGCGGGCGGTCTGACAATAACCCGGTCGCTCCCGAGATGCTTTGACATCCGTGCATCTGTGTTTGAACTTGATGTGAACAAATCTTTCTGCAGTGGTGGCGTTCACACAGTCCCCATTCCCTGTCCTGAGAAACCTGGCAAGATATGTTCTTTGCATTAGAGGTCTGCGCGAGTGCACCTTCAGAGAACATTCAACCTTTGTGATCGGATTTTGAAGGAGAGATGTTCTCAAACGGTCGTCAGTCAGCGTCATTCTGTTCTTGCGTGGATGTTAAAAAAGATTTCATTTTGCAGTATAGCTAGTAAGCCAATAGTTTTTCTCTGACATTTTTTAGGGTGTTGACAGCATCATAGACAAATAACAAATCTTGTATATATGCAACATTTTATATTTGTTATCCCCAATCACTCTCTTTCTTTAGGGGAAGTTTAAACGCGAGATTCTGGAAACGATTTTTAGCGGGACCCGTCGGGTTGGGAAGAAAATCACTATATGCGGATAGCGGGTGAACACAGAGTGAATTTTAGGTGGGAGCGGGACGAAAAAAACAGTCCCGCGCAGACCTCTACCTTCTGCTCACGCTCTCTGCTCACCGCTCTCAAGCAGCACTGATCAGCACACCGCCTCACAGCAGCAGGATCAGATCGGTGCTATTAAGCAGCTCTGTTTCCCGCATCGCTCTCAAAGCACGCTCACGAGCCGCCTGCAGAGTGCCTGTGTTGGCGCTTTTCTGCTTTGTGGTATTAAAAGAGCAAATTTCTGAGCAAATTTCCTGCGACGTTGTTGCAAATGCCGCGCCACGGCTGTGGCTCGTGCAGGGCACCACTGCAGTCTGATGACGGGCACAATGAGTGCGTGCGATGTCTGGGGAAATCCCACGCAGAAGTCGTGCTCACTGAGACGACATGCTTTCACTGCGAGAGCATGAGTCTCGCCTCTCTGCGCTTGTGGATAGCTTTCTTTTCAGAGAGTGACTCCGCCCCTCGTGGAAACCTGTGAGGAAAAAAACATTGGGGTAGAGGATTACAGCGCTCGGATACGAGTGAGCTCACGTTGGCTCAGGTCCCGCATGTCTCACTCTCTTCACAAAGAGAGGTTTCCCCCATCTCGTTCTCCCGCCCAGACCAGCGCCCCTCTGCCATCGCGAGTGACCTGGTCTCGTTCAGGGGATCGGATGACGAGCATGTCCCTTGCGGCCTCAGACGCAGAGGATTGGTCAGGTTTCACCACTGACCCCACCTCCTTGCCGTCTTTGGAGTCAATCGATGCCAGGGCTGATATGGACACTGAACTCATCCGTGTCCTATCAAAGGCCATCGAGGAGCTCAGACTAGAGTGGTCCTCACCCGAGGAGCCTGCACGCAGCCGCCTGGATGAGTGGTTTCTGCCGGGACGCTGTCAGACCCCTCCTCAGCGATCTGCGCCCTTCTTCCCAGAGGTCCACGACGAGCTGACAAAATTGTGGCGTGCCCCCTACTCAGCTCGTCTACGTTCCTCTGCCTCTCCGCCCTCACTACGGTTGACAGCGCTGTGCAGAAGGGCTATGATAAACTGCCTCCTCTGGACGAAGTGGTGGCTGCACACCTCTGGCTGCTCATCATTCAGAGAGCTGCGCAGCGCCACCGATTTGGCCCTGCGCGCTATGAAGACGACTGCCCAGGCCATTGGGAGGTTGATGGCCAGCTTGGTCAGGCTTTTACAGCCGTTACTTCCTTGTCCCCAAGAAGGATGACGGCCTCAGGCCCATCCTCGATCTCAGGCTTCTGAATCAAAATGATCACTTTGAAACAGATCCTCTCGCTGATACACCCAGGGGACTGGTTCTTTTCTCTGGATCTGAAAGACGCTTACTTTCACATTCAGATAGCTCCCCACCACAGGTGCTTCTTGAGATTCACCTTTGTGAGGGAGTGGCATATCAATTTACGGTCCTACCGTTCGGGCTGTCTCTAGCCCCCCGTACTTTCACGAAGTGCATAGACTCGGCTCTCTACCCTCTGAGACAGATGGGAATCCGCATTCTAAGTTGCCTCGACGACTGGCTTGTTTTAGTCCTGTCAGAGGCTGAGCTAATATCTCACAGATCCTTCCTCCTCAGCCACCTAGAGTGCTTGGGCTCAGGGTCAATTATACTAAAAGCTCAATAATTCCCAGCCAACGAATCTCATTTCTACCAGAAAGACTCGGGAGGCAAGGAAACATTTGAATAAGATTTATTAAACAGTTTGTATGCAAATATCAAATAGATGAAATTATAAAGTTCTTTGGCGAAGGCCCCATCCATAGTACAATCCGGAGGGTAGCAGACGTTTGCAGATCCTGCCTTAAGATGAAAGCAGGGGCGGAGCCTACCCCCGATGTATGGACAGAGACAGACCTGGTGGTGGTGGGGAGGATGGGGACGAATGCCGGCGTCGGTATCTGCGAACATAATAGTGGGTGGGAACGGAACTTATATACTCAGGTGACATGTAATGATTGGCTAGATAATGAGTAATGACGTGCATTAGAGTCTTCCAGGTAGATCTTCCGCTAAAGCTCCCATTTCTACCAGAAAGACTCAGGAGGCAATGAAACATTTGAATAAGATTTATTAAACAGTTTGTATGCAAATATCAAATAGATGAAATGATAAAGTTCTTTGGCGTAGGCCCCGTCCATAGTACAATCTGGAGGGTAGCAGACGTTTGCAGATCCTGCCTTAAGATGAAGGCAGAGGCAGAGCCTACCTCAAAAGAACTGAGAATGGAAAGAAAATACGCACTAGTTGGAGGATTCTTTGAATGGTGTTCCTAAAATATTAACCAAAAGAAAGAGATAATGAATACACAGACATAGATATAAATGTTAAATCATTAACAGAAAGAATCATTATGTCATAGCTTATTGTAATGCCATAGCTTAAAGTATGTGAAGAATGCCGCGTAGGCCATAACATTGCCACGTTAGGCTGAGCATGAAAGCCGCATAGGCTGTAGACTGCCACGTAAGGTATAGAAGGCCGCGTAGACCGTGGAAGAGGCCCGATAGGCCAGTGCGCGAACATGCTGCGTAGGTCATGTATGAAGGCCACGATAGGCCATAGTGAGGAGAAGACAGAGTCGATAAATGAGATGCCTCGATAGGCCGAATAAAAAGCAAGCTGTATAGCTGCAAATAATAGCTATAGGAACTGCCGCCATTACTAGGAGTTTGTGTCAATAGTATACTTACCGCAGGAAATTTAAGTATAAAGAATTTATGATATGCTGTAACCTTACCTGGTGCTTGTTAGAAACATAGCCTTGGTAATTTAGATTTATCATGAAAGTATGCCAGTAATGTAAATTGTTATTTGTTACTGATGATCAGGATTAGTCACGTTAGTCTGAGGTGCTAGGAGACTGCATGTGTGGACCGTGGTCTAAAGAGTTAGCGGTTCGCTTGACCCTGACCCTATATAAGGAAATCAAAGCGAGTGATATTGAATCGTATGAAAAACACCACCACCAGTAGTTTGCGTTAGGAGCTTGCTGAGCATTTCTAATGGTTTGAGCATGGGCAGAGATGTCTGAAAGCCTGAAAACGAAGCAATTTCATTAGAGTGTCCGGGAACATGGACAGCTTTAATAATAAAACTATGAATCACGACTGCCAAATGATTCTCCTTACAACTGACATAATTTCCGGACGGGGAGATCTTCCTTTGTTTATTATAGCGACGGCTGCTTCGTTATCGCAGAACATAGTAATACGTTTACGAGACCAAGCCAATCCCCAGAGAATGCTAGCTACTGCGATGGGATATAATTCGTAGAGCGCGGAAGAAACAGAGCCTGAATCAATAGTAGGAAACTGAACTGGCCATCTTTCTGCAAACCATAACCCTTGAAAGAATCCCCCAAAGCCAATAGATGGAGAGGCATCGGTGAAAAGCTCTAGTGTGTTGATAATTTTTTTCAAAGTCCACGGAGAATCGCGACACTGGATACGAGAGCTGCGCCGTACAGCTGTTGGAGAAGGCGCGACTAGATCTTTGTGGTTTGCGAATGCAACACGAGTGAGTGAACACCGGCGTCGGTATCTGTGAACATAATAGTGGGTGGGAATGGAACTTATATACTCAGGTGACATGTAATGATTGGCTAGATAATGAGTAATGACGTGCATTAGAGTCTTCCGGGTAGAACTTCCACTAAAGCTCCCATTTCTGGGGGCTGTCTTCGACTCAACCCAAATGAGAGTTGTAGTCTTGCCAGTGCGTGTCCTGGCTATACAGCAGCTGACGACCGCCTTCACAATTGGTGTGTCCCTTCCTCTCAGAGTGTTTCAAAGGATGCTGGGCCTTATGGCCTCTGGTTTTGTATGGCCACCCCTTCACGATGACTTGCTTACTGTATTCCTCACTTGTAAGTCGCTTTGGATAAAAGCGTCTGCTAAATGAATAAATGTAAATGTAAATAAATAACTGAGAATAACCGTTACAGTGTACTTAAAGAATTAGTTCACTTTAAAATGAAAATTACCCCAAGCTTTACTCACCTTCAAGCCATCCTACAGTAGGTGTATATGACTTTCTTCTTTCTGATGAACACAATCTGGGTTATGTTAATAAATATCCTGATGCATCCAAGCTTTATAATGGCAGTGAATGGGAGTATGAATACAACAAGTATGAATCTGAATAAAGTGCATCCATCCACATCCATCCAACATAAACCTACTCCACACGGCTCTGGGGGCTTAATAAAGGCCTTCTGATTTCAGAATCATTTTTGCTTTGATCAGCGTTTTGCTTTGGATGGATGCACTTTCTTGAGCTTCGAAACATATTGAGGCATGTGAATAAATGCAAATGTACGTATTTTTAACACAATAAACCTGTAGATGCGCACACTGATTTTGAAAATTAAATTCATGTTAAATTAAATTTAAAATATGTTTTATTAACAAAATTCGGGAGGAGCAATGCTCGAATAATCTGACTAATCATCACATCATTTCAGCCAGCTGTCAACAACAGTGTTAATTTTGATTTAGTTTTAGTCATAGTCTTTTGACTAAAATGCCATTTAGTTTTAGTCATATTTTAGTCATTGGGAATTGTTTTAGTTTTAGTCGACTAAATATAAGATTTTTAAAATCTAATTTAGTTAAATTGTAATGCATTAAGCATTTCTCTAACAATACACAGATCCTATACACTGATATAGGTACATCTGATATTCCCCAAACTGTTTATGTTGATCCAACTGTACTTTGCTCGCCGAAGCGGGCGGTTTTTGACCGTTCAAGTGCAAAAAGACATGAAAGAGCAAAATTCAGTACTTTTCAGGGATTGACACACTTATCATTGAGGTACTATTATAGGTTTCGTTTAAAATTTTTATTAGATTTGATTTTTCTGCTTTCATTGTAATTTTAGTTAAAAGTTTTAGTAATTTTTTGTGTGTTTATGTCTTTTAGTATTTGCTTTTAAATGTCTATAAGTTTTTATTTCTGTTTGTTATTTTAATACCTCAGGTTAAGCTAAAGCTTAGAAACCAGATGAAATAAAATAAGTTTACTTTTTTTATACATTTATTTTTTATTTCAGTTAACGTTTATTTCAAGTAATGAAAATTTCTTTGGTTTTAGGTTTAGTTAACTATAATAACCCTTGTAAATATATACTTGTAAAATATATTGAATAATGTGTGAAATAATGTTCTTATTCTTTCCTTCCTGTGACAGAAGATACAGTAGTTTACTATGAATTAAATAGAAATTAAATTAAATACAGTTTATTGTGTAAACAAAATAACAATAATGACCAGGAAAAAATAATAATTATAAACCCTCCCGAAATACACCGTGACTCTTATTCTGAAATGTCTGCAGTCTGCACTGTAGCAGGCTGCTCACGGGGGTGATAAAATATGCATTCTTACAACAGTCTAAAACATACTACCATATAAACATCGTGTAGTAAACACTGTCATAATTCATTAACATTAGCTTATAAGCAATCGCTTGGCATAAATGTGTGCTATTCATTAATTGCGAATTGCTGCGCAAATCTGTAGAGTGCGCAACAGCGCCGCGTTTCCCGCGGTTAGATCAGCACATTACACTTCAAATGTGCGCATCTTCCACACAGGACAGCAGTCCTAACTGGATATCTTCCCAAATCGTCCCTCTCTTTCATTTTCGTCTCGTTTTTATTCGTTGACGAAAATTAGAGTAGATTTTAGTCATAGTTTTAGTCATTCAAAACGCATTTTTATTTAGTCATCGTCTCGTTTTCGTCCGTGAAAAAATGTTGTTGACGAAAATTATGACGAAAATTATTCGTCAATGAAATTAACACTGGTCAACAATCAGTAATAAACATATCTACCCAATCAGCATTAGTTAAGGCCTATATATAAACACAGTCGACTCACTCATATTCCTCGACAGTTTTTTCAGCATCTGGCCCCACCGCAGCAAGCCAGAGCCGCGCCGCAGCGCAGATTCAGTCCCAGCCAGCTCTCTCTCCACCCCGTCAGCTAAACCCAGCAAGAGCACGATTTAAATCCTTCTCGTTTTCTGATTGAATTTTCACAGTTACACCATCTGGATCAATGTTGATCTAGGGGGATTCACGTTTAAAACTGTTTTTGTATAAGTAATTTGCCGTTTTAAACTAACGTCCGGCATCCTGGCAGTTTAAACACTCAAACAGTCGTATATCACGTTCAGATCGCACGCACAGTCACGGACAGAATCATTATGAAACTCTGAACTTATTGTCATCGCGATTTATCAACAAAATCACTTAGAAACTTAAAGTTACAGTATAGTAGCCTATGTATTTCCATTTTTGAATTACCTTCAACCCACAGCTTCACTATTGGTAAAAAGAAGCAGCACAGACTGGTAGGACAATTCTTACACGCAATCTTTTTTTACTGATGCATTTAAATAATTCTTACCGTTCATCTTAAGCTGAGGTCTCACTACTTTGAACATTGTCGTGATATGACGTCACGGTCTACAGCGTCTTTTTTATAAACGTGAATTCAACATATAACATATAGTAATACATTCAAATGTAAAAATATACAACCTACTCGACTGAACAAATTCAAGGTGCACATTTTTATTTTGCAAAGCATAAGTGAGTCTCTTTTGATCTTTACTAAAAGAAGGTGCATGTGACTCAAATCAGCAACAGTCAAAGAACAAATGATCATCTAAATCAGACTGTACTTTGCTGTTTGATCATTCAATATCAAACAACGACATCAAACCGACGTGTTGGAGGTGAATATATGCAGGTTATAAAGCGTTTTTAGGCTTCTTCTGAGAAAATAAGAATATGTAAAAAGTTTATTAATCGATCTCTCAGTACAGTTTTCACTGAGCTCAGGTTTCCAATCACCTTGGATAAAACAATTGGTCCAGCCACGTCCATTGAATTTCTGGGCTTTAACTTGAATACAGCTAACTTCCAGGCCTCACTTCATAAGGAATCAATAGGATACTAGTGGACCCTAGTGTGAGGTTGCCTCCGCTAGTGGTGCAGGCCCAGACGTCTTATTTTCCTCCCCAGCTTCCCTGTTTTTCTACCCTCCTTGTGTTTCCCCAGGCTCCAGGGGCTGGCCCGAGCGTGAGTCTGCCTCCGCTAGCAGTGCATGCCCAGACGCCTTATTCTCCTCCACAGCTTTCCTTTTTTTCTATTCTCCTTAATTCTCCCCAGGTTCCAGGGGCCAGCCCGAGCGTGAGGCTGCCTCCGCAAGCGGCCTTAGTCCCAGTCATTCTTTCAGCCTGCCTTTTCCAGATTTTTCTCTTCTTAACATTACTTGATTTATGTCTCATGTAAACAGCATAATGAACCTCCAAGCTAGCTCTATTAAGGGTTACCTATGCAGAATCCAGTTTTTCCATAAACGTATTTTCAGCTCACCCTCCTCTGAAATAGCCCATTCACAAACATCCCTTTTTATCAAAGGCATCCAAAGAACCTAGCCCACCTGCCAAGATTCCAGGAAAACCATAACTCTAGACATCCTCCCCAAATGCATCTCCACTCTCCGCCGAGGCTACTACTCCATCAATACAGCCTGCACTCTTGATAAATGTTATACTGGCTTCTTTGGCTTTCTCAGATGTTCAGAACTCACCATTACGTCCAGCTTCAACCCAAAGTTTCATCACACAATTACAGACTTATTAGTGTTAGACGACGACACAATCTCTAACTTCATTAAACAAAGACAGACAAATGAAAAAATGCCAGTTTATCTATATTTTTAATCTCCCTGCACCAATTCAGCTGTACCAAACTCTTTCAGCCTATTTACACTTTAGAAATACTCAGGCCAAATTTCCATTCTCTTCGTCAATGATTCTAACCACCCTGTCACACATTTGGTTCCAAAAACACCTTAAATCCATCTTGATTCAATCCGGCACCCCAGCAAACCACTTTTCCAGTCATTCGTTCTGCTTAGGAGCAGCAACCACAGCTGCCCAAAAAGGCCTTTCCCAGAATCAGATTCAAACACTTGGTCGCTGGTCATCAGAAGCTTTTTAAGAACTACACCCGATCAAATCGCTTCCACATTAAAGAAGCCCAACGAACCCTTATCAGCTAAGTTTTCAGCTCCAGCTTGTTCTCTCATGCATAACCACAAGCCCACCATATCTGACTCAACTAATACCATCATTTCAATAAAGAGGAATATTCTATTTCATTGCCGCAGCAGTGATGTCGCCTCGCTCCCGCAGGAGCTCGATTCTTCTGGCTATTCTCTCCGCTGCCGCAGCGATGTCGCCTCGGCTCCCGCAGGAGCTCGGTTCTTCTGGCTATTCTCTCCGCTGCCGCAGTAGTGACGTCGCCTCGGCTCCCGCAGGAGCTCGGTTCTTCTGGCTATTCTCTCCGCTGCCGCAGCAGTGACGTCGCTTCGGCTCCCGCAGGAGCTCGGTTCTTCTGGCTATTCTCTCCGCTGCCGCAGCATTGACGTCGCCTCGGCTCCCGCAAGAGCTCGGTTCTTCTGGCTATTCTCTCCACTGCCGCAGCAGTGATGTTGCCTCAGCTCCCGCAGGAGCTCAGTTCTTCTGGCTATTCTCTCCACTGCTGCACCAGTGATGTTCCCTCGGCTCCCACAGGAGCCCAGCTCTGCCTAAACTCGCCTTCAGTGCCGCAGTAATGTCTTCATTCAGTGTTGTGAGAAATCTCCCGGTCCTTTAACTAACCATCCAAACAGCACAAACAGCCTGCGCATTGTAATTTTCTGGGGGATCATCAGAAATGTTCCCGGCTGCTGTCCTGCATTGGTTTGCAATTGCTCTGGGTTTGGGCCAAATACTGAGCTCGGAGCCCTCTCCTTGGACAGCACGCCAAATACGCATACTATTACGCATACTATTTACTATCTGATTACAATGAACAGCATAAATGAGTACACCCCCTCTGAAACTTCTGAAAATCAGCAATTACTAAATTACTTAGAAGACATAGGGTTCTTTAGAGATACAATGTTCCAGCAAGTCTGCTTAATCAATTACCAAAGAAGCATGTCAAAATTATTCAGGAAAATAAGATTTTCTTATCAAGGTGATAAAATGTTGTGTAGCAAAAATAAGTACAACCTCCTAAAAGTTACTAAATAAAACGAAATAAAATTTTTCTGGTGTAAGTTTAAGGCAATGTTTGATCAACAGGTAAGTATGTTGAACCAAAACATTTAAAGAGAAGCAATTTCTTGACAATTAAAAGTGTTATATAGCCCACTGAATCATTCTCAGACTTAATGCTGACAACAATGGAACCACTTGGGAGAGAACTGTCAGGAAACTTATTTTTTTAGCACAAAAGAGGACAGTGCTACAAGAGGATTACCAAATCATTGTTTTAAGTGTGAAAAAATAGTAAAAGTAACAGAAATTCAAAAACAATGGACTTGTGACAAGGCCCCTGAAATAATCAGGCCTTCATTTTAATCTTTGATTTAGTGATGAGGGATTTTTTTTGCTAGAGCAGGAGAAAGTGTCTCAGAGCCAGCAAAAGCTATGAAAATGGTGACTGTTTATCTCACAGAGTAAGATGCAGCCTGCAGAAATGACATGCATGGTTGTTGTTCTCACTGGAACTACTTACTGTAGCCAAAGCACAATAAAGTCAGTTAGCCATTTCCAAAGCCCATATTTACAAAATATAGATTCTGGGAATCAATACTCTGGTCTCATGAGACCAAATCAATCATTTTGGATCTAACAGCACCCAAAAAGTTATGGTGTTGCAAGAGGAGGAGTACCCACAATTGGTTCCCACAGTAAAGTTCAGTGGTAGTAAAGCTCTTATATAGGGATGTATGAGTGCTGAAGGTGTGAGGGAGTTGTGCTTTATCAATGCTGTCATGAATTCCCACACCACTGTGTAATTTAATACACAAACTTGAAACAGAAGATGTTACCCTTTCCTCATTACCTGCATTGTTGGGCATTTTTTCAACATGACAATGAGGATATGAATTCTCCCAAGGTGAAAAACCTTCTGTGGACATGTATTGCACTCAATCTTAACACTCTTGAGCATCTGTGGGGGATTCTGTAGAGACGAGTTGAGCAACACTCCCCATTAAAGATAAGGGCATTTAAGGAGCTCATCATCCAGGAGACAGATGTGACAATTTGTCATGAACTTGTACACTCCGTGCCAAGAAGGGTCAGAGCAGTATATTCTAAATTACGGAGGGCATACTAAGTGCTAGAATATTATACATTTGTTAAATCTAGGGTGTACTAATTTCTGCAATCCTTAATTTAAACAAAATTGGCTAATTTACTTATTTTATGGCTATTGATGACATATATTTCTCAGGTTTTATTATGTATATGTTTAATACATTTTAGTTTTGCCATCCTTCCATGAATTGTATTAGTGATCATAAAGAAAATACATCTTTACATCTTCTCACACTCGCCTGGTTACTTTCCTAACCAGAAATACGGGGGGAGTACTCTAGATTCGGACCAAATACCGAGCTCGGAGCCCTCTCCTCGGACAGCACGCCAAATATGCATACTATTACGCATACTATTTACTATCTGATTATTTGTAAGTGTGAACTTGTGAATATTAAAATGAAGAAAACCTGATATATGGCAACGAGACACAGTGTTCATTCCCCTTCTCAGGGAACCGATTGGCATACGCAACCTGAGACATTCCCTTTCAAAGTGGAACTTTGACACTGCGTCTTGGTGTTTATGCTATGGGTAAACAATATCCACTACGCAATACTGGGGTGCCTGCCTCACTAAGTTGTGAGTATGCACACACATAGTGGACATAGCACTAAATGACTCTGTAGAGTTTAGCTGGAGTTAAAAGCATGTCAGTCCCAGAGCGCATCCTATGTGACCCGCTGCCACATACGCCTTGCCAAGGTGGCCTGTAGCGGTTTAGAAGACAAAACCAGATCCTTCAACAAAGATGCCTTACCCTGTATAAGATAGCTGGCCAGTGTCTCCTCAACAGGGGGCATTTTCATGTATCCTTGCTCACGTAATCCCTCCACAACTGAATGATTCTAATGAGGAAAAGAAAAAATATGGGCTGAATAGGTCTCTTCCAGAATCTTTCCACCTCATTGTGCAGATCCGAAAGGAACGGGAGGTTTGCGGGGGAGAGACAATCATGGCCTTCTGTGGTTTCTCACACCACTAAGGTAGATTCGACCTGGTTGTGGCACAGGCAATTACATCCAGTAATTCCCTGTATATGGGGTTGATGGAAGGAGAGGGCTCAACAATTTCACTGCATCCAACTACATCCAGCTCCTCAGAGCTAGATGGCACCAGAAACATGCTTTCTGCTAGATTAAAAGATACCATAGAATGGGCTTCCTGATCCAGCAGATCGCTCTAGTCAGCAAACGAGGATTGAGAAAGCAAAATCCCTTTCTCAAATTCCTTGGCCAGCTAAACCTGCAATCCCCACAATTTAAGTCTTTGCTGTGTTTGTCCCTAATCCCTTGAGAAGTAGGCAAAGTGTGGAGCTTCCTCACTGTGAACTTGTCACAGTGAACCCATCTAGCACCCTTGAGTGCTAGACACGTGTGCTCCGCTCTCAAGCAAACAACACAAAGATTGTGGGTTTACTCAGGTGTCATAAAACGTGGACACGGAGGCAAGCACTTTCAAAAGCACTTGCTGCTTGGTTTATCTATATTTCGTCTTTGATTACATGCGCTACAAACAAAATAACTCCAGAAATCAAAAGCTGATGACATGTAATACAGGCGCCCTTTTATACTCACGGGTGCTTCGCTTATGATGTCACGGACTGTCGTCCGCCAATGAATATTGGCGTGAGATTACATGTTCCTCAGACACCGGTCATGCTGATGTTGTTCCCCATAGCGTCAACACCAAGACGCAGCGTCAAAGTTCCATTCCGACAGGGAACTACTGTATATCTTTGTTTTTAAATGTTACAAAGCAAAGATATGTTTTTAGAAGGCTGTTAAACTGATGTCCATGTTTTCTAATAGTGTTACAAACCATCCCACCCACTGCTACAAATCACTCTGCGAGTGTATTTGGTTTTAACAAAACACTCTTTGCACTTTAATAATTTACGCAGTTTAAGGATTTTCCCCTAATAGGCTGATATTTGAAGCTAGCTATTAACTGTGGGAGCATTTACCTTTATTGTTTTACTCAAGAAACTATAGGTGATAAGTTCTTTCAGTAACTCTCCAGTTCAAAGGTTACCCATATTATGGGTCACACCAAATGTTCCTTGGGTTTTCTACTCCTTGAGTAGTAAAGAAATGACTTCTCAAGATGCTAACTGTGTTTTACATCTTGTAATATATAATTTGTTATTTTCTGGGTTTTCAATGGCCTTCAAAGGTTTGTAATGATCAGATGTTTAAACATCTTTAAGAAAACTAAAAATATTTTTACTGGAAAAGGTTTGCTGATGTCAAAAAATCTTTTACATTACTTAAAACTTATACTGAAAGTTTTCTGACGTCATATTTATATATAGAAAATAAGAAATATGTGTTCCAGATATGTGTCAGGTGACTAACGATCAACAACAAGGAAATTCCTCCTTTAAAAAAAAACAAAAACTCTCATAAAGCATGAAAGAATCTCAAAACAAAAATAATGAAAAAGAAGAGGCTGGACCAGCAAGAGAGTATATAAATGAAGGTTTGGCTAGCCGTCTTCCTCAAGGAACACCCACTCAGGCTTAACTACAGGTAACAGCATCAATTAACACTACTGTACATCATGAAAAAATTGTTTTAAATGTTTTCAGTTATCTATATGTTTATTATTTTTTGTGGATACAGTAAAAATTAGATACATGTTTGTTTTTCACAGTTTAATAACTCAATGCTTGTGTTTGGTTTGATCTAGATTCTCAGAGTGCAGTGAACAGCTAAGCATTCCAAAATGCTGCATTATTTTGTGGTATTCTCTTGCCTTTATGCCATGAGCATGACCATGCGTGAGTATCATTAACTGTCCAACTCAACAAAAGAAATTAAATAAATAAATCAATGTTGACTAATTGAATATGCATCAAGTGTCAGAATTAGGCATTAGAAGCACTTTTAAAAGTAGAATAACAATAAATTGCCAGGTTTCGTCCTGTATAACTAAAACAGTCAAAATAAAGGTTCCAATTAGAACCATAAAAAGGGTTTTAGTGATCACTGAGAAACACATTTTTATGTTAGAGACTTAAAGCTGTTAATTACCTTTTCAGCTTTACCTGATTATTACTCGTACTCCCCTGCTGCGGGGGATGGCAGTGGAACTGAATTTTCCACCGCAAATGAGGGTCGCATCACTGGAGTCAGAGTTTATGAATACCCCTACTATGGATACTACTACAACAACTACCTCAATGGGTAAGTTTTGCCAAGCACTGCTAGATAGTTACACATTAGGAAACATTAAGAACCTGATCTGTCAGAATTATTGGACTGGTTGCCTGCACGTAAATCCATTTTGCAACAAATTATACTCTTCATATAGCATTTTCAAAATTCTGTTTTTTCTTTTTTCTTTCTGTATTGATTTTATTAGTTATATGGTATTTTATTGTGAATTATTTTAACAATAATGGCACATACTGTATCTGTTTAATAGGCTCCAGTTGCAATATAACGGTAACTGGACAGCACTGGTTGGCACGAACGGTTATGGCAATGAAAAGGAGATGACACTCTTCGACAACGAATATTTTGTTCAAGTCTCTGGAAAGTATTACTCTGGTTATATCTCTGAGCTTATGTTTGTCACTAATGAGGGGCGCTCTTTTAAAGTGGGGCAGCCTACTGGACTTTCATTTAACTTCTACCCAACCCATGATGGAAGTGAACTACGTTTCCTCAGCGGTCGACAGAATGGATTTGCCCTGACCTCCATTGGGGCTCACTGGGCTGTGTTTAACAACAATTCCACTGCATCATAAAGACAGAAATGTTTCTCTGGCTAAGAATTATGTGTTTATTTGAGGAAAATGCAAGTTAATAAGTAACCGACTAATATTTTTTTTCTGAGCTCTTGATGATGAAATTATGAAATTTTCTGAGTTGTCATCATTATTTGAATAATTTATGGTTAATATTTCAGCCTTAAAATTAATTTACTCATTAATTCAACACTAAGGAGACTGGCTAATCAAATGTTATTCCTAATCATGCTTTAAGGGCTTCACCTTTAACACAAGAATTCTTAAAGGCTTTCAATGATTTCAACTATTAGGCTTGATTTTACTATTAAAGTTGATTTTTTTATTAAAATTTATCAAAACAAATGTTATACTTTATTTCATTATATGAGGATCACAATAAAACTGACTTAAAACATTTACCATGCTTTCATTTATTTTTGCTACTTTCAAATGTATTTTATGTATAGGTTTTATTGTTTACCCTTGACCTAGACTTTCAATAAAACTTTACAAATTCATATAAAAATATGAATTATTACATATTTGTATATGATAATCTAAATTAGGTAAGAACTAAACATAAATCATTTCAATATTTATGTGAAAACCACATCACAGTTGTGCCATCATTCCCTCCACACAAACTTTTTTGGTCCTAATAATGTTTGTTTAGGATCACTGAGGACGCCTAGTCCTCAGGGGGGGCCGCGAGATAACTTAAAATTAATTCAAATATATTAATATAATTAATTAATTTAATTATTAATACGTTACATTAAAAAAAAGATTAATTAAATTAATTAAAAAATACATTTAAAACAAGGCACCACCTCTCTCATACGTATTCTGTGATTGTTTCGGATCAGCCCAGGCCGTTTCTCATCGTGCTGCTGTGAAACACAGACTGAACAGTGGCTCAAAACGCAAACTAACTCTCTAAGTTGGAAAAAGAAAACCAGTGTCGCTAAAAAGGTTTTGATGGATGATGGTTGTAATGAAGGTAAAGATGATTACAGTGACATACAGCAGTCGTTCGTAAGGCATGCGCTAGTCCATTATTATGCGTAAACAAACTGCACATTTGCTCTCTCGACTCACTGATCGCTATTACACAGTGGTGGAAAGAGTACTGGAAATTTGTACTCAAGTACAAGTACTGTTACATTGCTGAAATAATACTCAATTACAAGTAAAAGTACTCGTGTCAAAAAAGTACAAATTACTCTTCTCAAAAACTACTCAAACTACAAATTACTAATTACTTTTTAGCCAGCGATATTTAATGAATTACCAAACAATATTCAATCAAATCATAGATCTAAGTAGAAAATAGCTACTTTCAACAAAGCACTTTCACCTTATTCATGAAGTACTGTACATGAATTAGTGGTCATGATACTGGAATTTCTAACTTCAATACGATACCTTGAAAATGATCGATATTCAGTATCATTTTAAATACCATGGGGAAAACCACCACATACTGTATACTGCCATATAGATATTTTAATATCTAATTTTTATGTCCATCCATTTTGTCAAGGCAATCATTATTTTCAAGCTTCAAAAAGCACAAGACTCGTGGCAGTAATCAATTTGAATGGAGCGGTTTAATTCAAGTCTTCTGAAGAGACACGTCCGCTTTATACGATGAACAGATTTTAATTTAGGCTTTTGTTTACATATTTAAACATTGATCAATTACCATTACAATAATCTCACTTAAACATTTGCTCACTTTGTGTATTTGTGTCTTTATAATAGGGTAACTTTGTTGCAATAGCTCACACGCAACACAAGAAAGCTTGATTTCAAACTGAATTGAATTTACAAAAAAGACAAGTAAAGAGTCAGTAATAAAATAAGAACAAATAAACAAATTACCTCAATTCATTTGAGGTATACGAAATATAACAACACTGAATTTTTATAGGCTGTGTATGTTAAAGGGTTAGTTCACACAAAAATGAAAATTCTGTCATTAATTACTCACTCTCATGTTGTTCCAACACAAATTAAGATATTTTTGATGAAATCCGAGCGCTTTCTGACCCTCCATAGACTGCAACGTTATTACCTCTTACAAGGCCCAGAAAGGTAGTAAAGACATTGTTAAAATAGTCCATGCGACTACAGTGGTTCAACCTTAATGTTATGAAACGACGAGAATACTTTGTGTGCAAAATAAATAAATAAATAAATAACGACTTTATTCAACAATTTCTTCTCTACTGTGTCAGTCTCTGACACTGTTCACATAGTAAACATAGTGCAGCACTTCCAGGTTCTATGTCTATGTTCTATGGCCCATTATTGGCCGGCTACTGCGTCAGCATCACATGCATGATTCGTGGTGCTCACATGAACAATATCAGAGAGTGACACGGAAGAGAGAAAATTGTTGAATAAAGTCTTTATTTTTGTTTTTTGGTCGCTTCATAACATTAAGGTTGAACCACTGTAGTCACATGGGCTTTTTTAACAATGTCTTTACTATCTTTCTGGGCCTTGAAAGTTGCAATTACATTGCAGTCTGGGATCAGAAAGCTCTCAGATTTCATCAAATATATCTTCATTTGTGTTCTAAAGATGAATGAAGGTCTTACAGGTTTGGAATGACATAAGGGTGAGTAATTAATGACAGAATTTTCATTTTTGGGTGAACTAAACCTTTAAGAGCCATATTATATGTTGTTTATTTAGATAAAAAGAACATCAGAAGGGTTTGACCTGTAATGTCTGTACAATGTAGTGATGCAGCTTTCTGGTGCATTTCACTTATAGCCAATAAGATTTCCTGTAGCATTTTCATTGGTCAGGCGTGGAGGTCTATTCTGATTGTTTGATAACTTTTGACAACGTTTAATTTAAGAGCATGCGGAGATACGCGATTGCACACTACACAGAGCGCGCACTCATCTGAGTGAGAGGAGAGGCAGTTCACTTGTATATTGAGAGCTCACGTTGTTTTCTGCCCTTACAATAATGCGCTCTCGACATTTGTAATTAAAATACGCCATTGAAACCTGCAGGTATGATTAAAATTATGCGCAATACCTGCAATCCTGCGCTGTAACTGAAACGAGTGCAGTATTGATTCAGAGAGGAAGGGGGCCTTGCCGTAAAAAAGGTTGGGAATCACTGCTAAATAAAACAGAACATAGGTAAACTTGTTTTTTTTACTGTGCATAATTTCCACTCAAGCTGTAAAAAGTGTAAAAATATCATTTAATTGTGTAATTTGGATACATAAAATAGCTGCTATAAAATAATTAGCAACACTTTACTAAAAGGTTTCATTTGTTAACATAGCATGAAGTAAGAATGAACAATACTTCTACAGGATTTATTAATCTTAGTTAGGCAATTTCATCATTTACTAATAAATTTTTAAAATCAAAAGTTGTATTTGTTCACATTAGTTGCACTGTGAGCTAACATGGCCAAACAATGAACAGCTGTATTTGTATTAACTTAACATTAACAAAAATTAACTTAACATTAACAAAAATTAATAAAAACTGTAACAAAAGTATTGCTCATTGTTAGTGCATGTTAGTTATTATATTAACTAATGTTAATAAATGAGATCTTATTGTAAAGTGTTAGCAAATCATTTTTGCAAAAACGGTTAAAAAGTCATTTCCAACACAGAACATTATAAACGCAGTGCATCATTTGAGGTGTGGTGGACACTGTGGTGTGAATTTTTAAAAAAAGAAAAAAAAAAAAAGACAAAAGTAACAGAAATTTATGTCCAGAAATTTAGTATATAAAATAAAACAAGAGTATGAAAGTGTACTTTAAGAGAATTTACTTTCTTAAAGTTCACACGGCCAAAGGTACCAATAGTTGCAGAAACATTTTAAGTTTTAGATGAAGTTGAATTGAAGAGGTGGGGGGAAAAATACATTTGGACAATCTTATAGAAACAATCATTATTATTTAAATCAAGGGTGTTAAACAGTTTTGCAGAGTTTGGCTCCAACAGTAATTTAACACACATGAACCAGTTAATCAAGGCTTTTAGCGCAACAACTAAACTCTGAAAGAATGTGGCCCTCCAAAGAGTTTGACACTCCTGATTTAAATCTTATCTTTGGATGTGTAGGGTGAAATGTCTTTATGCCAACATTTACTTAACCAGTGTTAAGAACAGTGTTAAAAACACTAGTTGACTTGAATTTCTGATAAGCTAGAATAAGATATAATCAAGGTTAAGGTTGTATGATTTGTATGACAGTTCCTCCTTTTCAGACAATTATGTTCATTCAATGTGCCTCATGAGTATTCATATGTATTTTTACTTAAAGAGTGGTTCTACACGTACATTTACATTTACTTACCATAAACACTGAAACATACAGTTCTTTGTCAATTTTTTCTTGGCAACAATGTGCATTGAGGTCATATATCGACCACAAAGGGGGAACTCACAAGCACACTTCTGAAACATAAAATGACAAATGGGACACTCCACAATCTTGTGGACTTCAAGATCACAAGCACCCAGTGGCCATTGTAAGTCCACTAGAACGTAAGTGCGTATTAAGTGTGCCATTTGGGACAGGGCCACGGAGTGGATCGGGATAACATTTTCAGTCCGGGTCTCATAAATCATAAATGAGCAATTTAAAACATGGGGGCTGAAAACATGGGTGGAAAATCATCCCAATTTTTTGTTTTCCACCGAAAAAACAGAAAGCCTCGATATGGAGCTTGCACCTTAATGGGCAGGAAGCATTTGTCGAGCTTGCTTTTTTTGATGAGCTTCCTGCTTCTCAGCCGGCCAATCAATATTTAATTTGGCCACAGCAAACAAGTGATAACCTCCACCAGCTCGTCACAAGCAGGGGAGTGAGGTGGCGAATCCTCAGACTCCCCTGCCTCGATGCTGTGCACATCTACCTCCTCGGAGCTGGATAGCTGCAGCGCTGCCATTTCACTCATGAAATGAGTGGACAAACGGGACAAACAACACCAAATAGACAGACAATTTTGAACACAGAGCCCTGATTGGTAAGTTCCCTTGAAAGAGAATTACAATTCTAGTAACAATATAGCATTAAAAAGATATTTTGAGCCGCTAATCCCACTCCTACCTTTAAATCTACCCATAACAATTTCTTAAAAAATATACAGTTATAGAGAAAAACATAATATAATTTATTTATTGCAAAAATGTCAAAAGTGGTACCAAAAGTAGTCCAAATGATGATGTGTTTCAGTCACAGTCCTCTCTGGTGGTATATAATAGTTTTGTATTAGGTAAAGAGCAGAATTTAAGTTATTAAAGGCCACTAACTGGAGTCACAACAGGCTGCAGCTGTCAGCAGCCTGTCCATTCTACAACATCAGGGTAACACACACTAAAATAATTTAATAAACATTAACTAAATAATATAAAATAAAACACAAAACAACTAATACACATTACACACCTGGTAGAAATTCCCCTACGCACACCTGACTTAAGTTAACCTGGGGCGTCTCCTAATCGACACCCAAGCATCTCCTAATCGACACTTACTAATTTATCCTCCAGCGCTTGTCTCCTAATTGACACCCTGCCAAGTCTGATGACATCTCGCCCCTTATGAACACTATCACTTCTCTAGTGTTCCACTAACCTGCTGTGCAGCAGTAACCAGACAGACTCCAAACAATTCCTTTGAAATGCTTTCATCTCGACTGGGAGGACCTCATATCAATCACAGAGAATTCTCTGTCAATTCTTTTCAGCAGGGACTGGGCAATTGGTCAGGATTGAAGGGAAAATAGATGCAAGTACATCCAAATTCTTGGTTGAGAGCCATACCTTCTGACCTAGATGGTAGCTCGGAGTGGACAATCTACGTGTGTCTGTGTGATGTTTCTGCCACTGGATGGCTCCTTGTAGATGGTGATGAGTCCCAGACCCTCTCACTCTCCTGGAACCAGTGATTGACCAATGGTACATCCGACGGTTCCCCCGACCAGGGGAACATGGGTGGTTTTTAGCAGAGTACGCATTAGAATGGAGTAAGACACGTGGCTCGCTGGCGGAGAGAGTTTTGTGCATACTCAGCTCAGGCTAGATACTGGCTCCAGGAGTTCTGGTTGTTATGGCAGAAAGTTCTGAGGAAGCAGCCAATTCCCTGTACCTTCTGTTCCGTCTGCCCGTTTGTCTGAAGGTGGTATCCAGAGGACAAGTTTATGGTCACACCTAGGGGCTTCATGAATGCCTTCCACACTCTGGATATAAACTGAGGTCCCCTGTCCGATACGATGTCTTCGGGGATTCCAAAGTATCTGTAAACGTGGCTGAAAAGGAGCTCTGCGGTTTCCATAGTAGTGGGCAATCCTTTAAGGGAAGAAGACAGCATGATTTAGAAAAATTATCCACAATTACTAGGATGCAAATGTTACCTTGGGATGATGGCAGATTTATGATAAAATCCACCGCTAGATGTGACAAAGGGCGATTGGGAACGGGCAGAGAAAGGAGCTTGCCAGAGGGGAGATGGAGTATGGGAGGCATCCCCTGCTGCTGTGAAAGCACCGCTCCTACTCCAGTGGTACAGACGTCCGCCTCCACAATGAACGTACTGTCTGGATCAGGATGAGTGAGGAGTAGTGCTGAACAGTAGGCTTGTTTGAGAGTGTTGAATGCGGCGTCAGCTTCTGAGGACCAGGACAGAGACTTGGGCTTACCTCGGAGAAGTGAGGTGAGTGGACTGGTGATGGAACAGTAGTTACGGATTAAACGACAATAGAAGTTTGAGAATCCAAGGAATCTCTGGAGTTCTTTGATGGTTTTAGGAATGGGCCAGTTGTGAATAGCCTCCACCTTCCTCTCATCCATAGAAATCCCCTTCTCACTGACGATGCTACCGAGGAACTGGATTTCAGACTGGTTGAACACACAATCCTGTAATACGGAGGGGGCGTTGACCAGACCGTAGAGCATAACGGAGTACTCAAAGTGGCCAGTAGAGGTCACAAAAGCTGTCTTCCACTCATCCCCCTCACGTAACCGGATGAGGTTGTACTTGCTGTGGAGGTCCAACTTGGTGAAGATCCTAGCTCCTCGGAGATGTTCCAGAGACGCGAGGAAGGGGGTTCCTGAACTTTAAGAAGCTGGAAGCAGCAGGGGAGGTAGATGGTCTGATGTAACCTTGTTGTAAGGCCTGACGAATATACTTTTCCATGGCTTCTTGCTCGGGTATTGTCAACGGATATATTTTGCCTCTGGGTACTGATTCACCAGGAAGGAGATCAATTGTGCAGTCCCATGGCTGGTGAGGTGCTAACTGGGAAGCTCTCTTGGGACGGAAGACATCCTGGAACTGGGAGTAGCATTCAGGAAAATCCACAGATAGCTGATGGGTAGGACTTTCTATGGATGTAGAATAGATGACCACACTTTGGGGTTTCGCCCAGGAGCGGAGCGGTAATGAGGGGAAGCAGGAAGAGAAACATTGATCGCTCCACTTCTTTATCTCACCAGTTTTCACAAGAGAACTCTGGATGATGTTGTATTAACCACGGTCGCCCTAAGATAATGTCGGTGGTGGAATTCTCTAGAACCAGCAGAGAGATTTCCTCCCGATGCAAAGCCCCAACACCCAACAGAAGAGGTCCCACTCGTAAACAGATCTTTACAACCCTGCATATGATGGGCGACTCTGATGGAGAACTGGATGAACTTCTTGAGGCCGATGGAATCATCGTATACAGAGAGTTGCAGCCGCAGCAAGCTTTGTAGCAGGAATCCATTGCACTCCTCCGCTTAGCCAGAGTAGGGTGCCAGGTTGGCCATGGGACTTGCGATGATGGCAGGTGGCGAAGAAGTGATTGGTGCAGTGACTGGTGTGGTGGTGGATGGATTGGTTAGTGAGCAGCAAAGGAGATCCACTAACTCTTGAAATGGGTCCATGTGTGAAGTACTCATACTGCCATGCTGTTTGTAAAGTCTAGTCTTCTGTCAGGAAACACAGACTCGATAGAAAGGTAAGTATGAATAAAGACAATGCTTTATTGAACACAGCAGATATGCAATGGCGTTGAATGAAAATGCTGATGGAGAACAACAGACGGGTAAGTTGCCTCACACACACACATATTCAATCACTGTAGATAATGTTAAACACTTTCTTTCGTAGGTCAGACACACGGAGCTTGGAGGGAGACACAGAGCTGGAGACTGGAGACAAGGAACTGGAGACTGGAGATCGGAGACTGGAGATCGGAGACTGGACAAACAGCAGGTAAGTAGACTCCAGGTGAGTAACAATCCAGGAGAACATCAGGTGAGTCTAAGACGAGACTAGACAATGTGTGTGTGTGTGTGTGTGTGTGTGTGTGTGTGTGTGTGTGTGTGGTGAATCCTTTTAACTGGTGCAGTTGGAATGAGTGACAGCTGATGGTGATTAATACTCCAGTGATTGAGATCTGTGTGACTGTGCGTAGATGAAGCCTGGTGATTCTGTGACTATATATATATATATATATATATATATATACACCGATCAGGCATAACATTATGACCACCTTTCTAATATTGTGTTGGTCTCCCTTTTGCTGCCAAAACAGCCCTGATCCATCGAGGCATGGACTCCACTAGACCCCTGAAGGTGTGCTGTGGTCTCTGGCACCAAGATGTTAGCAGCAGATCCTTTAAGTCCTGTAAGTTGCGAGGTGGGGCCTCCATGTATCGGACTTGTTTGTTCAGCACATCCCACAGATGCTCAATTGAATTGAAATCTGGGGAATTTGGAGGCTAAGTCAACTCTTCAAACTTGTTGTTGTGCTCCTCAAACCATTCCTGAACCATTTTTGCTTTGTGGCAGGGCGCATTAGTCTGCTGAAAGAGTCCAGAACCACCAGGGAATACCGTTTCCATTAAAGGGTGTACATGGTCTGCAACAATGCTTAGGTAGGTGGTACATGTCAAAGTAACATCCACATGGATGGCAGGACCCAAGGTTTCCCAGCAGAACATTTCCCAAAGCATCACACTGCCTCTGCCGGCTTTCCTTCTTCCCATAGTACATCCTGGTGCCATGAGTTCCCCAGGTAAGAGACACACACGCACCCGGTCATCCACGTGATGTAAAAGAAAACTTGATTCATCATATATACTAGGGATGCACCGATACAAAGCTCATGTACTTGTACTTGTACTCGTACACGTAAAAATACCCCCGATACCAAAGACAGATACCTCACATGACGTAACTGACAGAATTTACTGCGCACAGACACCGGCGGCAGCAGCAGAAACAATGTCAACCTCAGGGGTGTGGAAATACTTCAAAATCAATGATGACAACCCACACATTGCGAACTGCATGCAAATCGTGCTGAATGACACAGACCTCTCTCGCGGGCTCTCTCTCTTTCTTGCGCATGATCCCAGTTCTCTCAAACAGTGCGCGATCCTAGTTCTCTCAGACAGTGCGAGATCAGTTCTCCTTGCACACATAGTTGTCAAAATGTCCATCGTGTAGAGTATCTCACGTAAATACAGTCGGTTATGGCTTAAGTGGACGTAAACAGGTGGGTGAAAACAGGATATGTGTCTTAAAGGGACAGTAGCCTAATTAAATATTTGTCTGTCATTAATGTTAATAAAACAACAAAATATGTTAAATGATTGTATATATATACATATATATATATCTTGTGAAATAAAATTTCTCATATCATGGTCATATTGCCCACTCGTCCTGTATTCCACCATGAGAAATCTGGTCACCCTAGGTTGTGTTTACATTGATTCACAGTGTTATGTTATAAACATTTGTTCTGTAATATTTGTTTAGCACTTTTTGAAAGGCAGGTTAAAAAAGACCTGTTTGTTTTTTTTTTTTTTTTTTTTTTTTTTTTTTTTTCATTATGACTTTGGTAATTATGGCCTTTGAAGGATATTGGACACTGTGAAATTTGTGCTTTAAGTTTGTGACAAGCACATAAAAATGATTACTTTTTTTCATTGGAGTAATAACAAAGAAGCTGTCCTACATTCATTAGTCTCACTGTGTTGTACTTAGAAAACTGCCACATCACCAAAAAAAAAAAAAAAAAAAGAAAAGAAATTAATAAATGTATAGGCATCGGTATCGGTATCGGTGCATACCTAATATATACTGTCTAATATTGTTTGCTCTTTTGTTACATTCAACACACACTACCTTTGGGGACATTTAGTTAAGCATATAAAGCATATAAATGTTAATTCTGCAAGAGAAAGGTATGGTAGTTATGATTGATAAAAAAAGATTCCTTCAAATAGACATAAGAAACAGAGCTATTTAAATAAATATAATCATTTAAAAAAAAAATTATAATTTATACCTATCCTTTCACTTCCTCTAATCCCTCTCTATTGTAGCTTATGATACTCTGAGCATTACCTAAGACTTGTATTGTGAGCACTTTTTGTGTCTATCTGCCTCGTCATGACGACTCGCTTGTTGTATTCCTCACTTGTAAGTCGCTTTGGATAAAAGCGTCTGCCAAATGAGTAAATGTAAATGTAAATGTATAAATGTCAAATCCTTGTACTTCTTGCAGAATTACGGTTTGTCCTTGATGTTTGTCTTGGAGAGAAGAGGCTTCTTTGCTGCCCTTCTTGACACCAGGCTGTTGTCCAGAAGTCTTTGCCTCACTGTGCAGATGCTCTCACACCCTCCTACTGCCAATATTGAATAGCTCTGCACTGGTTCCACACACGATTCCATAGCTCTTGGCACTTGCTTGGCACTTGCTGGATGTCCTGAAGCCTTCTTTACTGCAGCTGAACATTTCTCCTTGAAGTTCTTGATGATCTGGTAAATGGCTCTTTTGGTGCAATATACTTTGCAGCAATTTCCTTGCATGTGAGGCCATTTTGATGCAAAGCAATGATTGCTGTAAGTCTTTCTTTCTTTCTCGCCGACCATTTTTCCTGTCATTAAACTAGCAAAAGTGGATTCGGACACGCCCTAAGTGCATTTGCACCGTGTGCTTTAGACCATGCACTTAGATCGTTAAAATAAGGCCCTAGAACACAATGACTGGAAGCACTTCTTCAGTCTGTTCTTATAATCCAATATAGTCCAAGCTCATTCACACTTTCCCATCTGATATGATCAGTGAAATGATGTTAGCTGGTCATTTTGTGTCAAACAGTGAAATTTGAGTTCCCTTTCAGTCGGTCACGTTCGACGTACGTCAGTAGTGACCGACGAATTGGGATATCGCTAGAGAGCCCTATCAGCTTCGAGTGAACTACAACAGGCCAATGAAGTTGGCGTGCGATATTTGCATAATGCGCACCGCCCCCGCCAGGTGGTATAAATAGGGGAGCAGATGCAATCGCACTCTGTCTTTCGCTTCGGAGCCAACCTGTGTGTTCCTGCTGTTAGTCTGAGAGTGACTTCGCAAGCCTTTGAAGAGCTTTTGTTCTACAGTGCTGGCTTTATGGCACCTTACAGCGAGGCCGCGAGCTTCCCAGAGTGAGCTTCTCGAGCTGTTATACAGCTCTCAACTGCTGTTTTCACAGCATTATTTGCCCCGTTGGTTTGCGATTTGGGCCGGTTCCTCTGTGTGTGTGACTCAGGGAGTGAAAAGTGTACCTGCAGTCACATCGCGGCTGTTCCCTGTGTGCTTCGGCACAAAGAACAAGAGCTTCTAAAAGAGCTTCACAGACAGACACTGCGTCTTTTTCAAGACGTCATTCTGTCTGTGCGCTTCTGGAGGCGGTCGTTTCCTATCCTCACTGACGGCCACAATCACTTTCTCTCATGTCTGCTTAGCGTGCTGAGACTGTGTTTGTGGGTGGTTCATATTCTCTTGTAAAAAAAAAAAGAGAGCATGCCCACGTCGGCGCATTGTTCGTCTTGCCTTTCTCGTAAGGGCTTGAGCGCTCAGCGCGCCGTGTGCCGTCGAGCTGCCGGCTGACAGCGCGCGTTGCCATGGCAACCCAGCGCGTTGTTCGGCGCTCTAGATGCGTGGTCGAGACTCGAGTGCCTCAAACGAGGTGGAGTCCCCTCACCTATTCCCCAATCTAGTTTCTCTTTCTGAATCAGAAAAGTACTACTTTTGGTGAATAAGCCAGGGTGACCAGAGGATCACAGTGGGGCATTACCTGCCGAGCCAATCTCCGTGGGCCCCCCACTCCTCTAGCGCATCGCAAACATGCTGTGACTGGGTTCGTGGGTGGTTTATGTTTGGTAAAAACATGGCCACGTCGGCGCTCAGCGCCGTGTGTCGTTCAGTTAGACGACCACGTTCACTCTCTCACATGGCTGGTAGCTTCTGGGTGGATTGCTGGTCCTTCTCATGGGGGACCTAGCATCTTAGTCAGGGCTCCAGCAGAGGATCAGATGTCGACTGCTACATTGGAGAGAGGGTTGTTGGGCTCTGGACATGAAGATGAGGCTGAGCGTCCCACGGTTGTGATGTGCTCATGCTGAATCAGATTCAGAGTTAACGACCATGCTTTCCCGGGCCCCTGGGGGCGTGGTGTGACGCGTACTCGCCTTGCCCCGCCCCCTGTCTTAGCCTGGACGTGCATGAAAAACTTGGCAGTTTAGAAGCCTTTCTTGGTGCCAAATATGGAACACCAAAAGGGTCATATCTGCATTAAGTTTTTTCTCTCTCACTACCCTCTGTGGTGGGGTGGCAGTGCTACGGGCACACCACCTCTGCCCTGCATGGGTCTTGGCCCCCGGCAAGTCTGTGGAAGGCCAAAGCACTCATTGCATATGGGTAGTTCTGAGTCGGGGTTGAGCTACGCATGATGCAA
Source organism: Ctenopharyngodon idella (assembly GCF_019924925.1). NCBI lineage: Eukaryota > Metazoa > Chordata > Actinopteri > Cypriniformes > Xenocyprididae > Ctenopharyngodon > Ctenopharyngodon idella. The sequence continues at coordinate 10,478,618 of NC_067235.1, read as the reverse complement.
GTCATAGCGCAGGCCCCTGGCCAGACAATGTCTACCATGGTGGTCCGGAAACACCCCTGGCTAGCCTTGCAGAGGTGTGTCATCGTCTAAGTACGCTTTCTCGATGCTCTCATCTCACAAGCTGGCCTAAAATCCAGCCCGCTCAGCCCGCAGCCAAGCCACTTGGCTAGCGAGAAGCGGTCCTGGAGAAACTGGTGACCTGGAGCTGAGGTAAACAGTTCTTCGGGAGACGATGCCCGCATCGCTCCCTCCCCGGAGGAGGGCCGGGTGGAGAATTTTGGTTTGTTCCGCCGCTGGCTCTCCGGAGACCAGCGGTGCCCACGGAGTAGAACTGTTTTCTGACCCTCCAGGTCCCAAGAGGGCGCGGCTGGCAGTGCGCGAGGCCCCACCTCGCCACTCTCAGCCCCCTCTCACTTCGCCAGCAGGTCCCAGTGTGTTGGTTGAGGCCGCCTCCCATGTGCCGTCTCCCATTCACACTGCCACCTTGCAGAGTCTGACCACACTACGGGCCGCTATGCCGTCCGAGTCGGGTCCAGCACTCTACCTCGCTGCCCCACGCCCGGTACGTCTGTGGTCCATTTGGTCCCGCTGGTTCGGTGTCTGGAAGCCTGGCTAGTGCTTTCCAGCCCGTCCCGCTGGCTCATTTGTACCATCAGACTCGGCTATGCGATTCAGTTCGCCCGGCGTCCCCCGGTGTTCAGGGGTGTCCATTACACTCGTGTGTCCCTGGACAATGCACCTGTTCTCTGGGCGGAGATTGCTGTCCTCCTGGCGAAGGATGCAGTCGAGCCGGTCCCTCCAGCCGATTTGAAGTCAGGGTTCTCCAGCCCCTACTTCATTGTACCCAAGAAGGGCGGTGGGCTACGGCCAATCCTGGATCTGCGTGTCCTGAATCGGTCCCTTCTCAGGCTGCCGTTCAAGATGCTTATGCAGAAGTGCATTTTCAAATGCATCCGTCCCCAGGATTGGTTTGCAGCGATCGACCTGAAGGACGCGTACTTTCATGTCTCGATTCTGCCTCGTCACAGACTCCTACGGTTTGCGTTCGAGGGTCGGGCATATCAGTACAAAGTCCTACCCTTCGGGCTGGCCCTGTCGCCCCGCGTCTTTACGAAGGTTGCGGAGGCGGCCATTGTTCCGCTCAAGGAACAGGGCGTTCGCATCTCAACTACCTCGACGACTGGCTCATCCTGGCCAGCTCGTGGGAGCAGTTGTGCGAACACAGGGACATGGTGTTAGCTCACCTCAGTCGGTTGGGTCTTCGGGTCAACTGGGACAAGAGCAAACTCTCCCCCGGGCAGAGGATCTCTTATCTCAGTAGGGAACTGGATTCGGTCGCCTGGACCGCGCGCCTCTCCGAGGAGCGCGTCCAGTCAGTGTTGACCTGCCTGAGTACGCTCAAGCGCAGGACGGCGGCCCCACTGAAACTCTTTCAGAGGCTCCTGGGGCATATGGCATCCGCAGCCGCAGTCATGCCGCTCGGATTGCTTCATATGAGGCCGCTTCAACACTGGCTCCGCGGCCGGGTCCCGAGATGGGCGTGGCAGCGCGGTACGTTCCGTGTCCCCGTGACACCGAACTGCCGTCGCACCCTCACCAAGTGGTCAGACTCTTCGTTCCTGCGGGCTGGAGTTCCCCTCGAACAAGTGTCCAGGCATGCTGTGGTCCACACAGATGCCTCTGCCACGGTGTGGGGGGCCACGTACAACGGGCATGCAGCATCGGGTCTGTGGACGGGGCCCCAACTGCATTGGCATATCAATTGCCTCGAGTTGCTAGCAGTACGTCTTGCACTGGGCCGCTTCCAGGAGCTGTTGACAGACAAGCACGTACTGGTCCGCTCGGACAACACTGCGGCCGTTGCGTACATCAACCATCAGGGTGGTCTACGCTCCCGCCGTATGTCGCAACTCGCCCGCCATCTCTTGCTATGGAGTCAGAAGCATCTGAGGTCGCTTCGTGCCATTCACGCCCCAGGCGTGCTCAACCGTGCAGCCGACGAGCTCTCACGGCAGCCTCCGCTTCCGGGCGAATGGCGACTCCGACCCCAGGTGGTCCAGCTGATCTGGCAGCGCTTTGGCGAGGCACAGATAGATCTGTTCGCCTCCCGGAGACTGCCCACTGCCAGTTCTATTCCCTGACCGGCGGCACGCTCGGCATGGATGCCCTGGCAATCAGCTGGCCCCGGGGCCTACGCAAATATGCGTTTCCCCCAGTGAGCCTTCTCGCACAGCTCCTGTGCAAAGTCAGGGAGGACGAGGAGCAGGTCTTGTTAGTGGCTCCATACTGGCCCACTCGGACCTGGTTCTCGGACCTTACGCTCCTCGCGACAGCACCTCCCTGGCCCATTACTCTGAGGAAGGACCTCCTGACTCAGAGACGGGGCACCCTCTGGCACCCGCGTCCCCACCTGTGGAAACTCCATGTGCGGTCCCTGGACGGGACGCGGAGGTTCTGAGTGATCTCCCGCAAGCGGTCGCAGACACCATCACTTCCGCTAGAGCTCCTTCTACGAGGAACCTCTATGCGCTGAAGTGGAACCTATTCGTCGAATGGTGTTCCTCTCAACCAGAGCGAGAGGACCCCCGATCATGTTCGGTCAGAACCGTGCTTTCCTTTCTGCAAGAGGGCCTGGAGCGAAGGCTGTCTCCCTCCACCCTCAAGGTGTATGTTGCCGCTGTCGCCGCACATCACTATGCAGTTGATGGTAAATCGCTAGGGAAGCACGATCTGATCGTCAGGTTCTTGAGGGGGGCGAGGAGACTAATCCTCCCTGGCCCCCCTCTGTACCCTCTTGGGATCTGACCCTGGTTCTTACATCTCTCCGGGGTCGTCCCTTCGAGCCTTTGCAATCAGTCGAGTTAAAAGTACTGTCCTAAAGACCGTCCTCCTGGTTGCATTGGCCTCGCTCAAGAGGGTAGGGGACCTGCACGCATTTTCGGTTGACGAATCGTGCCTGGAATTCGGGCCCGGTGACTCTCACGTTATCCTGAGACCCCGGCCTGGATATGTGCCCAAGGTTCCTACCACTCCCTTTCGAGATCAGGTAGTGAACCTGCAAGCGCTGCCTTCGGAGGAGGCAGACCCAGCCCTAGCTTTGCTCTCTCCCGTCCACGCTCTGCGCCTGTACGTGGACAGAACGCGAAGCTTTAGGACCTCAGATCAGCTCTTTGTCTGTTACGGAGGCCAGCAGAAGGGAAAGGCTGTCTCCAAGCAGAGGATGGCCCACTGGATAGTGGACGCCATCGCCCTGGCGTATGAGTCCCAGGGCGTGCCTTGCCCGCTCAGGTTGAGAGCCCACTACACCAGAGGAGTGGCCTCTTCCTGGGCGCTGGCGCACGGCTCCTCGCTGACAGATATCTGTAGAGCTGCGGGCTGGGCGACACCTAACACGTTCGCTAGATTCTATAGCCTTCGTGTAGAACCGGTATCTTCCCGTGTACTCGCTTCCACCAGCCGGTAGACGCGAAGAGCCCGTTCTAGTGTCGGCTTGCAATGCCACTCCCGCCCCCTGGGCCGGATACGTGCATCCTTTTTACTCCAGTCGAGTTCCCCGCTTGGCGAACCCTGTCGAGTTCCTCCGCCTCCCCCTTCGGCTCGGACATTGCGGAGTGTCTGATGCCAGGCCAAACCTCCGTCACCGACGTTGACGTTTGGCTGGGTTCCACATGTCGTGACCCCTCCACGTGAGCGGTCCCATGTGTGTATTTGTCCACGGTCAACTCCCTACGGCGAGCCCGTGTCTTTCCCTAGCAGAGCCAGCTCTGCTGTCACCTGTCAGATGAGTCTCCCCCCTACCCAGGTGGAGCCATCCCAGGGACTCCATATGCGTACTGCCCACGGCCAGTCCATATGTGTACTCTCCACGTAAATTCCTCCCCTACAGGTGGGTAGTGGTCTCCGCAGCGTCCCCTACGGGTTCGCTTCCCCAGTGTAGTCTAGTTTACTTAGTGGGTATATCGGAACAGCAGTAGACTCTCTCGGCGTAAGCTCGCCCCCTTCCCCGTCCCACTGGTGCGCCGGGTGGCTAGAGCTTGCGCTGGGCACTGGAAGGGGTTCATACTGTGGCGCTTTATTTGGGATCCCAATTCGTCGGTCACTACTGACGTACGTCGAACGTGACCGACTGAAAGGGAACGTCTCGGTTACGTATGTAACCCTCGTTCCCTGAAGGAGGGAACGGAGACGTACGTCCCGTCGCCACAGTTGCTGTACCCTCGCTGTAGTGCAGACTAGGTTGTCTCCTCAGCGAAAAACAGAGTGCGATTGCATCTGCTCCCCTATTTATACCACCTGGCGGGGGCGGTGCGCATTATGCAAATATCGCACGCCAACTTCATTGGCCTGTTGTAGTTCACTCGAAGCTGATAGGGCTCTCTAGCGATATCCCAATTCGTCGGTCACTACTGACGTACGTCTCCGTTCCCTCCTTCAGGGAACGAGGGTTACATACGTAACCGAGACGTTTTTGTGATAAAGTTTTTTTTTTTGGCTTTTTTCAATTATTTTAATTGCATTTGATCCACAGTAATCTAGAAACAATATGAATCAACACAACAAAAATTGAAGCAGCAAACTTTGCAAAACACAAAATTTGTCACTGAAAACACTTGCTCATGGGTGTGTACAGTATGTCAACATTACAGAAATTGAACAGAAATGTGTTTTTCTTTTTACATGTTTATGCATTAGTGAGCTTATATTTTAGCAAGTTTCATACTTGGCTAAAATCTTTATTGTTTTATTCATTTTACCACTAAATGGGTCTTCTTATTGTATATAACCATATTTGTCATCAGTCAAAAATAAGCCTTTATAAATGACTGTAGTTTAATTGCATTGCCTTGATAACTACTGTAAATTTTGAAACTTGAATTCAGTTAATCATCCAGAGGGTTTACTGAAACACATTTACCATTACTTTCAGAGACTTTTTGGTATTTATTTAAATGAAGCAAGTTTTGTGTATTTAAGGTATGGTCAACTGGGTATCATGTTAATGGTGCAGTCCTGTTGTTGATGTATTGCACATTAAAGATATATGTTACGGAACACAAACTCACAACAATGTAGAAATGAATATGAGAGTTTATTGGATGACTCAGGTAATGTAAACACGCAGGTAAGTAAAACAGTTAGAGCAGTAATGCAATAATAGATGGAAATACTGACAGTTCTTGTATTGCAGGTGATTGAGGAGGTTGTGGATGAGAGTAGCTGAGCACACACTTGGAGGTAAGGGGAGCAGGTAAGTGAGTCCTTACTCATGAACGAGACCAGACAAAGTGCCAGGGTGCAGTGTGTGCTTAAATGCTGCTTGTGGTGATGAGGAGATGATGATCAGTTGCGGGTGATTAGTACTCTGGTGACAGTGATCTCTGTGACTGGGTGGTGATGGAGCCTGGCCGATTTCTGACAATATAAACTTACTTACATTATTTCCCAATGTTTAGGAAATTACAATTTTTGCAGTAAGATCAGTGGTAGCCAACCTTGCTCATGGAGGGCAACTATCCTGGGGTGCATTTCCCGAAAGCATCGTTGGTGAACCATGGTCGTAAGTCCCATTGAACTCTATTGGTAACGACAGAACTTGTGATCATAGTTTGCTTTGGGAAACACACCCCTGCGTAGTTTAGCTCAAAGAGAGAGAGAGCTGAGGGAAATTAAGGAATATAACAGATGTCAATGCTATTAAAAAAGGCCATGTTTCAAGATAAACTTATTGTAAGGAATCAACATTTCTTCCACTATGAGGAAATCTTTCTTTTCCACAGTTCTTGACTGGTATTTCTAGACTTTCGAGTCCTTTCTTGGCATCGCTGGTTGACTTCCATCAAAAAGAACATTGTGTGTACTATGCTCTTTGTGATGGAAGTCAACCAACAATGCCAAGCATGTGTATGCACGTGTATGGTGCTGATGATAAAGACAATGAGATGTTTGTTTGTTTTTTTCATTCTTCTTCTGTTGATTTGGCTACACAAGGTATCATATCGCTCACTGCCTGATACTACATCTTGAAGTCTGTTAAGTTCTGCAAAGTGTAAAATGACATGAAATATCTACATTATGCTTTCTGTTTGCTCTGTCATCAGCGTTTCTTTGTTTGGACACTGTACACAGCCTGCGTGGTATCGGTATCATCAGTGCATCCCTGATTTTTAGATTTTCAAAAAACATAATTTAGTATGATTTATAAACTGTTTTCCTCATGGGGACCCCAAAAAAAAAAAAAAGTCCCCACAAGGACAAGTATTTCGGATATTGCCATCATTGTGGGGACATTTTGCGCCCATAATGTAGGGTTTACCAGGACCACACATACACACACACACACAGCTCATACTCATTGGTCCCGTTCACTGCCATTATAAAGCCTGGATGGTCAGGACATTTTTTAATATTTTTCCAATTATGTTTGTAACGTGGATCCACTGGAGGCAATTTGTAAGAACCCAAGTGCAGTTTATTTCATAACAAGATCAAACAAAGCATGGTATGGTATGGTATGGTATGGCATGGCATGGCATGGCATGAAACATGAACTTAAACAAGACACTCACCAATAGTAGTACATGGACAATACTTGACAAGGTCGCATGTCAAACATGAGGGCTAAAATACACAGGGACTAATGAACAAACAAGGAACACCTGTGAACAATTAACCAATGAACCAATTGAAAGCAAAACACATGAGCAGGGGAGCACATGGCAGGATCACATGAGGACAAGGGAATCACATGGCAAAACATAAACATAGCAACAAGGCAAGAACATGAAACTTGAACAAAACCAAAACTAGACATGACAATGTTCATCAGTGATTTTTTTGCTAGACAAAGAGCAGGAGAAATACCAAGCGAGTGTCTCAGAGCCAGCAAAAGCTATGAAAAGACTGACTGTTTATCTCACAGAGTAAGATGCAGCCTGCAGAAATGACATGCATGGTTGTTGTTCTCACTGGAATTACCTACTGTAGCCAAAGCACAATAAAGTCAGTTAGCCATTTCCAAAGCCCATATTTACAAAATATAGATTCTGGGAATCAATACTCTGGTCTCATGAGAATAAAAATCAATAATTTTGGATCTAACAGCATCCAAAATGTTATGGTGTTGCTAGAGGAGGAGTACAGTGAGAAGTGCCTGGTTCCCACAGTAAAGTTCAGTGGTAGCAAAACTCTATAGGGATGTATGAGTGCTGAAGGTGTGAGGGAGTTGTGCTTTATCAATGCTGTCATGAATTCCCACACCACTATGTAATTTAATACACAAACTTGAAACAGAAGATGTTACCCTTTCCTCATTCCATGCATTGTTGGGCATTTTTTTCAACATGACATGTTGAATGATTTTTTGATATGACATGATTCTTGCTCTAAGAGTATTTCACAAAGCTTTTTAGTGCTAAAACTATAGTTCCTAAATCTGTGAAACATTAGGAGTAGTCAAGAGGACTCCTAAGTGGAGACAGGTGA